>NW_024070207.1:54423208-54978854 GCF_014754425.2 Oryx dammah
ATGACCAACCTAGACAGCATATTCAAAAGCAGAGACATTACTTTGCCAACAAAGGTCCGTCTAGTCAAGGCTATGGTTTTTCCTGTGGTCATGTATGGATGTGAGAGTTGGACTGTGAAGAAAGCTGAGCACTGAAGAATTGATGCTTTTGAACTGTGGTGTTGGAGAAGACTTCTTGAGAGTCCCTTGGACTGCAAGGAGATCCCTTGGACTGCAACCAGTCCATTCTGAAGGAGATCAGCCCTGGGATTTCTTTGGAGGGAATGATGCTGAAGTTGAAACTCCAGTACTTTGGCCACCTCATGTGAAGAGTTGACTCACTGGAAAAGACTCTGATGCTGGGAGGGATTGGGGGCAGGAGGAGAAGGGGACGACAGAGGATGAGCTGGCTGGATGGCATCACTGACTCGATGGACGTGAGTCTGAGTGAACTCCGGGAGTTGGTGATGGACAGGGAGGCCTGGTGTGCTGCGATTCATGGGGTTGCAAAGAGTCAGACGTGACTGAGTGACTGAACTGAACTGAACTGAACTGATAGCTGATTTACAGTGTTGTGTTACTTTCCACTGCACAGCAAAGTGATTCATTGGTACACATATAGTCTTTTTCACATTGTTTTCCATTATGGTTTACCACAGGGTATTGAATATAGTTCCCTGTGCTATGCAGTAGGACCTTGTTTATCCATCCATAATCACTTCCTAGTGGCCTCTCTCAGTTGAAAATGATCCATTGGCTAAGTTTCCAAAAGTAGACCTCTCCTAAAAGAAGTAAAATGAAGGACATGCTGACACCTGCTAAAACATACATGACCATTGACGATGCTATGCTCAGTGAAATCAGCCAGTCACAAAAGGACAAATATTGTATAATTCCTCTTATATGAGGGACTTGGAGTAGTAAATTCACAGATACAGGAAGCAGGATGGTGGCTGCCACGGGATATGGGGAGGGGAATGGGAGTTTTTCAATTGATATGGATTTTCAGTTGGGGAAGATGAAAAAAGTTATGGAGATGGATGGTGGTGATGGCTGCCCAACAATATGAATGTACTTAATGTCAGTGAACTTCACACTGAAATGTGGTAAATTTTAATGTTATAGATGTTTTAACACAATTTTTTGAAAAAAAAAAAGAAGAAAAGGCATAACATATGGTCTGTAGACCTCCGAAAGAGAGACTGCATGAAGATTGAGCAATAAATTTGATCCTTCATTTTATTATTAAAAGAGAAAACTTACCATATGTCCAAGTTACCGTAATTTTCAATCTCATTTTACAACCAGCTGAGTCACCTTTCTTTATTTCCTCCTTCTGTCTTTGCTCTTTCACTTTGGAAATGAATTAAACTGTTCTTGGAGCGGTGAAAGAACCCATTTCAGTTGAACTCACTGTCAGGCCTCATGGACACCTGGAAGGGATGAGGGCAGGGGAGAGGCCATGGGGGAGGACAGAAAACCACTGAGAGTCACTAGTTGCCGTCACAATAAGCTCTGTGGGTGAGTCCTAGGGGAATGGTACTCCTCTTGCTATCTTCCCTAGGGCCTCTGCCCAAGGCTTCTTGCACTTTCTAAAAACTGAGCTGTGGTCTCAACTGAGCCACTAACTTATGAATTTAGTATGGGGTCTAGGGGTACCCTGTAGCTTTGTCCGTGGGTCCAAGTCTCAAAATCTCTTACCAGCAATAAACTCCACAACATAAGAACAGTCCTTTTCCCCAGGGACCACATGATAGGCTTGACAAGTGTCATAGGTTGAATTGTCATGGCTCAGATGGTAAAGAATCTGCCTGCAATGCAGAAGACCCAGGTTCAATCCCTGGGTTAGGAAGCTCCCCTGGAGGAGGGCATGGCAACCCACTCTAGTATTCTTGCCTGGAAAATTCCATGGACAGAGGAGCCTGGTGAGCTGCAGTCCATGGGGTCGCCAAGAGTCAGACACGACTGAGCGACTAACACTTTCACTTTTCACTTCAAATATGATATGTTGAAATCCAAACCCCTAGTACAGCAGAATGTGACCTTATAAGGAGGTAATGTTTTTATAGATATAATGAAGTTAAAATGAATTCATTAGTGTGGGCCCTAATCTAATAAAGGGGGAAAATTGGACACAGACACAGACAAGCACACAAGGAGACAGTCAGAGCAGACAGCCATCAGCAAGCCCAGGAGACAGGCCTGGAACAGAGTGTACCCTCACAGCCTCAGAAGGAACCAAGCCTGCCCACACTTTGATCTCAGACTTCAAGCCTCCAGAACCGAGACAACAATTTTTCAAGGGCTTCCCTGGTAGCTCAGCTGGTAAAGAACCTGCCTGCAATGCAGAAGACCCCAGTTTGATTCCTGGGTTGGGAAGATCCCCTGGAGAAGGGATAGGCTACCCACTCCAATATTCTTGGGCTTTCCTGGTGGCTCAGCTGGTAAAGAATCCACCTGCAATGCGGGAGACCTGGATTTGATTCCTGGGTTGGGAAGATCCCCTGGAGAAGAGAACGGCTACCCAATCCAGTATTCTGGCCTAGAGAATTCTAGGTCACAAAGAGTTGGACACAGCTGAGCAACTTATTTTAAGCCTTCTAGTTTGTGAGATGTGTGTGTGTGTGTGTGTATGTGTATGTGTATTAACAATATCCCTAGAAAACTAATACAGCAAGCAGGTAAAGCATATTTTCCCCAAATTCCCTTCCCTGGATGCTGTCAATGTGATATACGGCTGTTCCGAGTTACTGAAGTCCCCCTGAGAATTTCTTTCACCTCATCTCTCAGGATCCCCCCACAAGCAGGCTGTGTTCTTGGGCTCCAGGGAGAGTGTCACACTGCACAAGAGGCCTTCATCCCCTTGATTATGCCTGTCTCTTCCTAATGGGCAGGTTCTAGAAGTGGAAGGAGACAGAGAAGGCTGGTGTCGAAGGGCTTCTTCATCAACGGGCTCAAAGCACCTTTTTGGAACAGGGAGTGCATCAAGTGTTCTCAGCTCAGGGACTAGTCACTGGGAGGGGGTCACTTGTCTGATTCACACACCCCCCTCTTCATATAGTCTTGTCACTGACAAAGGGAAGTAAAATTCTGTGCTGAGATGGAGGGTCTAGTTGAAAGAATTTAGTATGCTAAAGACTTAGTCACACAGATTCTCAATGTTCCCTAATCAATGTCACTTGGCTATTGCTAAGGTTTTGCTAAGCCCATTATCAGCCTCTCACCTCCTCTCAGTTCATAATTTTGTGCAGTTAGAGTGCCTATTATGGGAAATATGTACTGTCGTTGGCAGCTAGACATAAAATTTTGCTCTGTACGTAGTTGGTCAAAGCACCTCTACTCAGCTCATCATGATTTTTCAACTAGTATGGAGCAAATTACTGTCTGATTATGCTCTCCAGCTCCATCAGTTAAGGGGCCTTTTCCAATCCAGTGTCTAAAGACTTGGCCAAAATGAGTTTTTGTCTAAAAAGATTGGTCTTGAAAAATGAGATAAAGAGCTGTTCAGGGTGGTTTAGGGAACACAATTTATTTCATCAACGTACAGTGTCTTCCTCGAAAATCCTTTCCAGTTTAATTTCACTGCCTGAATTTGTGCAAATTGTGCAGCAGTTGGGGTGGCAATGATGTCATATTGGAAATTAAATCAAATGCATTG
This sequence comes from Oryx dammah, assembly GCF_014754425.2. NCBI lineage: Eukaryota > Metazoa > Chordata > Mammalia > Artiodactyla > Bovidae > Oryx > Oryx dammah. The sequence goes on from NW_024070207.1 coordinate 54,426,846, forward strand.
ATTTCCTACTGGAGTTCTGGCACCTTTCTGCAAAGGTTTTTGCTTTTTTTCCCCCCCTCAAGGAACTGTCACAGGGAAGCCACATATTTCTCTAGCCTAGACCCTCCTCTGAATTCCAAACCTGGTGAGCCACATGCACCTTGGACGCCTCCACTCAGTTACACCCTGAAATCCTGAAATTCATCCTGTAGAGCAAGTGAACAAGGAAAATCACCATCATCTCATCTCACCCAGATTAGCTTCCCTGCCTCTCCCCAGCATCTCAGGGAGGAGGACCCACTGACTGGCTAAGCTCTACAACTCCTTCAACTCCCATCCTCAATAACTCTCCCTTTGCATCCCCATATCAGTGGTCAAAGCTAGTAAACACAATCTTCTGAGTCTCTTATACCCTCCCTCCCCTTACGCTCTCTCCAGTAATTGAGTGTTGTTGGGTGGACAAGGAGATACCCATCTGGGATTCAAGTTTGCTGTGGAGGATCCCCGTGATGACCCCATTCATGAGTGGGTCACCTCAAGCTTCTGTATCTTGGCAACAGATGTCAGGAATCGCTTTCCCTTTCTTGATGGGAGGTCTGGGCCAACGGGCAGGGGAGAAGCTCTGCTTTATGTCATGGAAGCAGAAAGGATGATGTTGGCACACTGTACCTCTTCACCCCTCAGACCCTGGAACTTTACTAGAGAATGAGCCAAAATACACCTTCATACTTGGAAGGCATTTCCCACTGTTCTCTGGGGTAAAGTGTGGGCGCCAGGACTGAGCCTAAATTAGGAAGGGGATAGGGTTTGTCTTCAGTGACTCTCACCTTTCTTTATGAGCTTCCCAGGTGGTTCAGTGGTAAAGAAACTGCCTGCCAATGCAAGAGACACAGGTTTGATCGCTGGGTCAGGAAGATCCCCTGGAGAAGGGAATGGCTACCCACTCCAATATTCCTGCCTGGGGAATTCCATGGACAGAGGAGCCTGGTGGGCTACAGTCCATGGGGCCACAAAAGAGTCAGACATGACTTAGTAGCTGAACAAAAACAACCTTTCTTTATTCTCTTCTAGAGAACCCTGAGTATTCAATACCTTTGCACTCGCCTCAGGTGCCCACGACCCTTTTGCTACTGCCATCTCCTCAAAGTAGTCCTGGATCCAAAATCAACTCCTTCACCTCCTCCATCATTCATTCTGTCAGTGGGATGCTGAGTGACGTCAGCTAGACAGTGGAAGTCAGCAGGGTGATTACACCCAAGAGTGATCATGGCAAATGTCTGATGACACAGTTGAGCAGGGGCTGGTTCCTATTCAAAGGCTAAGGTATGCCACTTCTCTTTTTCTTACTCCTGTCGCAGACTTTGACTGTACTAGAGAAATGTTTGTGACTGATGATGATGGCATTTGCATATATTGACCTTATTCGTAGGGCTCTGTGTTTTAGTCTCAGTTCTACTCCAAGAGAATACCAACAAGGAGACAAGCTCTAAAGTGGGGTCAAAGGATCTGGGCTGTCATCTGAGTTTACTCCTCTTTGAGTCACTAATGAAATGCCAGCGCCAAGGGCTCAGAATTCATGTGATGCTTCTCCCTGCTCCTTGCCCCACCTACAGTTGTGGCTACAGTCCATGGGGTTACAGAGTCGGACACGACTGAGTCACTAACACACATCTTAACACACCACACATGGTTTTCAGCCTCACAAAATGGTATCATGCTGTAAATGACTCTTCTGAAACTTGCTTGGCTCATTAGCTGTTCTTGAGACCCCATCCATGATGATATATGCACTTTATTTAGTTCATTTATTTTAACTACTGCATATTATTCCATTGTATGAGTACAGCACAGTGTATTTATCCATTTTCCTACTGATGGCCATTTAGGTGTTTCCAAATATTCTAATTTAATTTGTTTGGGTAGTGGCCTGGGTAATTGAGATTTAAAAGCCAAATAGATAACTGTAATATTGATAAGATTGAGAACCACTGCTTTACTGGATCTTGAAATCAATTCTATTAATTGTGCTGAACATTAAAAAACTATATAGAATAAAATAAAAGTATGAGAGGGCTTTGCATGCAGGATAAAATATCCTCAAGAACACTTTTGCTTCCATTATAAATACACATTGGGTTACAACTTAAAATTAATGCATACTGTGACTTATGACCAAAAAATGATTTCAGAGCACTATTTAGGTTATAGATCTGCGAGTGAAATTGTTGGGTCACAAAATAGATGCATCTTTAACTTTACTGGCTATTGCCAAATTGCTTCCTAAAGTGCTTACATAAAATTACACACTACCAATAGTGTATGAGGGCCCCGTTGTCCCAGTTCCTTGCCAACACCTGATATTGTCAGACCTTTGAAATTTTTTGCCAATGTGATGGGTGTGAAATTGTTTCTTGTGATATTTAGGCATCTCACAGATGACTTGGATGGTTGAGTACCTTTTAACATGTACATTAATCAGCTTTCCTCTTCGGGAACTGTCTGTACATGTCTTTTGCCCATTAATTTTGTTTTTAGTTTATTGACATATTTGTTATGTATTCTGGATATCAATCCTTTGTCAGCTGCCTGCACTGCATGTATTTCCTAGCACTCTGTAGCTTGTCTTTTAAAATGGTATTTGATGCACAGAATTTTTATTTAAATGTATCAATTAATTTTATGGTTTGTGCTCCTGTCTTTTTAAAATAAATCTTTTCTTACTAGGGAGTCATAAAGATATTCTCCTTTGTTTTCTTCTAACAGCTTTAAAGTTGTTTCTTACACATTGACCTTTAATACCTCTTTGGAGTTTATTTTTTAACGAAATCTTTGTAGATTCCAATGCAATTTTGAGAAATAATTTAGAGACTTTGTATTGGGGAACTGTCCAGAAACTGTCCAGTTTCCCCAATAATAACACTTTGCAAAATTATAGTAGTTTTTACAACCAGGATATTGACATGGATACAATCCACTGATCTTATTGAGATTTTTCGATTTATACTTGTGCTCGTGTATGTACTTGTGTGTATGGGTGCGTCTGTTGAATTCCATACAGTTTTATCCCCTGGGCAGGTTCATGTATCCACCATCACCATCAAGGTATTGAATAGTTCTTCCATCATTTCAAGGATCCTTCAAATTGCCCTTTATAATCACACCCACTTCCCTCTAGTGACTACACTATGGTCCCATCCCTAACTCATTGTTCAGTTACTGAGTCGTGTCCAACTCTTTGTGACTTCATGGACTGTAGCATGCCAGGCTTCCCTGTCCTTCACCATCTCCTGGAGTTTGCTCAAACTCATGTCCATTGAGTCAGTGATGCCATCCAACCATCTCATCCCTGAACACCTGGCAACCACTAGTCTGCTCTTCATTGCTGTAATGTCATCATTTTAAGAATGTTATACAGGGACTTCCTGGGTGGTCCAGCAGCTAAGACTCCGAGCTCCAATGCAGGGGGCCTGGGTTTAAACCTTGTTCAGGGAGCTAGATCCCACAAGCCACGACTAAGATGTGGCACAGCCAAATAAATAAATAAATAATAAAAACAAATATTAAAAAATATGTTATATAAATGGGTCCATACAGTATGAATCTTCTCAGGATTGACTTTTCACTTGGGATAATTCTCTGGAGATTCTTCCAGTTTGTTGCATGTATCATAGTTCACTCCTTGTTTTTCATGAGTAGAATCCCATGTTGTGGTTGCTACCTCTGCTTGTTTATCCATTCACCTGCTGAAGGACATCTGGGTTGTTTTCAGTTTGGAACTGATACAAATAAAGCTTTATCAACATTCATGTATGGGGTTCTGTATGAATATAAACTTTAATGTCTTTGGAATAACTGTCCAAGAGTGCAGTTGCTAGGTTGTACAGAAATTACATATTTAAGTGTTTTTTTGCATATTTAGTTTTATAAGAAATGGCTAAATAGTCGTGTATCATTTTATATTCCTACCAGAAATTTCTGAGTCATCCAGTTCCTCTACATCCTTCCCAGTGTTTGATGGTGCTGCTATTTTCATTCTAACAATTCTGATAGGGGTGTGGTGGTATCTCACTGTGGTTATAATTTGCATTCCTTGATGGCTAATGATGGTAAGCCTCTTTTCACGTGGTTTTTGTAATCTGTATACTCGCTTTGGTGAAAATATCTTCATGTTGCTTGCCCATTTTCTAATTGGCTTATTATTTTTTATTGTTGAATTTGAGAGCTCTTCATATATGCTAGACATAAGTCCTTTATTGGATACGTACTTAGAAAATAGATTCTTCCAGTCTGCAGTCTTTTAATCCTCTTCACATGGGTTTTTGCAGAGCAGAAGTTTTACATTTTGATCAGGTCCAATTAGTTGATTTTTCATTTTACAGATCGTCTTTCTGGTGACAAGTCTAAAAACACTGCCTAATCTTAAATAGTAAAGATTTTGTCCTTTTTTTTTTAAAGTTTTATTGTTTTATGTTTTATATTATGATCCATTTTGATTTAATTTTTGTGTAAAGTATGAAGTTTTGGTCTCTCTTCATTTTTTGCCTATAGATTTTTTGCTGATTGCTCCAAGTTTCCACCATTTGCTCAAAAGGTTGTCTTTCCTCTATTGGATCTATTTGGCAGATTTGCAAAAAAATCAATGGATCTTTTTTTCTGTGCACCTCCTTGATTTTTTAACCTTTTCAGGACTTTGACTGGCTCTGAGTCCCATTATACTTTGCCTTAATTTCCTCTGAGATATGTAAAAAGTGAGTCATCATTTTGTAATGATAGCCATATTGTAATTAACAAGGATTTTACATCAATATCTAATAAACACTGATCATGTAGTCGGAATTTAACTTGATTATTGTTAGTTTCAACTCTTCAAGGGTCTAATTCTAACAATTAAATTAGCCTGAAGCCATAGAGAATCATGAGGTGAATCAGAACTTCAGTTCAGTTCAGTTCAGTCGCTCAGTAATGTCTGACTCTTTGTGACCCCATGAATTGCAGCACACCAGGCCTCCCTGTCCATCACCATCTCCCGGAGTTCACTCAGACTCATGTCCATCAACTCAGTGATGCCATCCAGCCAGCTCATCCTCTGTCATCCCCTTCTCCTCCTGCCCCCAATCCCTCCCAGCATCAGAGTCTTTTCCAATGAGTCCACTCTTTGGATGAGGAGGCCAAAGTACTGGAGTTTCAGCTTTAGCATCATTCCTTCCAAAGAAATCCCAGGGCTGATCTCCTTTAGAATGGACAGGTTGGATCTCCTTGCAGTCCAAGGGACTCTCAAGAGTCTTCTCCAACACCACAGTTCAAAAGTATCAATTCTTCGAGGAGATCCCCCTCGTCCAAGGTAAGGAGCAGTGGCTGCGCTTTGCTGGAGCAGACGTGAAGAGATACCCATGTCCAAGGTTAGAGAAACCCAAGTAAGATGGTAGGTGTTGCAAGAGGGCATCAGAGGGCAGACACACTGAAACCATAATCACAGAAAACTAGTCAGTCTAATCACACTAGGACCACAGACTTGTCTAACTCAATCAGAACTTACATGTATAAAAATACAACTTTTTTTTTTTACTTTAGAAGACTAAGAGGGGAAACTTCAAAGCTATCCGATCATAGAAATGTTAGAAGAGAAAGCAGCAGACAGGAGTGTCTCAGCTATGAGGTTCTGCCAGTGAATGAAACTAAATGTCTTTTTTTTATTCTATCTACTAGATGGGCCTTCACTTATATATAGTTATGTTATCTTACATAGTAGTTGTGTTCTTAGAAATTTGTGTGCATGTCACCTCCACAGTGTAATGTACTGGAAAGAGTGCTCTCTAGATTGGAAGGCAGTAGGTCAGGCATCAAGTCCCAGCTCTGTCTCTAATCCACTTAGCTACAGACATTGAATTTTGAGGGACTGTCGTGAGATTATTGGCAATCATGATCCAGGAGGCACTGGACACATTAGGTCCTCTGTACTATTATTAGCAGCGCTTTACATGAGGCCTTCCCTGGTGGCTCAGATAGCAAAGAATCCGCCTGCAATGCAGGAGACATAGGTTCGATCCCTGGGTCGGGAAGATCCCCTGGAGAAGGGAAGAGGACATGAGGAGCATGGTGGGTTAAGGGTCACAGAGTCAGACACAAATGAGCAACTAACATAGCTTCCTCACTTACATGAGGCAACCAAGGCCCAAACAACAGAAAAAATGTAAAAGCCATTATCATCCTGAAGGCTTGTATCTGATTTGGGCATGGGGCCTTGTGGCTCTGAGGAGTTTATGGTCAGGAGAGGCTGATATTTTGAAGAGCTTGAGATGTTTTTTGACTAGAGCTTGGAAAACGGAATAATGTGGGGTCTGACTGCTCAGTATCATTGGGAGGTGGTCCAGGCTCAGCAGACTAATGTTCTGCCTCCTCTAGCCCTTGAAGTGAAGTGGAAGTCACTCAGTCGTGTCTGACACTTTGCGACCCCGTGGACTATACAGTCCATGGAATTCTCCAGGCCAGAATACTGGAGTGCGTAGCCTTTCCTTTCTCCAGGGGACCTTCCTAACCCAGGGACTGAAGACAGGTCTCCTGCATTGCAGGTGGATTCTTTACCAGCTGAGACACAAGGGAAGCCCAAGAATACTGGAGTGGGTAGCCTATCCCTTCTCCAGGGGTCCTTCCCAACTCAGGAATCGAACTGGGGTCTCCTGCATTGCAAGCGGATTCTTTACCAACTGAGCTATTAGGGATATGAGACTGAGCCATTAGGGACACTAGCATTTACCTCTCATTCTTAAGACATTGGAAGGAAGAGAAGTGTGACATCTAGTACTCCTTTTCAGTTCAGTTCAGTTCAGTTCAGTCACTCGGTAGTTTCCGACTCTTTGTGACCCCATGAACTGCAGCATGCCAGGCCTCCCTGTCCATCACCAACACCTGGAGTTTAGTCAAACTCATGTCCATCGAGTCGGTGATGCCATCCAACCATCTATTCCTCTGTCATCCCCTTCTCCTCCTGCCCTCAATCTTTCTCAGCATCAGGGTCTTTTCAAATGAGTCAGCTCTTAGCATCAGGTGGCCAAAGTATTGGAGTTTCAGTTTCAACATCAGTCCTTCCAAAGAACACCCAGGACTGATCTCCTTTAGGATGGACTGGTTGGGTCTCCTTGCTGTCCAAGGGATTCTCAAGAGTCTTCTCCAACACCACAGTTCAAAAGCATCCATTTTTTGGCACTCAGCTTTCTTTATAGTCCAACTCTCACATCCATACATGACCACTGGAAAAACCATAGCCTTGACTAGATGGACCTTTGTTGGCAAAGTAATGTTTCTGCTTTTTAATGTGCTGTCTAGGTTGGTCATAACTTTCCTTCCAAGGAGTAAGAGTCTTTTAATTTCATGGCTGCAATCACCATCTGCAGTGATTTCGGAGCCCAGAAAAACAAAGTCTGACACTGTTTCCACTGTTTCCCCATCTATTTCCCATGAAGTGATGGGACCAGATGCTGTGATCTTCATTTTCTGAATGTTGAGCTTTAAGCCAACTTTTTCACTCTCCTCTTTCACTTTCATCAAGAGGCCCTTTAGTTCCTCTTCACTTTGTGCCATAAGGATGGTGTCATCTGCATATCTGAGGTGATTGATATTTCTCCCAGCAATCTTGATTCCAGCTTGTGCTTCCTCCAGCCCAGCATTTCTCATCATGTAGTCTGCATATATGTTAAATAAGCAGGGTGACAGTATTCAGCCTTGACGTACTCCTTTCCCTATTTGGAACCAGTCTGTTGTTCCATGTCCAGTTCTAACTGTTACTTCCTGACCTGCATACAGTTTTCTCAAGAGGCAGGTCAGGTGGTCTGGTATTCCCATTTCTTTCAGAATTTTCCACAGTTTATTGTGATCCACACAGTCAAAGGCTTTGGCATAGTCAATAAAGTAGAAATAGATGTCTTTTCTATAACTCTTATTTTTCCATGATCCAGTGGATGTTGGCAATTTGATCTCTGGTTCCTCTGCCTTTTCTAAAACCAGCTTGAACATCTGGAAGTTCACAGTTTACATATTGCTGAAGCCTGGCTTGGAGAATTTTGAGCATTACTTTACTAGTGTGTGAGATGAGTGCAATTGTGCAGTAGTTTGAGCATTCTTTGGCATTGCCTTTCTTTGGGATTGGAATGAAAACTGACTTTTTCCAGTCCTGTCGACACTGCTGAGTTTTCCAATTTTGCTGGCATATTGAGTGCAGCACTTTCACAGCATCATCTTTCAGGATTTGAAATAGCTCAACTGGAATTCTATCACCTCCACTAGCTTTGTTTGTAGTGATGCTTCCTAAGGCACACCTGACTTCACATTCCAGGACATCTGGCTCTAGGTGAGTGATCATGCCATCGTGATTATCTGGGTCGTGAAGATCTTTTTCGTACAGTTCTTCCGGGTATTCTTGCCACCTCTTTTTAATATCTTCTGCTTCTGGGTAAGGATGAATTAAATAAGTCTCCAAAAGTATAGTGTATGAAAAACAGTATAACCTGTGATTTTGATTACATTCAAATAAAAAAATTCTGTGCATCAATTGTCATCTTAGTGGAAAAATGTCAAGCAATATATGGAAGTATTTAGACCACTTATTCCTGACAAGGGGGTAGAATATGTAAAGAATATGTTAAAAATTCTTGTCAGTCAAAGCTGAAAAACAAATATGTTAAAAATTGAGCAAAACAAAACCAAACAGAATCGGGGAATTCACAGAAAAGAGCACCTGAATAGGATCATGAGAATATGTTCAACATCACTAGTAATCAGGGAAATGCAAATTTAAAACATATCCCTCATGATTGGCAAAATTTTAAAAGTCTGATAATACCAAATTTTGACTCAGATGTGAGAAACTTGAATTCTCAAACACTGCTTCTGATGGTATAAATTGTCATAAACACTTTGGAGAGGAATTTGGAAATATTTAGTTGTTTCCAAGGTGGTTTGCAAGGTTAAAATACTATGTATAAAATAGATATCTAACAAGAACAGATTGTATGACATAGGAAACTCTACTCCGTGCTCTGTGGTGACCTAAATGGGAAGAAAATAAAAAAAGGAGAGGGATCTATGTATAGGTATAGATGATTCATTTTGCTGTACAGCAGAAACTAACACAACATTGTAAAGCAACTATACTCCATTAAAAATGAATTAAAAATAAAGTGATGGCAAAATCTGAAAAAAAAAAAGTTTGTAACCTATAATGCATTAATTACCATGGTAGATATATGCCACAGAACAGCAGTTCCCAGACTGCAGGGGGTTTCTAGGAGCCTTTCAGGGGATCTAGTAGATCAAGAATATTTTTATAAGAATACTGAGACATTATTTATTTTCTCATGAGTGTACAGGAGAGTTTCATGAGGCTACAGACATATAGTATCACAATATATTGGAGAAACAAGGAGGAAAATCCTGTTGTCATCTACTAAAACCAGATGTTAGAAAGATTAGCAAACAACAAACAATGCCACTCTTCTATTTTCTTTTTTGCTTTGTAAAACAGTTTTTTCCCACTAAAATGTTATATCTAAATGAACAAAGAAAATATTTACATTCTTTCACATTTAATTTCTATTACATTAAATAGCAGTAGATAATAACCCATGTAAATAAAAGCTCTTTGAGGTTCGCACTTATGCATGAGTCTCCAATTGAACTTGTTTACCAAGTGTTTGCTAAACACTTTCTTAGTGCCAGGCTTGGGTTGGGTTCTTAATGGCACAAGGGGCACTCCATAGGTGACACACCACACCCCAGCTTCTCTGCCCTGACACACTGGACCTGGTTGATTCCTCCAAATGCAGGTGACTCCACAGAAGACTTGGGCTATTTTGTTTATAGCACTGAAATCCTTGGCTACTTTCCTCCCTCCCAACCCTGAGAAGGTGGAATTCCCTACTTGTTCCACCATCATGTTACCACTGTGGTCATCTACCAACCTCAGAGCACAGAGCCTGGGAAGATTCCAATTAGTTCCAGTGGCATCTGTGAGCTTAGCTTCCATCGAATAAGTTGCCAAGGAATAGGAGAAAAATGGAAACAGATCATATCTGTGGCCATATTTAATTTCCAGCCAAGTTCAACTAGTCCCCACTGTAAAACCTTTGATTTGAATGCTGTTTACTCTTAGCCATATTCCCAACTTATCTGGGGACTTAAATATGCCCCTAGAGAGCTGTGGTTATTAAGACTATGGGACTTTTCACAAACCCCACTATAATACCACTATTTAACTCATCTGAACACATGGGCATAACCGGCCACTGAGAGGACTGCCTGGGGTATTTATGGCTTTTTAAAAATTCATTTCACAGATGTTTGCTTCACCACACTTTTCTGCAGGTCTCCTGTGTGCCAGATACCAGGAGATGTGTTCTACCCAAACATGTGTAAATACTTCAGTGCTATTTTCTTTACCTAATCCTTGTAATAGCTCTAACAGTTAACAATGTCATCTTTATATAGACCCAGCACATAGATGGACTTCAGTGCTCAAGCTGCTTGGTTGCTGGTTCCCTTTGAAAAATGGAGGATGATGGAAACAATGACAAGAGGGACCTGATCTCTGGATATTGTGGGCTCTCTCTACATGGGTTTCTTATCTTTCTATAATCTCTCTACCTCTCTATCCATCGTCTGTATATATACTTAATCATCTATAAATATGTTTTGATGAAACATGTGTAAGCACACATGAAACACACGTACATATATGCATGTTGTTCCCTCATTTGATAGTTCCAAGAATGGGTATTACATTCACCTTATAGGTAAAAATAAAAGGGCTCAGAAGCAAAAACTTTGATTAAGCCACTTGTTTGAAGTTACAAAGCACCTAAGTGGTGGGCTATGGCTTCCTGCTCAGCCTCATTCCATCCAATAGCCTTCTTTGCCTTCTCAGTAGCCATCTTCCTTGCATTCCCCTAACTCAAAGAGGCCCAGAATAAAAAAAATTCCATGGGCAGCTTCCTCAGAGCCCACCAGAATCTGCTGTGGGGTCCTCCCTCCCAGCTTTGAAGACTCGGGGAAAATCCACAGTCTCTACCTTATGACAGCTCTTTTGAAACGTGAAGAGAGGTCATGGCCTCTGAAGATCATTTCTGCCATTACCTGTGTGACCTTGTCTCTTATTCCCTTCAGAGCTTTGGTCTCTTAGACTGTTGATTGAAAAATTGAATTAATCCTGTAAATTACCTTTCAGCTCTGAGATTTTATGATTTGAATCTTTTTTTTAAAAGTCAGTTCTTCTCAGTAAAAACCAAAGTACTCTGATCTGCATTTCCAAAACTAGAGAGCATACTTGTGGATTAGCTGGTCTGTACCAGGCAAAGATATTTGGCAGAAGATAAGCTCTTGATGAGCTGAAAATCAAAGCAGCCTGATCCCACATCACTTCAGCACAGTTGTGACATAGCAAAGCCAAGCCTCAAGGCCAATTCAGCTGCCACCCTTCTCCAACATGACCCTTATGAAGGTCATTTGCCAGCTGGCTGCACATGATCCCTTACAGGCAAAGTCCCTGGTAGTATAAGGGAATGAAAGAAATATTAGCCTGGGAGGTAAACAATCTGAGTTCTGGTCTCAGCCTAGCCACTTTGGGGCTATTACACTTTGGGCCAGTTGTTTCACTCCTCTGAGTTTCAGCTTCCTCATCTACAGTATGGGTGAAAACAGAGACAATTCCTGCCCTATGTGGTCTTCACTGGATTTTTATGCAGTCTTAATGAGATAATAACTGTCAAAATTCAGTGTGACCTGCTAGACAAGGAAGTATCAGTCACACTTCAAATTTCTTCTGTAAGTGCTTTAATAACAGCCAAACAATGGACTCTTCCTAGAAGAATACAAAGAGAGGACATAATGATTGAGGCCCACGGTTGATTTGAGTAGAATTCAATTTTGTCACAATCAAAATTAATGCACTTACCTTGAGTGCCCAGAACCAGAGGAAGCTGCCCACAAGCCCAACCAGCCTTGATGGCTCCGGGAAAGGTTGGTCCTTCCATTGTTGACTGATCAGTGGCAAATGATGGAATCGTGCTTGGTGAGTAGAAAACACAGTCTCCCACGGAGAGGAGGGTGGCGTTATCCAGGCTGGTCCTTCTTCTGAGCCAGGTTTCCTCATTTCTTGCCCAGAGAAGTCTTTGCAGAATCCCCAGAGGAACAGGCTGTCAGTCCCGGACTTAAGCAGATGGGCGATTCCTAAAATGTCATCTGTTCTCACTAAAGCCTCGGGACTACAAAGAGCAGAATTGGCCAGGTTGACAAGATTGTCTTTGCTCTATGACTCATTCCTCTCCCTGGGAGACTTGCAAGACAATTACCACAGGAAGAATCTTTTTATGGATGTTCCTCTGGCCTATACAGCCAAAGCCAACTGGAACTGAAGGAGTGTGATGGACCCTGAGAAGCTGGGCAGCTGGTTGGCCAGGTGGGTGGGGAGACATATAGGCAAATGGGTAGCTGGGCCAGTGGGTGAGGGCTCTGGCTTGGTACCCCAGGACACATAATCTGTGGACCTCAATCATTGGTTTACAATGAGATTAGAGTCCAGTCTAGATATTTGTAGCTGCTGAACATCCTCAGAAATTTCAAAAAGTAAAATGAAAATTCTGAAAGAGATGGGAATAGCAGACCACCTGACCTGCCTCTTGAGAAACCTGTGTGCGAATCAGGAAGCAACAATTAGAACTAGTCATGAAACAACAGACTGGTTCCAAATAGGAAAAGGAGCCTGTCAAGGCTGTATACTGTCACCCTGCTTATTTAACTTATATGCAGAGTACATCATGAGAAATTCTGGGCTGGAGGAAGCACAAGCTGGAATCAAGACTGCTGGGAGAAATATCAATAACCTCAGATATGTAGATGACACCACCCTTATTGCAGAAAGTGAAGAAGAACTAAATAAAGGGCCTCTTGAAAGTGAAAGAGGAGAGTGAAAAAGTTGGCTTAAAGCTCAACATTCAGAAAACAAAGATCATGGCATCTGGTCCCATCACTTCATGGCAAATAGACGGGGAAACAGTGGCTGACTTTATTTTTTTGGGCTCCAAAATCACTGCAGATGGTGATTGCAGCCATGAAATTAAAAGACTTTTACTCCTTGGAAGAAAAGTTATGACCAACCTAGACAGCATATTCAAAAGCAGAGACATTACTTTGCCAACAAAGGTCCGTCTAGTCAAGGCTATGGTTTTTCCAGTGGTCATGTATGGATGTGAGAGTTGGAATATAAAGAAAGCTGAGCACAGAAAAATTGATACTTTTGAACTGTGGTGTTGGAGAAGACTCTTGAGAGTCCCTTGGACTGCAAGGAGATCCAATCTGTCCATCCGAAAGGAGATCAGTCTTAGGTGTTCATTGGAAGGACTGATGTTGAAGCTGAAACTCCAATACTTTGGCCACCTGATGCTAAGAGCTGACTCATTTGAAAAGACCCTGATGCTGAGAAAGATTGAGGGCAGGAGGAGAAGGGGACGACAGAGGATGAGATGGTTGGATGGCATCACCGACTTGATGAACATGAGTTTGAGTGAACTCCGGGAGTTGGTGATGGTCAGGGAGGCCTGGCATGCTGTAGTTCATGGGGTCACAGAGTTGGACATGACTGAGGGACTGAACTGAACTGAACTACCCAGAAGATATAAAAATCTTAAAATTTTTTTCTAAGAATTTTAAAGATCTTATTTTCACATTTAGCGCTTTAAGCTGCTTGAAGATTGGCAGAGTTTTGGTACAGTGTTAGGTAAAGATATACTTCAAAAAAATTTTTTTGGCCATGCTACATGGCTTGCAGGATCTTGGTTCCCCCACCAGGGATTGAACCCATGCCCTTGGCCATGAAAACACTGAGTCTTAACCACTGAACTGCCAGAGAATTCTCAAGATATATTTTTTAATCTTCATCTTTTATATAAAGATATCTAGGTGTCCTAGGCTTATATAGTAAATGTACTATCATTTCCCCTACCTTTTTCCATATATGTGGAGAGCTGTTTCCAGTTTCTCAATTTCATTCTGTCAGCTTGAATTCCCTCAGTTCATTTTTCTTCTTCAAAGACACAGATGAATCGAACAGTCTTTTGGACTCTGTGGGAGAGGGAGAGGGTGGGATGATTTGGGAGAATGGCATTGAAACACGTATAATATCATATATGAAACGAATCACCAGTCCAGGTTCAATGCATGATACTGGATGCTTGGGGCTGGTGCACTAAGACGACCCAGAGGGATGGTATGGGGAGGGAAGAGGGAGGGGGCTTCAGGATGAGGAACGCGTGTATACCTGTGGTGGATTCATGTTGATGTATGGCAAAACCAATACAATATTGTAAAGTAATTAACCTCCAACTAAAATAAATAAATTTATATTTTAAAAAGTAAAAAATAAATAAATATTTTTGTTATTCTTAATCCTTTACTATTACAAATTTTTAGTAAGATACCTAATACAGTTGAACAAGGCACACTGGTCCTCTACACAGTCTAAATTTATAGTTGGCCCTCCACATCCCTGGTGACTTCCCTGGTGGCTCAGATGGTCAAGCGTCTGCCTACAATGCAGGAGACCTGGGTTTGATCCCTGGGTCAGGAAGATCTCCTGGAAAAGGAAATAGCAACCCACTCCAGTACTCTTGCCTGGAAAATCCCATGGAGGGAGGAGCCTGGTAGGCTGCACTCCATGGGGTCGCAAAGAGTGGGACATGACTGACTGACTTCACTTCACTTCACTTCTCTTCTCCAATCCATGGGCTTCCCTGGTGGCTCAGATGGTAAAGAATCCGCCTGCAATACAGGAGAACCGGGTTCAATTCCTGGGTCAGGAAGATCCCCTGGAGAAGGGAATGGCTACCTACTCCAGTATTCTGGCCTGGAGAATTCCATGGACAGAAGGGCTTGGTGGGCTACAGTCCACGGAGTCGCAAAGAGTCAGACACGACTGAGTGACTTTCACTTTCTTTCCATATCCACAATTCCTCTATCCATGGTTCCACATCCACGGATTCAACCAATTGCAGATCGTGTAGTGCCATAGTATTTACTGTTGAAAAATATCTGAGTGTAAGTGGACCTACACAGTTCAAACCCATGTTGTTCAAGGATCAACTCTACATACTAAAGAATATATAAATTGTTTGTGTAGAGTTTACATTATAAAATGAACACCTAACTAGCACCTTGGAAGTTTCTTTAAACCTCTATCCAATCACATTATTCCTTGCCCCCAACAACCATAGGTAAACACTGTCTTTAATGGGTTAATCATTCACCTGCTTTTTGTTAGTTTTACTATGTATGTACCTGTTGTTTAGTGTTCCCTGTTCCTTTATAAATGGAACCATATCATGTATTTTCTCCATGTTCTCTCTTGTGACTTGTTCCTTTACCTCATTGTGTTCCTAAGTTTCAGCTTAGTGAGATGCATGTAACTATAATTTATTTATTTTTATTGCTACATAAGGTCCCATTGTATGAATGAATCAGCATGTGTTCTACTATTTGTAGACACTCAGGGTAATTGTTTCTGATTTATACACATTTCTAACAATACTACAATGACTATTCTTTTATATACATCCAAATGCAAATATGAAAGAACTTCTCCAAACCAGGGAATGTAATTACTGGGTTATAGGGTAAGGACTTGCCAATTTCAGCAGGTAATGCCAAGCTTTTCCAAAGTAGTTGTTATATTACTTCCAGCAGTAGAAGCAAGTTCCTGTTGCACCTCATTTTGTCAACAAATGCTAACATTTTACCTTTGCCAATTTGATAGATATTAAATATATCTTTAGTTTTAATTTACATTTTCTTAATTAAAATGATCTCAAGCACACGTATATATGTTTATGGAACCCATGCAGTTCATTTCCTTCAATATGTGTCATTTGTCCAGTTTTTCTATTAGGTTTTACTTTTCTTATTGATTTTTAGGAGTTCTTTATAACCTAGATATTAATTCTTTATCAGCTTTATATACTTAAATATGTTGTTCCAGCATGTAGGTTGTCTTTGTTACTTTCTTTAGGGGTTCTTTAAATGAACAGAAGTTCTTAATTTTAATGTGGCTGAGTTTGATCATTTTCCATATTGGTTTGTGCTTGTTTCTCTAATCCAAGATCATAAAATTGTACCCTTATATGATTTTCTGGATATTTTATAGTTTTGCTTTACATTTAAGTCTTTAATAGCATTCTAAGTGATTTCCATATGGAGTAATGTTGGAATTTATTTTCCTTTCTTTTTTCTGTATATAGTTAAACTGTTTTCTCATAACCATTTGTATTATAGTCCATGCTCCTCAGTGATTTCCAATTCCTTTTCTGTCATCAACTAAGATACTGTTATGTGTGCATTTATATCTAGACTTTATATTTGGGCCTTTGTTTTTCAAAATAAATTTTAGAATTGGCTTTTTGAATTACACACACACACATAAACCTTGGGAATTATATTGGTATTGAAATTAATATATAGATCCATTTGGGAGAGAATTGATAATTTTAAGATTTTTAAGATATTATATCTTCCTATCCAAGAAGATTTTTCTCCATTTATTTATGTATTTTAAAAGAATTTTCAAAGAAGTTTTCTAGTTTTCTCCATAAAGGACTGGCACATGATTTGTTAGGTTTATTGCTAAGAGTTTTATTATTTTTGATACTATAAATTATATTTTTAACTTAATAGACTTTATATTTCAGAGAGCTTGTGGTTGTGGTTCAGTTGCTAAGTCATGTCTGACTGCTACCTCATGGACTGCAGCACACCAGGCTCCTCTGTCCTCCACTATATCCTGGGGTTTGCTCAGATTCATGTCCATTGAATCAGTGATTTAGTTGGAGATTTAGGTTAATAGAAAAACTGAGTGCAAGCTACAGAGTTCCAATTTGTGCCCTAATCCCCTCATACAATTTCCCCTATTATTAGCATCTGGCACTAGTATGATACATCTATTATGATTGATGAGCCAATGTTTAGACATTATTATTAACTAAAGACTATAGTTTACATTAGGGCTCATTCCTTATGTTGTATGTTTTATGAGTTTTGACAAATGTGTGGTGATTTGTATTCACCATTACAGTATCATACAGAATAGTCTCACTGCCTTAAAATCCCCCTGTGCTCCACCTATTAATCTCTTCCTTCCCTCCTTCCTTCTCTGGCAGTCTCTAACCCTTTAACTGTCTCCACTCTTTTGCCTTTTCCAATATGTGGGATTTTTTTCAGATGGCTCCTTTCACCTAGCAATATACATTGAAGGTTCCTCCATGTCTTTTCATAGCTTGATAGCTCATTTCTTTTTAGCACTGAATAATATTCCATTGTACAACTCTTTGAAAGTACCACTCTTTGTTTATCCATTCATCAACAAAAGGGCATCTGGGTTGCTTCCTTGTTTTGGCAATTATACATAAATTTGCTGTAAACATCCATATGCAGATTTTTGTGTAGATGTAAGTTTTTAACTCCGTTAGGTAAATACGAAGGAGTGCAATTGCTGGATTGTATGGTAAGAGTTTTGTACAAAACTACCAAACAGTCTTCCAAAGTGGTTGTACCATTTTGCATTCCCAGAAGCAATGAATGAGAATTCCTGTTGCACCACACCCTAGCCAGCATTGGTGTTGTCAGTGTTTTGGACCTTGGCCACTCTAAAATGTGTATAGTGGTATCTCATTGTTTTAATTTGTAATTCCCTAACGACATATGAGGTGGAGCATCTTTTCATATGCTTATTTGCCATCTGTACATCTTGAGGGTGTCTGTTAAGGTCCTTGGCCCATTAATTCAACTGGTTGGTTGTTTTCTTATTACTGAGTTTTAAGAGTTTTGGATACATTTTGGCTAGTAGTTCTTTACCAGATATGTCCTTTGCAAAGATTTTCCTTCCAGTCTGTGGTTTGGCTTGTCAGCTATGGTTTTTTTGTAGATGCCCTTTATTAGGTTGAAGAAGTTCCTTTCTATTCCTGGTTTCTTGAGTTTTTTTTTTTTTTTTAATCGTGAAACTGTGTTAGATTTTGTCAAATGGTTTTCTACATCTATAGAGATTATCATGTGATTTTAGTTTTTTATTTTATTGATATGACATATTGCATTCATTGATTTTCAGATGTTGAGCCAACTAAGTATTCCTGGGATAAATCCCACTTGATCATTATGTATGTATATGTTGCTGGATGCAGTTTGCCTGTATTTTATTGCTTATGCTGGATATTTTTACATTTTCCTTTAGCTTTTTTTCCGGTATGCAGTTAGGTTGCTTGGAATAGTTTTTATCTTTTGTGGTTTTCTTTAAAACTTTAGGAGGAAACAGCAGGATTTGTTCTATAGTTAGTTATTTCCTACCATGGAAGCAAGACCCTTCTAAATCCTCTATACTATGCTCTGTGAATTATGAGGTTTTCAGTGTGGCTGGTGGGAACTGGCTCTATTCCCAGCCCCACTAGAATTCCAAGCATAGAGTCCCTGAATTGGGGGGAAAGTTCTTTCTCTGGCCTAGGATAGTTTTTTCATATGCATATACTGATTAGTATGAATACATGAGAGGAATCCTCTGTGAATCTCCATAATTTTCTCTTTGTGCATGTTTTTCTTCTTTGGTGCTCTGTCCTAGCTAACTCTGACTGCTTCAGTCTCCTCTGACTCTCAGCATCCTTCCTTATTTTCAGAAAAACACAAAGCAGTTGTGGTGTAATGAAAAGTGAACTGGGGTGTGAATCAAGGGCCTGGTTTCTAGACTCTGCCATACCATTGTCCCATTGTGGGACTTTGCTCATGTATCTGCCCCTCTATGAGAACTCAGGATCTCTCCTGTTTCACAAGAGGATTGCCCTAGCTCCAGAATGCACTATAACATACATGTGTTCTGTGCTTCACAATTTACAAACAAGTCTCACATCTACTTGTTCCTTTATTCCTCCTCTGTGTGGTAGTTAGGATAAGAATCATTATGCTGTCTTACAGGTGAGGTAATTGGGTCTCAAAGATGTGATATCATATATAGGCAGCGTTTGTAGTAGGGAAGAGCAGTTGCCTTTTGTGCATCAAGTTTCTGTGCCTTGGTCTCTTATAAAGAAGTGAAGGCCCTTTATTTTGATTCCAAATGCTAGTGCCTGAAAGGGGTGACCAGTCTTGGTCACCACTGTCAAATGCACAATGTATGATCATCATGGATTTGATGGTGTTAGAGATCTTAGAGAAGAAAGAGCATGTGGACTAAAGCATTCACATGAAGCATTTGGCAGTATAGGTATGATGAATGGTTCTTGGGTCTGTTTCTTCCTGTTGTGGGGATTGTAGCTGTGTTTTGTATGTTTCAGAGGGCAGCTTTGAGCTGTGTCCCAATGGGAAATGGAAGGTAGAAATTTCTGGAAGGGATTTTTAAAAAATTGCCTATTGTACAAACAGACTTTTCTTGTTTCTCAACTGTTTGCTCCAGTTTGGGTTTTTGTTTAGAGAACAGCTGTAGAGAATTACAGCTCCCAGGCTCAGACTTACAGATTCTATCTCTGCACGTCCTGAAATCAGTCAGGGTTATTTCAGAGGCTGACTTAGCAGCAGCAGCAGCAGCAGCTTGAGGAGTCCCTCAGCGCCCTCATGGGGCCCATCAAAAGGAAACAGCCTGCCTTGGACTCCACTTTTTGCTCTGTCTTGAATTTGCAAAGTTCCAAGCAAACACAAGAATTCTGGTACCTTATCAGACACAGAGGAGGGCTCTACGTCTGTCCCAAATCCTGGGACCTCCCAGTTCTCGTTATCAGCTTTGACAGAAACTTCCAGTGGGACCTGGCTAGACAATAGTCCATAAGCCATTGCCATTAGATGGATTACAGTCACAAAAATAAGCCTTGGACCAAGAGCTGCTGGAGGTAGCTTATCTTAATGCCACAAGAGCATTGGAATGACTGTCTCTAATTAGCGAGCCATATGGCTTTTTTGCATTCATGAGCCCTACCAAATACAGTCAATCAAAGTTTATGGACTTATTTCCATTCAGTCCCCAGTCTCATCTGCCCTTTCCCACCTCTGTACCATTGTTCTTGCTGTTCCTTCCACCTGAAATACTCTCTTGTTTCAAGCCTCTTAGGTATGCCTGTTGAAATTCTTCTACAAAAAGTCAAGTTCCCATCCCCTCTCCTCTGGGAGGTCTTCATAAAACTCTGCCCTGAAACACTTCCTCCATCCATTGACCATCCTGAGTGAATACATATGCCCCTGTCTTAATACTCTTTCTAGACCACAAGTGATGGGAGGATAAAGACAGGTTTTAATCATCCCTGTACCTGTTCACCTCTCCCCTTCCTCTACCTGCTCCTTTCCATCTCACCTCTGGGTCAGCCACAGAACCCTGCTCAGAAAGGGTAACCAGGAAATATTTGCTGATGTGAAAAGCCTTGTCAGAATGAGAAAATGATTGAAATTCTGCTCTCTGCATTAGCCCATGGGAAATCAGACAAGTGTGTCATGCAGCATGCAAAATCTAATATTGTCTTTAAGTGTTTAGAATTTCAATATTTAAAGCTCAGTTATACTTAAGACTTCAGAACTCTGTAGATTTCTTTTACTTCCATAAAGAAAGAAGAAAAAAAACTTCAGCAAACAAAAATGAATGTCTTTTTGAATTTAAGAAACTTGTGGATTCTGATTGTTTAAAGAAAACTCCAAAGTAGAAGACAATTGAGCAGTATTTAATTCAAAGAGTTCATCTGATTACAGGTAAGACATATCATTCCCTGTATAAATGGCAGCAAAAGGCTATATTGTCAATTAGAGAAGGGAACAGAAATATGGAGGTAGAATTCATACCTTATCTGATTTGGAACCTGAATTATTTACTGTTGAGATTTGTATGAGATTAGATCTCTCTGCTTAAACACTAAATCAAGCTTAACAGGAGCAGATATTGCAAATAAACAATGTTCTCTCAAATGGTGTTTTTAATCCTTTCATTAGAAAGGAAATCTAGCTGAGTCTTTTATTGCAGACACTGATGGCTCTATAAATTTTGATGAGCCATGGGCTACAGTTCATACATACTTAAGAAAAAAAGGTGTACATTGCTGACTTACCAATATAGCAGGATTTACAAGGCACTGGCTTACTTGAAAGTCTGGGTTCCAGTTTTGTCTCTGCTATTGACTTGGGCAAATCCCTTCTCCTCCCTGGGTCTTGGTTTCCATGTTTACAGATAATTGAATTAGTATTTTCTATCAATGACCTTAGGCAATGAAGCAAAGTTCGTTAAGTCGCAGTTCTCTTGCTGTTTTATGCTATTGTTCATTAGTTCTTTTGCAGCCACAGCCTATAGTTTTTAAAAATGATAACAACTTAAAAGACTGACATGGAGTCAATATGTTTTAAAATGTCTCTGGCATTTCATCTCTCTGGATGCATTAACCTTCTCATCATTGTGATGAATGTTAAAGTCAATCAAGAAAATGTCAAACCTCTGTCAATTTCCTCCCTTGCATTTGTTACTATGGAGAAATAGCGCTAAAAGTGAATCCCTTAGTTTAACTTCTTTATTTGTGGCAGTTAGGGATCAAGAAGGTGCAGGCATCAAAGCATACTGGAAAACTGGGCTGTTAGCACTCAGCATCTGGCCATTAAACCAACATGTGTGCACTGCCCCAGCCATGGAGGCCTAGAGAGATCCATTTGTAGGCTTTGACACAGCATTGGACACTCATGTGTGGGGACCCAGTGACCTGCTCACTGGGACTAGGAATGAGATTGGTTTGGGCCCATAGGCAAGTCATTCAAATTATTTGTCTTTTATCCAGATGTCTTGACTTCACATCCTAAGCCTGATTACAGTGGGGTTTATTCAACTGGAAGGGCACATTTTGTTGCTCTTTATTGATTGCCTATCCAAAGACAGTTTCCTTGTGAGGAAATGAGGATGTTGAGCAAGCTGATGTCCAAGGTCCCATCCAGCTGGGAATCTTAATATGTGTGGTCTGGAAACAAATATCGCTTCTGATGAGTTAGACTTGTTGTTCAAAGACATACTTTTCCATCTCTCTCCTTAACCATTTGGATTATCACATTTATAAGATATCAGAGGCATTCCCATCTGCTTCAAGAAGGAAGATGAAGATGAAACGATTTAAAGAAAAACAACAAACAAACCTGGTCCCTGCTCTGTAAAGTAGTCAAGTTTACACTGACGATGTGAGCAATTTTGACTGCAAAAAGAAGCAATGAAATTTTCATATTTCTTGGAATTATATGGACATTGGTGATGATGAATATTTTCTTTGGAATTACATTTTTGCAGTTTGAACTTTTAGCTGGCTTCCTCCTAATATCTTTTTTTTAAATCAATGCTATTCTTTGAAGAACTATTGATAAAATTATTAGAGAAAATGAAGGAATATTTCCGCCTTCTCAATTTTAGAAGAGATTTTCATCATAAGGAAAGTTAGTGTCTGATACAGACACACTCAGAAAGTTGATACCAGCCACTTCAGAAATCAGTGATAGTTATTTTTGTCAGCACAGTCAAAATTACTTAGTGAAGTATTGGTCTGATTCTCCTTTTTATTAAAAAAAAATCCAAAATGTCATCTACTTTCATTTCAGAACCTAATTTGAGCTTTGTTCTGTTTTCAACTTTGTAACCTACTTTAAAAATTTGGGACTTTTAGTGCTTAGAATTCTGGGCTTTCATTGCCAGGGACTGGGGTTTGATTCCTGGTCAGGGAACTAAGATCTTGCAAGCCGTGTAGCCTAAATAAATAAATAAATAACTTTTCTTTTGTTTTTGGTATAGTCTGAAGCTCAAACTATCTTGACTATTTTTGACTATGAACAATATTAATGCTAAGTGGTATTACCCATGCTTCAGGTAGGCTTCCCTGATGGCTCAGTTGGTAAAGTGTCTGCCTGCAATGCAGGAGACCTGGATTCGATCCCTGGGTTGAGAAGATCCCCTGGAGAAGGAAATGGCAACCTACTCCAGTACTCTTGCCTGAAGAATCCCATGGAGGAGCCTCGTGGGCTACAGTCCATGGGGTCACAAAGAGCCAGATACGACTAAGTAACTAACTTTCTTTCTTTCAGGTAGGCAATGTCACAGCAAAATTCCTCCTTTCCCTCCCTTGTTTCAATACCATCATCTCCATGAACCTTGCAAAGTGAAACTGATCATTATAAAGTGATAAGAACTTTTTTAAGCTGAAAAAGATCTGATTCCTTTTTTGTTTGATCTAAAATTCAGTGTGCAATCACAAATGTGATAAAGACCTACTATGTGCTGAACATTGGGTCGGCCACAGGAAGGATTACAAAGTCAAGCAAGGCGTGGACTCTGCATTTGAAGACCTTGTGTCTGGTTGTGGAAAACAGTGAGCATGACGTGGGAAAAGGCTCAGCAAAGTCCCACATAGAGTCCTGGAATCACATCACTTTGGAGAGACAGGAAAGGGATTCAGAGGAGTGAGAGGCTGGCTGACTTCTACAAGTCAGCTTCAGGAAAAGTGTAACCCTGCTCCCTCACACCAGGCGTCTTACCCTGTGAAATGTGACCCAAACCACAATTTAGAATCTGCTGGGAAGCTTTTGAAAATCTGCATATCTCCTGCATCGGACTCTCCATTGGGCCACTATGACAAAGGTGGAGAGCCAAGGCAGTGCTTTAAATGGGGGTGGCAATTTGCTCTTCAGAAAAATAGTGTGTTTTGAGAGTTGTCATTTCAGAAGTGCATCCTATACTAGCCAAACTGTTTTCTCCCTTTTGTTTCAAGATATGAACTGGGGTGTCAAAAGGAATCCAGCTGATTTTGTTAGAAAAATCAGAACATCTGATTATCTCATACCTCTACTGTGCCATTGGAATCTGGTCCTCAGGTTACAGTTGGGAGGCAGAAACAGTTCTTAAGGTGCATATGCTCTGGATACATGTGAGAGAGGGAAAGGCATCTTATGTGTGGAGGAAGTGGAGAAATGACGAGAAGAAGGGAAGTAATGTGATGACATCGGCAATGAGCCTAGACTCAGACCTAGACTCAAATCTAGGCTCTTTACTTCTTATTAATGTGTGACCTTGAAAAAGTCTCTTAAGTTCTTTGAGCCTCAATGTCTTTCTTTCTTTTCAAATATATATATTTTAATGGGCTTCCCTGTCGACTCAGAGGGTAAAGAATCTGCCTACAATGCAGGAGACACAGGAGATGCAGATTCTATTCGTGTGTCAGGAAGATCTCCCAGAGGAGGAAATAGCAACCCACTCAAGTAATCATGCCTCGAAAATCCCATGGACAGAGGTACCTGGCAGGCTACAGTCCAAAGGGTTGTGAAGAGCCGAACACAACTGATTGACTAAACATATAACACACACAGCACACATATATATTTAATGAATTAATGAATGGATGGATAAATTGTAGTAACTCTGAAGGCAATTTGGAAGCATTCATTGGCTTTTAAAATATTTGACCTCATATTTCAGAATCTAAAGTTTCCTCCAAATGTACCAAGAGGCACATTCTGAAACAATAACTAAAGAGATAACTTTGGTCACCATCTGGGATTAGTGTAAGCTATAAGGAGAATCTTTACTTTTATCTATACATTTTTAAAATTAACAGGATATTTTATACATGTAATACTTAGATAATTAAAAGCATTTAAATTTTAGAAAAACAAATACAGCAATTGTACCAGAGCCAAAATGAAATAATTCTGACCAGTAATCATTCCATCCATGTGGGGTTTTGGTTCCTGGCTGCCAAGGGAAATAAACACTATAAAAGATTACAGAATTTTATCTGATGAAAGGAAACAGACCGGTTGAGATGTTCTGTTTCTACTAAGCTCTTCCCAATATTAAATACTATATTTCTATAAATTTCTTGTATAAACTATCATATAAACGACAGAAATAAATAACATTCAGGGTGCTATCTTATTAGAAGTTTTAAACAAATTGCTGAACCGTTCTTCATAAAACATTTTCTTTCACCAGCTGATTTAAACATGATAGACATTACTATCTGAAAGCTCAGTAAAACAATTAATGTAATCCAAATACATCATATTTAAGTAGTATAATCTGAAAAAGGATAAAGATACTGTATTTTCATTATTTCACATGATATGATATATTATTTACATTAAAGTGTTTTCATAATGATTGTTACATAAATGTCACCTTTTAAATTAAATATTCTCACCAAAACAATGGTAGTTCAACAATAAACTGACATTAAGATATATTAGATGATCTGTTGCTAGTCTTCAATTATTCATCTCTCATGTGTGGGTAGAAAAAGTAATTAATAAAATAAAATGTGGGCTATAAAAACATGATTTATAACAAAGTCAGATTATATGATTTTTTAAATGTATGCACCTCTTCTCATTTTGATCAGTTCAAGTTTAAGCGCTCATTAATAAAATGCATTTCTCTTTTTTAATTGAAGTATAGTTGATTTACAATGTTGTGTTAGTTTTAAGTGTACAGCACAGTGGTTTAGTTATACATATATATATAATTTTAATGTAGATTATCAATACAATTTGTTTATCTACTCATCTGTTGATGGAACCTCTACAGTTTTCAGTTTGGGGTTATTACAAATAAAATTACTATGACCATTTGTTTACAAGTCCTTGTGTGAACACATGGTTTCATTTCTCTTTGATAAATACCTAGGAGTGAAATGGTCAAAACATATTGTAGATTTATGTTTTTAACTTTCTAAGAAATTGCCAAATTGTTCTCCAATTTGCTTCTCCCATTTACATACCCAACAATTGTGTATGAGAGTTCTTGTTTCTTCACATCCTGGCCAACACATACTATAATCAGCCTTTTGATTTTAGCCATTCCAATGACTATCTAGTTGCATGTCATTTTGCTTTTAATATGCATTTCCTCAATGACTAATGATTTTTAGCACTTTTATATGTGCTTATTAACCCTGCATATATTTTCTCTGATGAAGTGTTTGTCCAAAACTTTTGCCCAGTTTTCAAAACTTGGCTTTTTGCTTTCTTATTATTGAGTTTTAAGGACTATATATTTGGATAAAAGCTCTCTATCATATATATGGTTTGCAAATATTCTTTTCCTGTCTGCTGCTTGACTTTTAATTCCCTTATCACTGTTTTTCAAAGAGAAGAAGTTTTTATTTGACTTTGATAAAATCTAATTTATCAATATGTTCTTTTATGGATTGTACATTGGTGTCATATCTGAAAAAATCTTTATCCAACCTAAGATCACAACTGTTTTCTCCTATATTTTCTTGTAGAAGTTTTATAGTTTTAGATTTTACATTTAGGTCTATAATCCATTTTAAGTTAATATTTTTGCATATTGATATTCAATTTTTCCAGAACCATTGGTTGTTAAGACTGTACTTGCTCTACCGAATTGCCTATGCCCTTTTGTCAAAAATCATTTGTCTATATATGTGTGGTTTTGTTTCTGGACTTTTCATTTCTGTTCCATTGATCTATTTTTCTACTTATATGCAAAAACAACATTGCTTTGATTATTGCAGCTTCACAGTAAGTCAAAATCAGGCACCCTTGTCCTGCAATTTTGTTCTTTTCTAAGCTTGATTGAGTTGTTGGTCTTTTCATTGGAATTTAAAAACCATATTGAGAATATACAATGGAGAAAAGACAACCTCTTTAACAAGTGGTGCTGGGAAAAGAAGGAAACTAGAACACTTTCTAACACCATACACAAAAATAAACTCAAAATGGATTAAAGATCTAAACATAAGACCAGAAACTATAAAACTCCTAGAGGAAAACACTCTCTGACATAAATCACAGCAGGATCCTCTATGACCCACCTCCCAGAGTAATAGAAATAAAAGCAAAAATAAACAAATGGGACCTAATTAAACTTAAAAACTTTTGCACAACAAAGGAAACTATAATCAAGGTGAAAAGACAGGCTTCAGAATGGGAGAAAATAATAGCAAATGAAGCAACTGACAAAGAAATAATCTCAAAAATATATGAGCAGCTCATGCAGCTCAATTCCAGAAAAATAAACAAGCCAATCAAAAAATGGGCCAAAGAACTAAACCGACATTTCTTCAAATACAGATGGCTAACAAACACATGAAAAGATGCTCAACATCACTCATTATCAGAGAAATGCAAATCAAAACCACAATGAGGTACCATTTCATGCCAGTCAGAATGGCTGCGATCCAAAAGTCTACAAGCAATAAATGCTGGAGAGGGTGTGGAGAAAAGGGAACCCTCTTACACTGTTGGTGGGAATGCAAACTAGTATAGCCACTATGGAGAACAGTGTGAAGATACCTTAAAAAACTGGAAATAGAACTGCCATATGACCCAGCAATCCCACTGCTGGGCATACACACCAAGGAAACCAGAATGGAAAGAGACACATGTACCCCAATGTTCATTGCAGCACTGTTTATAATAGCTAAGACATGGAAGCAACCTAGATGTCCATCAGCAGATGAATGGATAAGAAAGCCATGGTACATATACACAATAGAATATTACTCAGCTATTAAAAAGAATGTGTTTAAATCAGTTCTAATGAGGTGAATGAAACAAGCCTATTATACAGAGTGAAGTAAGTCAGAAAGAAAAACACAAATACAGTATATTAACACATATATATGGAATTTAGAAAGATGGTAACAATAACCCTATAGGAAAGACAGCAAAAGAGACACAGATGTAAAGAACAGACTTTTGGACTCTGTGGGAGAAGGTGAGGGTGGGATGAATTGAAAGAATAGCATTGAAACATGTATATTACCATCTGTGAAATAGATCACCAGTCCAGGTTCAGTGCATGAGACAGGGTGCTCAGGACCAGTGCACTGGGATGACCCTGAGGGATGGGATGGGGAGGGAGGTGGGAGGTGGGATGGGGAACACACGTACACTCGTGGAGGACTCATGTCAGTTCAATTCAGTTCATTTCAGTCGCTCAGTCGTTTCTGACTCTTTGTGACCCCATGAATTGCAGCACGCCAGGCCTCCCTGTCCATCACCAACTCCTGGAGTTCACTCAAACTCATGTCCATCGAGTTGGTGATGCCATGCAGCCATCTCATCCTCTGTCATCCCCTTCTCCTCCTGCCACCAATCCCTCCCAACATCAGAGTCTTTTCCAATGATGGATTCATGTCAATGTATGACAAAAACCACTACAATATTGTAAAGTAATTAGCCTCCAATTAAAATAAATAAATTAATTTAAAAAGGGAAAAAATACTAAATAGGAAAATATCTAAGGTTTTTCAAGACAAACTTTTCTATTGAAACAATTTTGAATATTTCTAAAGATGTATGTCAAAATGGACTAATTAATTTTTAGGATAACAATACCAATTTTCCCCCAGAAATAATATAGAGTAGAAGTATCCTGGTACAATCATAAATTGAACTGAGTATTTTGTAAAACACAAGTGGTAATTTATTATCTAAGCTCAAAAAACTTAGAACATTTTGGAAGTGATAATGATGGTACATCAATGATGAAGTCATTTTAACAGATTTCATTTACTTTGTGTCTATTCATCAGATAATGAACTTGTAGTTGTTTGCTGAGAAGAAAGTGGTATGTTCAATTAAGTTTAAAGAATATTAAAAGAACTTGTGATAGAAAATAATAAAAATAAAAACCATATTGTCAGTTTCTACCAAAAAACCTGATGGGTTATTGATTGGGATTGTTCTGAATCTGTAGACCAACTTGGAAATACCTGACATCTTAATAATATTGAGTCTTCTGACCAATTAACAAGGGCTCTATTTCTTCATTTGTTGATTTAATCATCTCGATAACATTTTATAGTTTTCAGTGCACAAGTCCTTCACATATTTTGTTAAAATTTTCTCTTAGCTTATCTTATTTTTAGTTGCTATTGTAAATATTTTTGTTTCAGTATTTGATTGGTCATTGATACCATATGGAAATAAAATTGCTTTCTGCATATTGATCTTGTAATCTACAATGTTGCTAAGCTAATTTATTAGTTTTAGTAGCATGTCATCTGTGAATAAAGGAAATTTTATTTTTTCCATTCCAACATAGATGCCTTTCATTATTTTTTCTTGCCTAATTTCCATGTTCAATATAAATGCTGAGAATGGGTATTCTTATCTTGTTCCTGATCTTAGGGAAAAAACATTCAGTCTTTCCCACTGAAGTATGATGTTAGCTGTGTTGTTTTTATATGCTGCTTTTATCAGGTTGAAGTAATTTCTTTGTATTCCTTGTTTGTTGAGTGCTTTTATAATGAAAGGGTATTGAAAGTGAAAGTCTCTCAGTCATGTCCCATTCTTTGCAACTCCATGGACTACACAGTCCATAGAATTCTCTAGGCCAGAATACTGGAGTGGATAGACTTTCCCTTCTCTAGGACATTTTCCAAACCCTGGAATAGAACCCAGGTCTCCCACATTGCAGGCAGATTTTTTACCAGCTGAGCCACAAGGGACATTAAATTTTGTCAAATGCTCTTTTTGAGTCTGTTGAAATGATCATGTATTTTAATAATTTTAATCAATTAGAGACTTTCCTAGTGGTCCAGTGGTTAAGAATCTGTGCTTCCACTGCACACCCCATGGTCACACCCTTGGTCAGAGGACTAAGCTCTGGCATGCCACCTGGTGCAGCCAAAAAAAAAAAAATTAGCCAATTAATATGGTATATTACATTGATTGATTTTTGGATGTTAAACCAATATTGAATTCCTGGGGTAAACTGCACATAGTCATGGAGTATAATCCTTTTTATAGATTACTGGATTTGGTTCACTGGGCTTCCCTGCAGGCTCAGTGGTAAAGAACCTACCTGCCTGCAAATGCAGGAGACCTGAGTTTGATCCTGGGTTGGGACGATGCCCTAGAGAAGGAAATGGCAACCCACTCCAGTACTCTTGCTTGGGAAATTGCATGGACAGAGGAGCCTGGCAGACTACAGTTCACAGGGTTGCAAAAAAGTTGGACATGACTTAGTGACTAAACAATAACAAAAATTGGCATTTAGTTTTGTTTTTCTGTAATGTCTTTGGCTTTGGTTTCAGGACAATATTGGCCTCAGAGAACCACTTTGGAAGTGTTCTCTCCTTTTCTATTTTTGGAAGAGTTTATGAAAAGTTTATGAAGACCACCTGACCTGCCTCTTGAGAAATCTGTATGCAGGTCAGGAAGCAACAGTTAGAACTGAGCATGGAAAAAAAAAAAAAAAAAGAACTGAGCATGGAACAACAGACTGGTTCCAAATAGGAAAAGGAGTACGTCAAGGCTGTATATTGTCACCCTGCTTATTTAAATTATATGCAGAGTACATCATGAGAAACGCTGGGCTAGAGGAAGCACAAGCTGGAATCAAGATTGCTGGGAGAAATATCAATAACCTCAGATATGCAGATGACACCACCCTTACGGCAGAAAGTGAAGAAGAACTAAAGAGCCTCTTGATGAAAGTGAAAGAGGAGAGTGAAAAAGTTGGCTTAAAGCTCTGCTGCTGCTGCTGCTAAGTCGCTTCAGTCATGTCCTACTCTTAGCGACCCCATGGACTGTGGCCCACCAAGGTCCTCCGTCCATGGGATTTTCCAGGCAAGAGTGCTGGAGTGGGATGCCATTGCCTTC
Source organism: Oryx dammah (assembly GCF_014754425.2). Taxonomy (NCBI): domain Eukaryota; kingdom Metazoa; phylum Chordata; class Mammalia; order Artiodactyla; family Bovidae; genus Oryx; species Oryx dammah. The sequence continues at coordinate 54,457,458 of NW_024070207.1, forward strand.
TCCGGGCTTAAAGCTCAACATTCAGAAAACTAAGATCATGGCATCCAGTCCCATCACTTCATGGCAAACAGATGGGGAAACAGTGGCAACAGTGGCTGACTTTACTTTTGGAGGCTCCAAAATCACTGCAGATGGTGATTGCAACCATGGAATTAAAAGACACTTGCTCCTTGGAAGAAAAGTTATGACCAACCTAGACAGCATATGAAGCGACTGAGCATGCATAGTTTCAGCATTATTGAAAGTTAAGCATTATTTTAAGTAAAATGAAAGCAAAAGGTGCTACCGTAAAAATATCAACTGGTTTTAATTTTTTTCTAATTTTTTGTCTCTAAAATGTTTTCTTTAATGATGATATGTTTACCCTTGTAATGAATAAAATCAAAAGGAGGAAACCTTTAGAAATAAAAAAAAAAAAAAAAGCAGAAACATTAATCTACCAATAAAGGTCCATCTAGTCAAAGCTATGGTTTTTCCAGTAGTAATGTATGGATGTGAGAGTTGGACTATAAAGAAAGCTGAGCGCTGAAGAATTGATGCTTTTGAACTGTGGTGTTGGAGAAGACTCTTGAGAGTCCCTTGGACTGCAAGGAGATCCAACCAGTCCATGCTAAAGGAAATCAGTCCTGAATGGGGACGACAGAGGATGAGATGGTTGGATGACATCACCGACTCAATGGACATGAGTTTCAGTAAACTCTGGGAGTTGGTGATGGACAGGGAGGCCTGGCATGCTGCAGTCCATGGGGTTGCAAAGAGTTGGACATGACTGAGTGACTGAACTGAACTGAACTGAGTGGTGAAGAACCCGCCTGCCAGTGCAGGAGATGTAAGAGACTCGGGTTCAATCCCTGGGTCAGGAAGATTCCCTGGAGGAGGGCATGGCAACCCACTCCAGTATTCTTGCCTGGAGAATCCCATGGACAGAGGAGCTTGGTGGGCTACAGTCCACAGGGTCGCACAGAGTCAGACACGATTGAAGCGATTTAAAACACACATATGAAGAGTTGGTGCTAATTCTTCTTTAAATATTTGATTTAATTCACTAGCAAGTCCATCTGGACCTGAAACTTTCTCCCACGGCTATTTTTTAACTACAACTTCAAATTTCATTAATATACAGAGAGCTATTTGGGTTATGCACTTCTGTCCCTCGTCCTTTTCCTTTCTCCTCACTCTTTCACTTAGAAAGGAAGTGAAGGATACATCAAAGAAAGAGTCAAAAGGAAGAGGTGCATAGGGCAAGGTATGGAGGAAGGAACATGGAGTCTCCATGCCCCTTTCAGGTGTGTGAACCTCCCAGAACCTTGAAGTGTTAGCCAACCTGGGAGTTCCCCAAACTGTTTTGTTTAAGGGTTTTTATAGAGGTTCCAGGGCTTCCCTGGTGCCTCAAATGGTAAAGCATCTGCCTGCAATGAGGGAGACCTGGGTTTGATCCCTGGGTCAGGAAGATCCCCTAGAGAAAGAAATGGCAACCCACTCCAGTACTCTTGCCTGGAAAATTCCATGAATGGAGGAGCTTGGTGGGCTACAGTCCGTGGAGTTGAAAAGAGTCAGACACGACTGAGTGACTTCACTTTAACCTTCATAGTTTCCATTACATAGGCGTGACTGATTAAATCCTTGGTCACTGGTGATTTACTCAGTCTTCAGCCCTCTCACCCCTCTCCAAAGGTGGAGGGGGGCGGCTGAAAGTTTTAACCTTCTAATCACATGGTTGGTTCCTCTGGCAACCAGCCTCCTTGCTTAAGCTTATATAAGAGTCTACCAAGAGTTAACATAGGCTCAGGTGTAACTGAAAAGTATTTCTTCTTGGGTGAGCTTTGGTAGTTTGTGTCTTTCATAGAATCTATTTCATTAAAGTTGTCACATTTCTTGGCATACATTGTTCGTACTATTTTCTTTTATTTTTTGTTCCTAGAATCTGCTATTATGTCACCTTTCCCCTACCTGATACCAGCTATTTGTCTCTTTTCTGCTTTTGTTTTCATTTGTCTGGCTAGGTTTATCAATTTTATTGCTGTTCTCAAAGAATTCCCTTTTGGGCTCATTGATTTTCTCTATTGTTTTTCTATTTTTTATTTTATTGATATTATTTGGTCTTTACTATTTTCTTTCAACTACTTTTTGGAGTTTAACATGCTTTTCTTTTTATAGATTCTTAAAAGAGAAGCTAAGGTCATTGATTGGAGGTATTTCTTCTTTTGAAATACAGACATTTAGCAATATAAAATTTCCCTGTACATACTGCTTTGGTGGCATCACATAACTTCTATTGTGGTTTCATTTCTATTCTGTTTAAAATATATTGTAATTTCTCTTTAATTTCTTCTTTGACCCATTAGTTATTTAAGAGTACATCATTTAGTTTCCCCAAGTATTTTGGGATTTTTCCAGACATGTCTCTCTTATTGACTTCAAATTTAATTCCACTGTGGTCAGGGAATAAAGTTTGCATAACTTGAACCCTTCTAAATTTATTCAGATTTGCTTTATGACCAGAATATTATATCTATCTTGATAAATGTCACTTGTGAACTTGAAAAGAATGTAAATTCTCATGTTACTGGGATTATTCTGTAAATGTCAAATAGATTAATTGAATTGATATTGTAGTTCATATTTTCTATATATTTACTGATTTTTCTACTTGTTTTTTCACTTATCAAAATAAGGATATTGAAATCTCTATGATTGTGAATTTGTCTGCTTCTTCTTGCAGTTCTTTCAGTTTTTGTTTAATATAGTTTGAAGCTTTGCTAGTAGGAGCAAAATGTTAAGGAATTTTTCTTCTTTGGATTAATTGACAATTTTATTATTATGCAATTACTTCTTTAGCTTTGATAATATTCTTTCCTTTGAAAGGTCCTTTTTCTGATGTGAATACATCCACTCTGGCCTATGGCTAACTCCATCATTCTTTTAGTACAGGGGCAAAACTCAAATGAGGGACCCTCTACCTAGGGAAGTAAATGGAATGAAATTGATCACAAAGTGTCTCCACCAAGAAGCTGGAATCTTGTTACAGCTGTTCATAAAAAAAGAATTCCACCAGTGTCCCTCCATGAAGGTAAAGTGTATTTCTCCAGAAGGCTTCTTTAGAAGGAAAAGAGTTAGGACACATCAATTCCAACAGTAAAATAAAGTGATAAACGTGTCCTGCAGGTGAGGATACCTGTTGAGAAGAACTTTTTAATGTAAGTAACACATTCATCTGGTTAATCCAAGCCCCTCCCTGCATGCATTCTTCACTTTTAGGTTGTAGTTTTTTTTGCATGCAAACACCCAGCACAACTTGCAGCTTGTATGATCAGCCTCATCCTCCCTAAACTGTTAGAACCTAAGCCTGGATAGTACACCTATTGAGATGAGCAAGACCTCTCACATTTGAAACAAAATTGGGACACCCAACATAGTAAGTTTATTCACTGAAGTCTTGACAGCCTGAAGGCAGTGATTTAAAACTAGAAAACAGAAAACTGAGGAGAGTTGTATAGACTCTGGGGAAAAAAGGTAGGATGAAAAATTTCCTTGGTAGTAGCCAAGAAGTGAGTGGGTCTTCAAAGTGTGTAGATATTTGTAGGAGGGAAATGAGATAATTCCCATCCACACAGACTTAATATGGTCATATTACTCTGGCTGGATTGAAGGTGAGACATACCAAAAACCCTTGGTAAGGTTGAAGGGTAAGAGAAACCAGAGCATACCACTGAATACAGTGGTTCTGGGAAAATGTTTGGAGGAGACATCCTCTCCCTGCCATGTAATCCACCAGACTTGACATGAGGAGATGAGGAGGGTGATAGGTCAGTGTCAAGGGCCATTTAAGAGTGTTAAAAAATGACCCCTTTCTCCCACCAGAGCGATTTGGCCTTGTCAGCATCTCCCCCCCCGCCCGCCCCCATGAATGTGTCAGGATGGTGCTTGGTGATGTCTAAGCCCTCCAGGGCTCCCATTGGTTGGAAGAGAGCTTTGCTGACCAAACAAAGCCTAAGGGTGTGGCCCTTCCTTGTTCTGGGAGGGGCATATATGGACAGATCAGGAAGACTGGTGGAGCATTGGGAGCACCAATATGGAGAGGGAGACCTGGAAATCACAAACACCTACCACTTCTGTAGAACAGCAGACCTCAAACACCAAAGCAGGGAAGAAGAGGATGCCTTCTGTCTACAGGCCTGGAGGTAGTGTGACGGTGAGATGACCCCACTCAAAATCCTCATCCTCTCCCCCATTAACACTCCCACAAGAGTCTTACCCTGGCCTTACCTGGCACTCCCCTCCTGAGCCTGCAGTCCTTTTCTCAAAGCCCCTGTTCTCATCTATCCCCCACCCTCTCCCTGCCAAACCATGGCCCCTCTGTGCTGATTGTATTGTCTTTCCAGAAAGCCAAGAGAATTATGCAAGTGAAAAGATGCCGTCAAGGGAATGTGAGCAGGAGACGCTTTCTGAAAGGTCTCATTCCTTCAATTAAGTCTAAGAAAGCTAGAGAGACAGCACTAACCACCTGTCATCTGAATGAGACACGGACTGAAAACCAAACTGAACCAAAGAAAAATCAAGAGATTGTGAAGAAACCCACCATTTCTGGTGATGACCAGGGCAGGCAGAATTTGGGAGTGGTGGCAAAGACCGCAGAAATCCCTGCAGAATCTTTAAAGTCTAGCTCATGAGAAATGGCTAGTTACTTAGAGACCAAACTAGGCATCAATGTGGTACGCTCATGGTTATGAGAAAAATAAAAACCTGTTGTTGAAGATTTGTGTCTGTCTTTGTAAGCTCTCTGATGGTCGGGAGGGAAGAAGGGGAGAGGCAGGGGTGTGAGACAAAGGTGGGGTTCTGTGAGGTTGGGGATTGGACCAGAAGGTCTACGGTTAGCCAGAAGTTGAGGTGAGGTCTGAGCACTAAAGACAAATTTCTTCACACTATCTCCCAGGCAAGGGGATATGTCCTGAGGTTTCTGCATGGGCTTGCAGGGGGTTGGACAGTAGTCATATCATGTCATGGTATAGTAACATATATTAGTGAAATGTGTCACTGGCCCCTACCCCCAGAGGCAGAAAAATACATCAAATAATCACCTCTAGGCCACGACACAGTGGTGTTTGGTGCATCCTACCCTGTGTGGCTTCCCTGGTGGCGCAGACAGTAAAGAATCCTCCTGCAGTGTGGGAGACTTGGGTTCAATCCCTGGGTTGGGAAGATCCCCTAGAGAAGGGAATGGCTACCCACTCCAGTATTCTTGCCTGGGAAATAACATGGACAGAGGAACCTGGTGGGCTACAGTCCATGGGATCACAAAGAGTCGGACACAATTGAGCAACTAAGCATAGCACCCTGTGCTATAAGCAGCTAAAGGCCTCCAAATGGACAGAAGGACACCCCACTAAAAGTCATGGACAACACCTCCAAGAAAAGAATAGTGTTTGGAGGCTATGACCCCACACTGATTAAGTCACTTGTTAAGAATATTTGGGATGGAACAGTTGGCTACCAAGGGTGGGGCAGGGAATGGGAATTGCCTCCCTGGTGCAGGCAGTAAAGGGGAGCCTAGTCTGCAAACACATTGGTAATTAAACTTTTTATTTTTAGATAATTGTAGATTCACATGTAGTTGTAGGAAATAATATAGCTAGATCTCATGAACCCTTTAGCCAGTTTTCCACAATGGTAACATCTTCCTTCTTGAACTATAGTACAGTGTCACAACCATGATTTTGTCATTGACACAGTTGAAATACAGAACATTTCCATCATCAAGTGAAGCCTCATATTGCCATTTTAGAGACATTCACTTCCTTCCTGTTATGAACTGAAAGTTTGTGTCCCCCTAAAATTCACATATTGAAACCTTAAATCCCCAGTGTGATGGTATTTGGAGGAAGGGCCTTTGGGAGGTAATTGAGTTTGGATCATGTCATGGGGTAAAGACATCATAATGGAAATGTGCCTTTATAAGAAGATGAGGGTAACAAGCTTGTTCAGTCCACTATGTAAGAATACAGTAAGAAGGCATTTGTCTTCTAAGCAAGAAGAGGGCCCTCACCATGAACCAAATCTGTTGACACCATGAGTTTGAACTTTCCAGCTTTCAGTACTACGAGAAATAAATTTCTGTTAAACCATCCATAAATCAGGGCTTCCTTGGTGGTCCAATGGCTAAGACTCCATGCTCCCAATGCAGAGGACTTTGGTTCAATCCCTGGTCAGGGAACTAGAACCCACATGCTGCAATTAAGTGTTCACATGCCACAATTGAAGAACCCTCATGCTACAACGAAGTTTGGAGTTCCGTGTGCTGCAACTAAGACCTGGCACAGCTGAATAAATAAATAAATATTCACAACAATTAAAAGAGATAAAGGCAGAAATCAAAAATTGAAAATAGAAAATCAATGAAAATAAAACCTTGTTGTTTATAAAAATCAATAAAATTGCTAAAACTCTAGCCAGATGGACTGAGCAAAAGAGAGAAAACATAAATTACCAAACTTTGTAATAAAAGAGAGGATATCATTATAGGTACTATGGACATTAAAAGGATGATTAGGTAATAATATGGGTAACTCTATGCCCATAAATTTGACAGCTTAGATAAAATGGACAAATTCCCCGAAAGACAAACTAACAAGAAGTCACAAGAAACAGGTAACCTGAAAAGCCATATTCCTTTTTTTTTAAAGATGACAAAATGACCTTTAGTTTCTTTCTGGGACTCTATGATTTCTGATTCTGGGTATATTGGACATGATATCAGGAAAATAGGTGCAACCTTTGTTTGTATTCACAATGCTTCCTTTCAAATCAGCCCTTGTCAGTAGCCCTGAGATGTATTGTCCCAATGAGGTTTCACAATCCCATCTACACGTTCCTGTGGCGAGGATCCTTTTATATGTTCCATGTAAGTTGTTAGAGAATATTGAGTCGAGTTCTCTGCACTATATAGTAGGTTCTTGTTGTTTACCTATTTTATATACAGTAGTGTGTACATTAATCCCAAACTCCTGCTATCCCCTTTGGTAACATAAGTTTGTTTTCTATGTCTGTGAGTCTATTTTCATTTCGTAAATAAGTTCACAGACTCACAGACATAGGAAACAAACTTAAGGTTGTTTGATTTCTTTTTTCTATTGAGTTGTATGAACCGTTTGTATATTTTGGAAATTAATCCCTTGTCATTTGTGTCATTTATAAATGTTTTCTCCCATTCTATAGGTTATCTTTTCATTTTGTTTATGGTTTCCTTTGCTGTGCAAAAGCTTTTAAGTTTGATTATGTTCCATTCATTTATTTTTGCTTGTATTTATTTTGCCTTGGGAGACTGATCTAAGAAAAGATTGTTACAATTTATGTCTGAGAATGTTTTGCCTACAATTCTCTTCTACGAGGTTTATGGCGTCATGATTATATTTAGGTCTTTAAGCCATTTTGAGTTTATTTTGATATATGCTGTGAGTGTATGTTCGAACTTAATTGATTTACATGAGACTGTCCACCTTCCCCAGCTCCACTTATTGAAGAGACTATCTTTTCTCCATGGTATATTCTTATCTCCTTTGTTATAGATTAATTAACTGTAGGTGTGTGTGTTTATTCTTGGACTCCTCATTCTGTTCCACTGATCTACATGTCTGATTTTTCCTGCATATGTCTAACATGTACCATTTGATGAATTTGGGCATATGTATACACACATGAGGGGCCCAGGTGGTTTAGTGATGAATCTGCCTGCCAATGCAGGAGACACAGAAGACAGGTTCGATCCTTGGGTCAGGAAGATCCCTTGGAGGAGGGCATGGCAACCCACTCCAGTATTCTTGCCTAGAGAATCCCATGGACAGGGGAGCCTGGCAGGCTACTGTCCATGGGGTCACAAAGAGTCAGAGACAACTGAGGGACTGAGCATGCACACACACACACACACCCATGACATCATCACCATAATCAAAAGAATAGATATATCCAAAACCTCTCAAAGTTTCCTTATGTTCCTTTATTATTGTTTTTTATGTTTTTTTCCCTATGTGTGTGGTAAGAACACTTAACATGACATCTACCCTCTTACAATTTTTTGAGTGTACCACACAGTATTATTAACTCTAGACACAATATTGTATAGCAAAACTATAATATATTTATCTTGAGTAATTGAAACTTTATACTCATCAAATAAAAATGTCCTATCTCCTCTTCTCCTAGCTCCTGACAGGCACCATTCTGCTGCTGCTGCTGCTGCTGCTAAGTCACTTCAGTCGTGTCCAACTCTGTGCAACCCCATAGACGGCAGCCCACCAGGCTCTGCTGTCCCTGGGATTCTCCAGGCAAGAACACTGGAATGGGTTGCCATTTCCTTCTCCAATGCATGAAAGTGAAAAGTGAAAGTGAAGTCGCTCAGTCATGTCCGACTCTTAGCGACTCCATGGAGTGCAGCCCACCAGGCTCCTCCATCCATGGGATTTTCCAGGCAAGAGTACTGGAGTGGGTTGCCATTGCCTTCTCCAGCCACCATTCTACTTGCTGCTTATTTGAGCTTGACTGTTGTAAATACTTCACATAAATGGAATCATGCAGTATTTTACTTCTGTGACTGGCTTATATCACTTAGCATAACATAAAAAAGAGCCATCATTTGCAGTAGCCCCAGATAAAAATTATGTGCAGGACATGTATGCCAAAAACTACAAAATACTTGTGAAAAAAAATTAAATAAGATTTAAATAAATAGAAAGTTTTCCAATTCATGAATTGGAAAACACAATATTGTTAAAAATGTTAGTTCTTTACAAATTGATATATGGATGCTGTCCTCATAAAAATAACAACATTTTTGCAGATATCCACAAACTTATTCTAAAATTTATATGGAAAGATTTTTGGAAGAGAATAGAAAAAAATTTGTGAAAAGAGCAAAGTTGGAGGATTCACATTACTTGATTTTAAGACAATACACATTTATAGTAAACAAACCAGTGTGATATTGTTCAGGAGATAGATACATAGAGCAATAACAAAAGATTATAAAAGTTAAAAACTGACCTGCATGAATATAGCCAATTGATTTTTGACAAAACAGCAATGGAAGTTCAGAGGAGAAATAATAGCTTTTTCAACAAATGGTGCTTGTACAATTGCACACCCATGTGTAAAAATGTTGATTTACCTCAAATCTATATATAATAGCTCAAAGGACTTTCCTGGTGGTCCAGTGGTTGCCTTCCAATGAAGGGAGTGCATGTTTGATCCCTGGTAGCTCAAATGGATCATAGTCCTAAATGAAACATTTTTAAGCTATAGAAGTTCTAGACAAAAGCATGAGAAAAAAAATCTGTGTGACATTAGGCTGAACAAAAGGTTTTTAGATCTAATATCAAAAGCATAATCCATAAAAGAAAAAATAATCAGTTGGACTTTATATAAATTAAAATCATTTCCTCCTCAAAAGACAATGTAAAAAAGAATAAAATTGTAAGCCACAGATTGGGAGAAAATATTTGTTAATCACATGTCTGACAAAGGACTTGTATCCAGAATTTAGCAAGAACTCTCATAGCTCAAAAATAATAGCAAACTATCCAATAAAAATATGGAAACAAGATTTACACAGACATATCATCAAAGAAGATATATGGATGTATCAAATAAGATATGTGGAAGATATATATAGACAAATATGTACATGAAAAGATGTTCAACATCATTAGTTTGGAAATGCAATTTAAAGCAACAGTGAGAACCACTACACATCTATTAGAATGAATATCATTCAAAAACATATAAAAAAGAAAAAAAATATATTTATATATATGTATTTTATATATATATATATAGATAGATAAGCAAGTATTGGTGAGGCTGTAAAACTACTAGAACCTGATACAGTGCTAATTTGCAAAATGGTACTGCCACTTTGGAAGACAGTTCGGCAGTTTTTTAAGTTAAACATACACTTCTCATATGACCCAGCAGTCCTACTCCTAGGTATTTACCCAAGTGAAATGAAACCACATGTTCATACAAAAACCTGTACATCAATGTTTAGAGTAGCTTTATTCATAATTGTCACACAAAACCTGGAAACACTCAAATACTTCTCAACTAGGGAATGGACAAATAAACTGTGACACATTCATTAAATGGAATACTCAGTTCAGTTTAGTTCAGTCGCTCAGTCGTGTCCGACTCTTTGCGACCCCACGGACTGCAGCACACCTGGCCTCCCTGTCCATCACCAACTCCCGGAGTTTACCCAAACTCATGTCCATTGAGTTGGTGATGTCATCCAACCATCTCATCCTCTGTTGTCCCCTTCTCCTCCTGTCCTCAATCTTTTCTAGCATCAGAGTCTTTTCAAAGGAGTCAGCTCTTCGCATCAGGTGGCCAAAGTATTGGAGTTTTAGCTTCAACATCAGTCCTTCCAATGAACACCTAGGACTGATCTCCTTTAGGATGGACTGGTTGGATCTCCTTGCAGTCCAAGGACTCTCAAGAGTCTTCTCCAACACCACAGTTCAAAAGCATCAATTCTTCAGTGCTCAGCTTTTTTATAGTCCAACTCTCACATTCATACATGACTACTGGGAAAACAATAGCCTTGACTAGATGAATCTTTGTTGACAAAGTAATGTCTCTGCTTTTTAATGTGCTGTCCAGGTTGGTCATAACTTTCCTTCCAAGGAGTAAGCGTCTTTTAATTTCATGGCTGCAATCACCATCTGCAGTGATTTTGGGGGCCATAATGCCTTGCTTTTAGTTAACAGGTGATCATTTGAATCAAATATGCATTTCTATTTGAAACAAATCAGTGATAAATATTTGAAAAGACATTTTCTTTTGAGTTAATATTAAGTCTATAGTAACAGGGACGCTTTCTTGCTTTTTTAAATAGATCTTATTTATGCCAAGAAAAAAAAAAATAAAGTCAGCCACTGTTTCCACAATTTCCCCATTTATTTGCCATGAAGTGATGGGACCAGATGCCATGATCTTCGTTTTCTGAATGTTGAGCTTTAAGCCAACTTTTTCACTCTCCTCTTTCACTTTCATCAAGAGGCTTTTTAGTTCTTTTTCACTTTCTGCCATAAGGGTGGTGTCATTTGCATATCTGAGGTTATTGATATTTCTCCCAGCAATCTTGATTCCAGCTTGTGCTTCATCCAGCCCAGCTTTTCTCATGATGTACTTTGCATATAATTTAAATAAGCAGGGTGACAATATACAGCCTTGAGGTACTCCTTTCCCTATTTGGAACCAGTCTGTTGTTCCATGTCCAGTTCTAAATGGAATATTACTTAGTCATAAAAGAACAAATGATCGATACATAAAATAACATGAGTGAACTTCAAATGCATTATGCTGGGTTAAAGAAGCCTCTTTGAAAAGGCTACATACTCTGTGACTTCATTCCTATGACATCGTGGAAATGGCAAAATTATGAGGTGGAGAACTGGTCAGTGGTTGTCAGGGGTTATGTGTGTGGTACCGGAACTTTGATTACAAAGGGGTAGCATAGAGAGCTGTAGAGGGGGATAGTTATGGAACTGTTCTCTGGCTTGGTTATGGTAGTGTGGCATGACTCTGTGTAAATTAGAAAACATTTAATAATAAACATTATAAACTGAAAAAATAATCCCTCCAGGTGGTTTCTGGGTAAAAGCTTGTGAAGGAGCAAGGGCAGATGTGAGTAGGCCAGTTTCTCTAAGAAGTTCTTCCAATTCTTCAGTGAGAGGCACAGGTAGACTGGGCCAGGTTAGGGACAGAGGAATTGAATCAAGATTTGAGAGCTCTAAGGAGACAGAGTAAACACCAATGTCTAGTGATTGATCAATCGTGTCTCAGTGGGAGTACACCAAGTCTCGAATGACTCCTAGGTTTCTAGTTTGGTGACCAGTGAGTATTGCCATTTATAAAATAGAGAGCAGAGGAGGAAGGCCAGGGATTAGAAGGAGGATACTATACTTATCTGGAGACATAGCACACGGCAGAACAAGTTCCATCTGTGGATGGATGTCAAGGTAGAGATGGTCAGCAGTGAACTAGAGATCACGATTTGGGAGCCCAGCAGCCTGGAAGTCATTGTCACACGCAACATGATCCTGTTTTCATCTGACCTTCTGTTGCATTTGACAGTTTGCCTCTGCCTCCTTCTTGCAGCCCTCTGCTCTCTTAACTACTGAGACACTGCACCATCCTGATTCTCTTCACATTTCTGTGCCTTTTTTCCAGTCTTCTTTGTGGATTCCTCTTTGTCCATCAATAACTCTTGAGAACCTACTGTGTGCAAGGTGTCATACTATGTATTAAAGATGCAATAGTAAGAGTGAGCCGGTTTGTGCCCTGAAGGACTGTAGGGTCTAGGGAACTCTTCCTTGGCCTGCTCTTTACATTATAGCATGCCCAGGCTCCTGCCCACAACTCTTCCTGGTGTTCAGATACTGTCCTGTTTGAGTCCAGCCAAATAGTTTGCCATGTGTACCCCCGGACCTCTTGGTGGTCTTTGGCTAATTGAGCTCTATTTATCCTGAGCATACTTGAACCTATCCTCAGGTGGTGGCCCTGGCTCTGCCACTGAGTGCTTGTGAGACTTCAGTATGCCCCTTGCCCCTCCCTTGGCTTCCAGGCTCTGAAAGTGAAAACCCTTCAGTCATGTCGGACTCTTTGTGACCCCATGGACTTCTCAGGGAAGAATTCTAATTCCATGGAATTCTCAGGGCAGAATACTGGAGTCGGTAGCCTTTCCCTTCTCCAGGGGATCTTCCCAACCCAGGGATCGAACCCAGGTCTCCTGCATTGCAGGCGGATTCTTTACCACCTGAGCCACAAAGGAAGCCCAGGCCCTATCTGTCCAAAAAGAGGGCAGGGTGTTTTTAGGACAGGCTGTAATTCTGTTTGCTCAGACTCTTCTCCAGACCTTTATTTGGCTTGCTTTCATTCTCAAATTCTTTAAACCTTATACTATCTATTATATCTCAGAGCCTGAAGGACACTTACAATTCCAAGATGCTAGATTCTCTCCCAGATCCTGGGTCTCTGGCCCAGTATAGTCATCTCTTGGGCAAAGGCAGCTCATTCTTTGAGGAAGATATTGGAGTTCCTTCCTTATTATTGTATCAGTAAGCACCCCTTGAGCCTCTGATGACTTGAGCCAACCTGAAACATGTCCGTCTTGCTCTGCCCACCTCCTGCCTGCTTTCTACCTGTCTCCACCTTTCCAGGAATACAGGTATGCCATTGGGAAGGAGCCCTAGTCATCACTGAGCCTGATATGTGTGTTCTCAGCCCCCAGTCCTTGCCAGAAACACCCATCCTGCCTAAGCTGGAACTCTTAGCCACTTAGGCACAGCCACCTTGGGCCACTTGCTGCTCTGCCTATATGACACTTTTCTATTCACCAAGTGGTTTGGGTTCCCAACTATGGACCGCATTATCAGTAGTTCTCAGGGGCCCCTATTAGAAAGTACCCACAATATAGAAGCAGCCCTCTTCTATATGTTTTTACATCATCCAGTGGAAAGAAGCAAGCAAATGGAAACATGAATTCCCCCATCATCAAATTGTGCTTATTTATTTTCCTCCATTAAGCACGGACCTCAGAGAAGAGGGTTTCTGAACCTGTGATCTCCCCAGCTTGCAGAAATGTCTCCATTCCCCTGTTCCTATGGGGTGTAGCCCCTTGTTTGCATGCTTGATAGAGCCATAGGCATGAGCAGAGTTGCTGGCCATTTGGGCAACTTGCTGAAGACATAGTATTAGGCTTATTCTTATTCAGGTCCCAAGTGAAGACCTCTCTGTGTAACTGAGGTTTAAGTCTCATTGGCCTAGGAAACTGCTTAGTTGTCTTTCACTTTGATTTTTTTGGTGCCAGAGAACACATACCATAAAACCCAATAAGTTTCTTTTTCTATCTTCACTGCCAGGCAGCTTCCAGTGAACCCTGGTGTTCCATGCAAGCACTGACCTTTTCTCTTCATAGTAGGAAACACTCTCTGCCTTTCTTATTCTTAATGGCCCCACTGGGCACTGTGTGTTGCCTCTAGGTGGCCCCAGAGGATCTAAGATGAATGGGATAAGGCCTGAATAATGAATCTTGAAGCATTCACAGAGCCCTCAGGAATCTAAGTCTCAGTCAAGTACATTCAAAGCTGGCTCAAAAGGAGGTTGTCCCTAGCCTTCATGATCTGGCCTCCATTCACCTTCCAGGCTCATCTTTCTCCAATTGCTCTTCACTCATTTCATGCTGGCCACATATGTCTTTTCTTACTTCCTCTATTGCACCAAGCTCAGTCCTGTGTTACGGCCTTCATTTCTATTGTTCCATTTGCTTATTTCACCTCTCACCCTTACTACCTGGCCATTCTGAAACAAATCTTGAGGTGACTCCTACTCCATTCTTTAGATTTTAACTTGTTAAATATGCTTTCATCAGAGAGGTCTTCTCTGACCTTCCCAAAGAAGATCAGGTTCCCTCTTTATTTTGCTTTGTAGCAGCCTAAACTCTTCCTTCATAGCGCATATCACAATTTGTAATTATTTTGATAGTTTTCTGTTCAGTGGATCTCTCCTCTACTAGGCTATAAGCTCTAGGACATCAGCAACTGTGTTTGCTTTTTATTTTCTGCTGTATTTACAATTCAGGAAAAATATCAGTCCTAGAGGTGGATACCCAAGAGCAACTCTTTGGGGTTACCCGCCATTATCCAGGCATTTGCGGTATTCAGGGCTCTTGCAGTTTCACCTCAGCCAAAAGACAGATCACTATGTACGCAGCTCTTTGTAGGAAATGGCCCTCAGCAGGAAATCCCGTTTCTTGTTAAGCAAAGCTATACTGTAACTAACTTTTAAACCAGGTGCCCTCATGCACTATTCATCTTTGGCCCTAGCACACCTGTCAAAACTTTTGATCACACAATACCTTGCCTAACCTGTTGGCTGTTTCTTTAAAGAAGTAGAAAGGAAGAATGAGTGATTAACAGATGAGCAGATCTCTTCCCCAGCTTTCCCTTCAGTAACCTCAAGAACAAGCTCTGTGAACAAATTGTGTGAACATGACAACATCTAAAGAAAGATCATGAGGAATTGACAAGTCTTCACGCTGTGGAGCGTGGCACTGACTCTGACCCCCTATCCCAGTGATTAGCTGAGGTTACTTCCCCTTTTCCTTTTAAAAAAAATGCCATGGCTGAGCAGAATCTTTGGAGTTGGTTTTGGGGGGACACGGGTCTGCCTTCTCCCCAGACTGCTGGACATCCTGATTAAAAGCAACTTTCTTCTCTACAAATGACTGCCTATGGGGTATTGATTTTCAAGTTGTGAACAGCTGGACCTGAGTTCCATAACACCAGGAAGTCTTTCTTCCTCTGAGCTCTGGCTTGGAGGTCAAACATCTTAGATTCTTCTTCCAGCTCTTCTACTTATTATTTTGGGAATCTTAAATAAGGCTTTTGGCTCCCTGGACCTCAGTTTCCTCCTGTGATAAATGGGAAGAGTAATTCTTGTCCTGCTTATCTCACATTACTGGGATGACTATTAAGTGATATGAGATATCCCGTGGTTCTTTATAAATAATGATACAGTTGTACATAAAGTTGGCTATTGCTATTAAATTTTCACCCCAATTGTTACTGTTATTGCCATCAAAGATTTCCTCAGAGCTCAACACCAAGCCTTGTGCAATGCTTTTGGACCCTGGAGAGAGTTGGTTGCTTCCTGTGAAGCCAAAGGAGGTGCTTATTAGAGAAAGCACATGGACCAATCTGACTCAGCCTTCTGGAGTAGGTCATGCTGTTTTTCTTTCCTAAAATACTAGATTATAGCAGTTTAACAGAAGAAGGGACAGTTTGAAGCCACAGCTCACTGTTTCTATGGCAGCATGCTTATGATGAACCCAGAGATGGCCCAGATGGACTAACAGCTCATCCTTGATGGCTGAAAGTGGGCAGTGGTCAAATTCCAAGGATGCGTCATGCCACGAGGGTGGTCATTAGTTACACATGACACAGACTCCAGGAGACATCCAATCCTAGAAGAGCTAGACTCGACCATCCCACCCGGTAAAGGCGGATTGGCAGCCCAGGCTTAAGGAGACAAAGGTCAGAGAATAACTAATAGTTCCCAAGGATCAAAGCCCCTTTGCTCAGATGCAATCCATCCCTTAGGTCTGAGGCATTTTTACACAGAATAACAAACATACGATTTGTAACAGCAGCACCTGTTTAGCTTATGATGGTCATTTAAATATTTGTTGAACAGAAAACAAACTTCTTTGCAGAGTCATAAAGAAGGAGACTTGAAAGAAACAAAAGTTACTCTGATTTTTC
Organism: Oryx dammah; assembly: GCF_014754425.2. Lineage (NCBI taxonomy): Eukaryota > Metazoa > Chordata > Mammalia > Artiodactyla > Bovidae > Oryx > Oryx dammah. Next base: position 54,473,768 of record NW_024070207.1, read on the forward strand.
CATAAACAAAACAAGGCAAATTCCAGAAACTAAAGACCAGGTAATTTTGAAGGCTGGTTGGCATCTGTTCCCAAACTGAGCTGATCAAAAACTTACTCTCTGTCATTGTTCTAAATTATGATTTCTGTTAACACCATAGGTGAACAAACCAGTTCATGGCATTGGAAGGTTTTCTGCCTGCCCTTGTGGAAATAGGCCTGGTCTGTTCTGAGGAGACATCCACTTCTGTAAAAAGGTCTTGGCAGGCTCAAGAGTGGTCATAAGTAGAGGAGGAAGACCATCCAAGAAGCAGAGCTGTGGGCAAGATGAGATGATGTAAGACATTTCTGAAGATCAGAGAACAGACTGGTTGGGCTGGAATGGAGTGCACATTGGGAAGGAGAGTTTACAGTGATAAGATCGGTAGGACATGGTGCAGCGGCCACATTAGTATGGCCCTAATACCAGCTAAGAAGTTGATTTTATGATTCTGACAATGGGCAACAATTCATTCACTTATCCTTCACCTATTCATTCACTCATTCAGCAAACATTTGTGGAGACTCTACTTTCTGCCAGTCCCAGCACCTGCTCCTGGCTGGGCACACAGAGATGAGGAAGATGGGATCCTTGCTTTTAAGATGGTCACTGTCTTGAAAGGCAGTCCAACTCAGCATCAATAAATGTCTAATTATAAGAATGTGCCAGAGAGCATGGGGGAGGGGGGCATTAGGAGAGTCGTGGTGTAGTTATTGCAGCAAGATGGGGGTGGTGGTGGGGGTTGAGGGTTCAGTCAGATGCATTCTTTAGCTAAGTACTTCCAGAATGATCTCATATGGTCCAGTGCTTGCTGTGTGACCATCCATGAACCACAGGACAATGTGAAGTGTTTCATTAGTAAAATGTTTTCAAAATGTTTTAATGTAATATTTTGAATTTTCCTACTTTCCTGAGAAGAAATACCTATGCTTTTTGAGACAATGGCGACTACATAGATGTTAACTAAACTGCTTTTATATGTCCTTAGTTGGCAAGAAGTTGGACCTTACATCACTCCCTCCTCAACTGGCTTATCATGCCCAGGGGGTTGCCTCCTGAAGCATGGAAGACTCCACTTTAGAAACTACATGGGCAGCAGCAAGAAGAATGGAAGAGAAAGAGCTTAGTAAAGACCCAAGTAAATAGAACCAAATTGTCACCAAATTCACACTGACAGGAACAAACCAGGGACTCTGCTGGTTCATGCCTCCATGACACACTGAGGTAAAGAGAATACAAAGAGCTGGCCAAGTTCACGGAGGACCCAGCACAAGAAAGGGGACTCATTTAAAATGGAAGAGATTCATTTGGGTATAAAAAAGAAAGCCAGGCTGGAGCAGAAATGTATAAAATGGCGACATGAAGAGCTCTGTTCCTTCTTCCCAGTGAAACAACCATAAAGGTGAATGTTTCTGAAGGACACAACAATTTCAAGTCTCTGAAAGTTCAGAGAGTATTCATCAAATAGGGAAACTTTTATTTAAAAAAAAAATCTGCTAAATCTCAGTAAGAACAGCTCCAACTCCCACTTCGGCATGTTGGAAGCTCAAATCCTCTGGGCTGCAATTCAGGACCAATGGCGAAGATTTCTCCCTAGGGGAAGCAGGCTGTCACCATTTCTTACCCAGCTCCACGTTTAGAGAGTTAGAGTTCAGAGAAGTGAGGGGAGGGGAAAAACCAAAGACACTACTTCTTTGAAAAGATCAATAAAATCAACAAACCTTTAGATAAGTAGACCATGGAAAATCTGAGAAGACTCATATTACTATAATCAAGAATGAAAGATGGAACATCACTACTGATATGATAGGAATAAAAAGCATTATACAGTGGGTGTTTAGAAAAGGCCGAGGAACCAGGGATAAAATTACCAACATTTGTTGAATCACAGAGAAAGCAAGGGAATTCCAGAAAAACGTCTACGTCTGCTTCATTGACTATGCTGAAGCCTTTGACTGTGTGGATCACAACAAACTGTGGAAAATTCTTAGAGATGAGAATACCAGACCACATTACCTGTCTCCTGAGAAACCTGTATGTGGGTCAAGAAGCAATAGTTAGAACTGGACATGGAACAACGGACTGGTTCAAAATTGGGAAAGGAGAACATCAAGGCTGTATATTGTCACCCTGCTTATTTAACTTATATGCAGAGTACATCATGTGAAATGCCAGGCTGGGTAAAGCACAAGCTGGAATCATGATTGCTGGGAGAAATATCAATCACCTCAGATATGCAGATGACACCATCCTTATGGTAGAAAGCGAAGAGGAGCTAAAGAGCCTCTTGATGAAAGTGAAAGAGGAGAGCAAAAAAGCTGGCTTGAAACTCAACATTCAAAAATCAAAGATCATGGCACTCAGTCCCATCACTTCTTGGCAAATAGAAAGGGGAAAAGTGGAAACCATGGCAGATTTTATTTCCTTGGGCTCCAAAATCACTGCAGATGGTGACTGCAGCCATGAAATTAAAAGATGCTTGCTCCTTGGAAGAAAAGCTATGACAAACCTAGACAGTGTATTACAAAGCAGAGGCATTACTTTGCTGACTAAGGTCTGTATAGTCAAAACTAAGGTTTTTCCAGTAGTCATGTATGGATGTCAGAGGTAGACCATAAAGAAGGCTGAGCACTGAAGAACTGATGCTTTTGAACTGTGATGGAGAAGACTCGAGAGTACTTTGCACTGCAAAGAGATTAAAAAAGTCAGTCCTAAAGGAAATCAGTCCTGAATATTCGTTGAAAAGACTGATGCTGAAGCTGAAGCTTCAATATTTTGGCCACCTGATGTGAACAGCCTACTCATTGGAAAAGACTCTGATGCTGGGAAAGACTGAAGGCAGGAGGAGAAGGGGACGACAGTGGATGAGATGGTTGGATGGCATCACTGACTCAATGGACATGAGTTTGAGCAAGCTCTGGGAGATGGTGAAGGACAGAGAGGCCTGGCGTGCTGCAGTCCATGATGTCACAAAGAATCAGACAGTACTTAGCGACAGCAGCAACAACACTAAAGTGGATGACTTCCCTGGTGGTCCAGTGCTTAAGACTCTGTACTCCCAATGCAGGGGCCTGGGTTCGATCCCTGGTCAGAGAACTAAGATCTCACATGGCATGCAGACAGTCAAAAAGAAAATTATAAAGGAGTACTAGGAACTTGTATGCCAACATATTAGATAACCAAGATGAGATGGAAACATTCCTAGAAAGACGCAAAATATCAAAACTGATTCAAAAAGAAATAAGAAATCTAACTAGAGTTTAAAAAGTTAATAGATTGAATTTCATAACTCAAATAATTTACCACAGTGAATATACCAGGCTCATATGGCTTCATAGGACTTAATTGTACCAAACATTTAAGGAAGAATTAACACCAATCCTTCTTGAACTTCCAGAAAATAGAAGAGGGAACACTTTCCAATACATTTTATGAGGTCAGCATTACCCCATACCAAAACCAGACGAATGCATAACAAGAAAACTACAGACCAATATTCTTTATAAATATTAATGCTATAAATATCAACTAAATAATAGCAAGCTGAATCCAGTAACATACATAGAAGATTATATTCCATGACTAAACGAGATTTAGAGTGGGAATACACTGATATGTTTATATATGTGTGTGTATATATATATATATAAATATATATATATATATACATATATAGGATATATACACACATGGCTCAGCAGTAAAGAATCTGCCTGCAATTCGGGAGACATAGTTTCGATCTCTGGGTCAGGAAGATCCCCTGGGAGAAGGAAATGGCATCCCACTCCAGTATTCTTGTCTGGAAATTCCCATGGACAAAGGAGCCTGGCAAGCTATAGTTCATGGGGGTCACAAGAGTCGGTCATGACTATATATACATATACTCTTAGGCTTCCCAGGTGGCTCAGTGGTAAAAGATCTGCTTGCCAATGCAGGAGATACAGGGGATGCAGGAGATGTGAGTTTGATCCATGAATTGGGAAGATCCCCTGGAGGAGAAAGTGGCAACCCATTTCAGTATTCTTGCCTGGAATATCCCATGGACAGAGGAGCCTGGCAAACCTGCATTCCATGGGGTCACAGAGTCGGACACAACAGTGACTGAGCACACATGCACACACACACCCACACATATATATACACACATACACACACACACATATATACATATACACACTATATATATATATATATATATATATATATATATACATGAACATATATATCTTTGAAATATATATGTGAAGTGAGAGTGGCTCAGTTGTGTCCGAGTCTTTGGGACTCCATGGACTATACAGTTCAGTTCAGTTCAGTCGCTCAGTTGTGTCCGACTCTTTGCGACCCCATGAATCTCAGCACGCCAGGCCTCCCTGTCCATCACGATCTCCCGGAGTTCACCCAGACTCATGTCCATCGAGTCCGTGATGCCATGCAGCCATCTCATCCTCTGTCATCCCCTTCTCCTCCTGCCCCCAATCCCTCCCAGCATCAGGGTCTTTTTCAATGAGTCAACTCTTTGTATGAGGTGGCCAAAGTACTGGAGTTTCAGCTTTAGCATCATTCCTTCCAAAGAAATCCCAGGGCTGATCTCCTTTAGAATGGACTGGTTGGATCTCCTTGCAGTCCAAGGGACTCTCAAGAGTCTTCTCCAACACTACAGTTCAAAAGCATCAATTCTTTGGCACTCAGCCTTCTTCACAGTCCAACTCTCACATCCATACATGACTACAGGAAAAACTAGACGGACCTTAGTTGGCAAAGTAATGTCTCTGCTTTTGAATATACTATCTAGGTTGGTCATAACTTTTCTTCCAAGGAGTAAGCGTCTTTTAATTTCATGGCTGAAATCACCATCTGCAGTGATTTTGGAGCCCCCCCAAAATAAAGTCTGACACTGTTTCCACTGTTTCCTCATCTATTTCCCATGAAGTGATGGGACCAGATGCCATGATCTTTGTTTTATGAATGTTGAGCTTTAAGCCAACTTTTTCACTCTCCACTTTCTGTCCTTTATCAAGCCCATCTTTGCATGATATGTTCCCTTGGTATCTCTACATTTCTTGAAGAGATCTCTAGTCTTTCCCATTTTGTTGTTTTCCTCTATTTCCTTGCATTGATCACTGAAGAAGGCTTTCTTATCTCTTCTTGCTATTCTCTGGAACTCTGCATTCAGATGCTTATATCTTTCCTTTTCTCCTTTGCTTTCAACTCTCTTCTTTTCACAGCTATTTGTAAGGCTTCCCCAGACAGCCATTTTGCTTTTTTGCATTTCTTTTCCATGGGGATGGTCTTGATCCCTGTCTCCTGTACAATGTCACGAACCTCATTCCATAGTTCATCAGGCACTCTATCTATCAGATCTAGGCCCTTAAATCTATTTCTCACTTCCACTGTATAATCATAAGGGATCTGATTTAGGTCATACCTTAATGGTCTAGCAGTTTTCCCTACCTTCTCTAATTTGAGTCTGAATTTGGCAATAAGGAGTTCATGATCTGAGCACAGTCAGCTCTTGGTCTTGTGGGTGGCTCAGATGGTAAACAGTCTGCCTGCAATGCAAGAGACCCGGGTTTGCTCCCTGGGTTGGGAAGATCTCCTGGAGAAGGAAATGGCAACCCACTCCAGTATTCTTGCCTGGAGAATCCCACGGACGGAGGAGCATGGTAGGCTCCAGTCCATGGGGTCGCAAAGAGTTGGACACGACTGAGTGACTTCACTTCACTTCACTATAAAATGAAATCAATGAGCTGACCATTGAGTATTATGGGATACTATTTATTTTTTAAAAGGGTGTATTTCAATGTAATGTTTATAAAAGCAACAGTCATAGTTTTTTAAAATATATATATTTCTGCTTTTATTCATTTATTTATTTTAGTTTGGCCACAAGGCATTTGGGATCCTAGTTCCCAGGCTAGGGATCAAATCCAGTCTCCCTGCAGTGGAATTAGGGAGTCTTAACCACTGGACCACCAGGGAAGTCCCAGTAGTCATACAGTCCATGGAATTCTCCAGGCCAGAATATTGGAGTGGGAGCCTTTCCCTTCTCCAAGGGATCTTCCCAACCCAGGGACTGAACCCAGGTCATTGCAATGAAAGCTCCAAATCCTAGAGATTAGGCCACCAGGGAATGCCCCTATTTTTTTTAATTTAAAATCAATTTTTATTTTCTTTTCACTTTTTAAATGATAACTGAGTCACTTTGCTGTACAGCAGAAATTAAACACAATGTTGTAAATCAACTATACTTCAACAAAATTTTAAAAAATATTAAAAAGCATCTATTTACCTCTGAAAACTTCTTTGGATACATTTCATAGGTTTATTGTTAAGTGTATTGGTTTCCATTCTTGTGCAATCTATAATTTTTAATTTACTACCTCTAACTGTGAGTTCTTCACTTCAGTTCAGTTGCTCAGTTGTGTCTGACTCTTTGCGACCCCATGGACTGCAGCACGTCAGGCCTCCCTGTCCATCACCAACTCCCAGAGTTTACTCAAACTCATGTCCATTGAGTTGCTGATGCCATCCAACCATCTCATCCTCTGTTGTCCCCTTCCCCTCCTTCCTTCAATCTTTCCCAGCATCAGGGTCTTTCAAATGAGTCAGTTCTTCGTATCAGGTGGCCAAGGCATTGGAGTTTCAGCTTCAGCATCAGTCCTTCCAATGAACATTCAGGACTGATTTCCTTTAGGATGGACTGGTTGGACATCCTTGCAGTCCAAGGATTTTCAAGTGTCTTCTCCAATACCACAGTTCAAAGCATCAATTCTTCAGCACTCAGCTTTCTTTATAGTCCAACTCTCACATCCATATGTGACTACTGGAAAAACCATAGCTTTGACTAGATGGACCTTTGTTGGCAAAGTGATGTCTCTGCTTTTTAATATGCTGTCTAGGTTGGTCATAACTTTTCTTCAGAGGAGCAAGCATCTATTAATTTCAGGGCTGCAATCACCATCTGCAGTGATTTTGGAGCCCCCAAAAGTAAAGTCAGCCACAGTTTCCATTGTTTCCCCATCTATTGACCATGAGGTGATGGTACCAGATGCCATGATCTTAGTTTTCTGAATGTTGAGTTTGAAGGCAACTTTTTCACTCTCCTCTTTCACTTTCCTCAAGAGGCTCTTTAGTTCTTCTTTACTTTCTGCCATAAGGGTGGTGTCATCTACAGATCTGAGGTTATTGATATTTCTCCCGGCAATCTTGATTTCAGGTTGTGCTTTATTCAGCCTGGCGTTTCTCATGATGTTCTCTGCATATAAGTTAAATAAGTAGAGTAACAATATACAACCTTGACATACTCTTTTCCCTATTTGGAACCAGTCTGTTGTTCCATGTCCAGTTCTAACTGTTGGTTCCTGACCTGCATACAGATTTCTCAAAAGACAGGTCAGTTGTTCTGGGATTCCCATCTCTTGAAGAATTTTCCACAGTTTGTTGCGATCCACACAGTCAAAGGCTTTGGCATAATCAACAAAGCAGAAATAGACGTTTTTCTGGAACTCTCTTGCTTTTTTGATGATCCAGCAGATGTTGGCAATTTGATCTCAGGTACCTCTGTCTTTTCTAAATCCAGCTTGAACATCAGGAAGTTCACAGTTCACGTATTGCTGAAGCCTGGCTTGGAGAATTTTGAGCATTACTTTACTAGTGTGTGAGATGAATGCAATTATGCAGTAGTTTGAGCATTCTTTGGCATTGCCTTTCTTTGGGATTGGAATGAAAACTGACTGGAATTCCATCATCTCCACTAGCTTTGTTCATAGTGATGCTTTCTAAGGCCCATTTGACCTCACATTCCAGGATATCTGGCTCTAGGTGCGTGATCATATCATTGTGATTATCTGGGTCATGAAGATCTTTTTTGTACAGTTCTTCTGTGTATTTTTGCCACCTCTTCTTAACATCTTCTGCTTCTGTTAGGTGCATACCATTTCTGTCCTTTATTGAGCCCATCTTTGCATGAAATGCTCCCTTGCTATCTCTAATTTTCTTGAAGAGATCTCTAGTCTTTCCCATTCTGTTGTTTTCCTCTATTTCTTTGCATTGATCACTGAGGAAGGCTTTCTTATCTCTCCTTGCTATAAGGAGAAGGAATTCTTCTTACTTCTTCAATTTTCAGGTGACTGCAATTATTTCTTAATTAAAATATAAAACATCATATTTTATCTTCCAGTGAATGTGTAGACAGTTTTCTTGCTTGCATATAAGAGAATACTTTTGGTCCCATATCTGACTTATTGAGTTGAAGATTTCTTTCCTCTATATAATATATGTTTTAAAAATGTGTTCAGTATAACATACTTAGAGAAAAGTGCACAGTATGGATCAACAGAGTTTCAGAAAGTGATCACTCATGTTACATATATCCCATTCCAGAGCCCCTGCCCTGTTAAATCTTTGATTAATAGTGATAAAAAGAACTCTAGCTTTTTTTAAAAAATTGAAATAGAGAGAGCTAATGGACTGGTTGGTCAACGTTTAAAATTGTAGAGATTTTTAATATGAAAATAAAACCCTGGTTTATAGTACAGTACAATGAAAAGGACAATGGATTGGTATTAGGGAGACTTACAATTTAGTCTCAGCTGTTTCAAGATTCCCTGTGTCACTTAGGGCATGTCCCATGCTCTCTTTGCTCATCAAATCTCCTATTGTAAAGGGATTGAAATGAGATGCTCACTGAGATGCCTCCAAGGTCTGACTATCCACAAGTCTAGCAATACTCTCATATGTATTAGGCTATTGACTTTTTGATAGCAGGAAGTTCAGGACTAAACAAGAAAAACAAAGCTCAACTGTAAGTAAATATGCTTTCTTTTAAAGTTATTCAAGTTCTATTCTACCGAAGAACTGGCCAGAGAAAAATCGAAGTGAAGAATTTAATCCTGGAAAATAGTTTTTAGTCATTTTCAGTTCAGTTCATTGTTTAGTTCATTGTTAATTTGACAATGTGTGTTGAAAGCCATAAGTCTTTTCTTGACCTTACAATTAATTTCATTTCTTTGATTCTATTTTAAGGAAGTAGTTTCATGCAAATCATTTCTTTGACATTATTCTAAAGCAATCATCTCATGCACAAAGGCAATCACCACATTATAATAAGGAAATTACATTGCAGCAACAACATATGTGTCCAATAATAGGTGTATTTTAAAATAAACTATGATACCTTCATATAATATGTTATTATGCAGCTATTAAAATCAGGTTTTGGAATGTTATTTAATTGCATGAAGAAGAAACATACTGTAATATTAATTTCTAAAAGCAGAATGTAAAATTGTTATGCACAATGTGGTTTCAATTATGTAAAGGAAATATAAATGAAAGGAAATGTACCAAGATAGGATCATGATTACTTCTGCTTGATGAGATTGTTTTTCTAAACATGTTTTTCAAACTTTCCATTTTTCTACAAAGACATGCAGTGCTTTTATAAACATAAAAAGAGACAAAGATGATGTATGTTCAATTGTTTCAAAATGATTGGAATAAGATACTTGACAATGATAGTGCAAAGGGCCATGTTTTCTTGCTGATGTATTATTTATAGGGAAAGCAATTCCTATTAGTCCCTGTTTTCAAAAAGCACAATATAAACTCTCCATACAGTTGCCAATACAACGTTGGGGTAATATTGGTAAAAAGCACATATGATAAACCCAGAGATCTCTCTGCTGATTAAGTGACCCTTTGAAGTTACTTTGTGAAGAGTTCACTTGCTAACAAAAATAACATTTTGTTCATGTTCTCTAATTTCACACAGTGAGAGTGTAATTTAAATATATGTATTTTTGAAAATTTCAATTTCATTTGAAGATATATTATGTAAATATTTTCAATATTCAATTTAAAGTTCAACACAATGGAATAGCACATATTTAACAATCAGGCTATTCCACAGGGGGACAAAGACAACTTTCACAAGTTTTAATTGGCAGGGACCCTTTGAGGCAGAAAGGTTACATTCATTTGAATACTCTTTGTATTTTTGTGGTCCTAGCTGCCTTAATAGCTCATGAATTAGCTGGTGAATCATCTGGCCCCATTTGATAGATGCATCTCTCAGATGCAGATCAATCTATTTTGAAGTGAACAAAGGGGCAAGGGTCCTTTCTAAGTGGATGTGGAGGAGATGAGTCTGGAAATGAGTGCTCTAAGGGCCCTTCATCACTTCATGGCAAATAGATGGCGAAACAGTGGAAACAGTCACAGACTTTATTTTTGTGGGCTCCAAAATCACTGCAGATGGTGATTGCAGCCATGAAATTAAAAGACCCTTACTCCTTTGAAGAAAAGTTATGACCAACCTAGACAGCATACTAAAAAGCAGAGACATTACTTTGCCAACAAAGGTCCATCTAGTCAAGGCTATGGTTTTTCCAGTGGTCATGTATGGATGTGAGAGTTGGACTTTAAAGAAAGCTGAGCACCAAAGAATTGCTGCTTTTGAACTGTGGTGTTGGAGAAGACTCTTGAGAGTCCCTTGGACTGCAAGTAGATCCAACCAGTCCATTCTGAGGGAGATCAGTCCTGAATGGTCATTGGAAGGACTGATGCTGAAGCTGAATCTCTAATACTTTGGCCACCTGATGCGAAGAGCTGACTCATTTGAAAAGACCATGATGCTGGGGAAGATTGAAGGTGGGAGGGGAAGGGGACGACAGAGGATGAGATGGTTGGATAGCATCAGCATCTCAATGGACATGAGTTTGAGTAAACTCTGGGAGTTGGTGATGGACAGGGAGGCCTGGCGTGTTGCAGTCCATGGGGTTGCAAAGAGTCGGACACAACTGAGCAACTGAACTGGACTGAACTGAACTGAACTGAAGGGATCTTCATGTGCAAGGTGCTGCTGACTCATGCAGTATGTTCTATTTGTCCAGAAATAGAAAAATAGATAGACGTGTGGATAGACGGAAGCACATGCAATCTGCCCATTCTCTAATCGACCTGTTTTTGGTTCAAGGAGGTGCATTTCCAAAAGGGTAGGTTGACAGTATCTGCGTAGTGATCACTCCCAGGGACACAGTGCACACATCCTATATCCCATACCTCATTGTCATAGACCATACCAACCCACTAACAGTCCAGCTTGATCTGGCCCTGTTCTCAGCCAATCTGTACACTTAGTTGTTGTTTCAGTGTCTTTTTGCTCTCACCCCCTTCATCACCTCCTCTGTCTGTGTTCTATTCCAACATTCTAACTCTCTGGGTGACATCTTTCCTAATTCAGGACCAGACTCTGGCTTGATTCTGCTTTCACTCCTTTGCAAGCTGGTGCCCATTTACCTATGACCCTGACCCCCAGCTCCTTCCCCCTCATCCTCCACAGGAGTCTGTCTAGAGACTCCCTGCAGAGCTCTCAGCCTCGATGCCCTCAGACATCTGCTGAAACTAGCCCTTTGTTTTTCACCACCAACCATAGCTAAGACTAGTTCAAATAAACAAAGAATTAAAGTTGAAAAGAGGTACGTGAATGTTCAACAACAAACCAACAGGCAACATTATCCAGAAGCACCATCTAAATTAGAGCTTATTTGACCATAGCAGTAAGGAAGTATACAATTTGAAAACAGTCAAAAGGAATCATTTTCCAGTCTTTGGCCTGACACAGAATATTATCCAGTCACCTGGTCTAATGCTGCACATGAACACATTTTCAAGTAATAGGTGTGAATGAAGAGGGGATTCAGGTAACAAAAGGATAAAGCTGAGAGTCTTGTAAGGGGAAGTTGATTGGATCCTAAGGAATGTAAAGTCGTGAAGTGTAAGGGGGTCCTGCCCCAAGGGAGACTTAACGTTTTGTTTAAGGCGCTGTTTTGAAGGGCCCTATTGTTTGGATGCGCTGGACAGCTTCTGGCTTTTGAGATGCTTGTTGGTATTGAATGTTCTCTCACAGACCATGAAGTGATTTTTTAAAATAGTGGGATCCAGGGTGCTGAAGCAATCTGAGGGCAGCTTCCACTGCTCCTGGGGCATCTGCGGGTCCCAGGGATCAGCTCCTTCATCAACAGGCCATGAATATGAGCAAGTTCATTAACTAGCTGTATAAATCCAAGAAGAAGCTAATTGCTTATTTGCCAGGCAGGGTGGGGTCTTGTTCTCTGGTTTTTAGTGATGGAGATAAAGGAAACTTTGTATTTTTCCAGCCAGAGGCTATTCTGCTTAATGCTTTCAATATGGAAACACTCCAGTTAAGGCATTGAGCAGAATTTAAAGGCGTTGTTGAGTCTTCAAAATTAAAGTATAAACAGAGGGCAATTTTAAGAATTTTGTAAATTCTTCCTGGTTCTGAACTCTTTCCCTGGGGCTGATATTAGGCAGGACTTGGTCATTTTCCTTAAGGGGAAAGATACTGAAGTCCAGCTCCCTGGAGACATTTTTGACTGGGCATGAGTTTCTTCTACACTCAAATGTTACAAATTCTTAATTTAGACATTCTGAATTTGTGATGAGGGATGGTAGGGAAGGGACATAGGTGAACACAACTATGGAGTACCTAGTCCTAAAGTAAAATTAAAACATCTAGTTCTAAGGGAGTAGCATCTTGTTGGCATAGCATTCCTGTCTACTTGGTGCAGACTCTTGGTAATTGCTTTCTCATCTCCATTTGTGTTGCTGGTGAACATAGAAATAGGGAAAGTATCTATCTTTTAAAATATACTTTAAATTATTTATATATATGTATATAATTATATATATATATATATGCCTTCCCTGGTGGCTCAGTGGTAAAGAATCTGTCTGCCAATGAAGGATGTGGGTTCGATCCCTGGCCTGGGTCGGGAGGATCCCCTGGAGAAGGGAATGGCAACATACTCCAGTATTCTTGCCTGGAGAATTCCATGAAAAGAGGAGCCTGGCCAGCTACAGTTCATGGGGTCACAGAGTCAGACATAACCTAGCAACCAACACTTTGACTTTTTCCATATATTATTTAAGCTCACCTTTTGAATGTTTTAGGGCAACTCCCAGCCTCTGCTAGGATTTCTGAGACTTGACTGCAGGTTTAAATGACTTTTTATAGCTTTTCCAGATTTTTAAGAGTTAACAGGTATATCACTTACTTGAAGTAGTTTATTTGCAGATTATACTGCAGGGTTATCAAGCAATCAATACCCATTTACTTTTTGTGTTACATCCCAAACAGTAAAAAAAAAAAAAGCATTGAATTAACAGGCCTGGTCCCCATTTCTTGCAAAATTACCATCTAGCTGGAAAAGTAAGTCTAAGAGGATGTTTATGATCACAAATCAACATATGTATGACAGAAGACTGATATTAAAAGTCAGAGAAGAAGAAACCTATATTAAATCTTGTGATAAACCATAGTGAAAAAGAATATAAGGAAGAATGTATGTGAGTGCTCAGTCACTTTTGGCATGTCTGACTCTTTGCAACCCTAAGGACTGTAGCCCACCAGGCTCTTCTGTCCATGTGATTCTCCAGGATAGAACACTGGAGTGGGTTGCCCTGCCCTCCTCCAGGGGATCTTCTCGACCAAAGGATCAAATGCATTGCAGACAGATGCTGAGCCACCAGGGAAGCCCAACGAAGAATGTATATATAGTGAAAGTGAAAGTGTTAGTCGTTCAGTCATGTCTGACTCTTTGCAACTCTAAGGACTGTAGCCCCCCAGGCTTCTCTGTCCATGGAATTTTCCAGGCAAGGATACTGGAGTGGGTTACCATTCCCTTCTCCATGGAATCTTCCCAATCCAGGAATTGAACCTGTGTCTCTTGCATTGCAGGCAAATTCTTTACCGAATGAGCTATCAGGGAAGTCCTATATATAGCTCAATCATTTTGCTGCACACAAGGAATTAACACAAAATTGTAAATCAACTATGCTCATGCTCACTTGCTTCAGTTGTATCTGACTTTTTGCGACCCCATGGACCATAGCTTGCTAGGCTCCTCTGTGAAGGAGTCTTTTGGGCCTAGAAAAGAAAACAACAGTCTCAAAGGCCCTTGCTGAATCATCTAACTTCAGAGAAATCAAAACAGAACGTTAGGTCCCGCCCTCATGTACAGGCCAGTTGCATCTACCTAGGACTTATCACCCACTGTCCAGAAACCTTCCACCCCCTACACCTGCCCAGAAGACTTATGACTTCCTGTCCAGAAACCTTCCACCCCTTCAGTTCAGTTCAGTTCAGTCACTCAGTCGTGTCTGACTCTTTGCGACCCCATGAATTGCAGCACACCAGGCCTCCCTGTCCATCACCAACTCCTGGAGTTTACCCAAACTTATGTCCATTGAGTCGGTGATGCCATCCAGCCATCTCATCCTCTGTTGTCCCCTTCTCCTCCCGCCTTCAATCTCTCCCAGCATCAAGGTCTTTTCCAATGAGTCAACTCTTTGCATGAGGTGGCCAAAGTATTGGAGTTTCAGCTTTAGCATCAGTCCTTCAAATGAACACCCAGGACTGACCTCTTTCAGAATGGACTGGTTGGATCGCCTTACAGTCCAAGAGACTCTCAAGAGTCCTCTCCAACACCACAGTTCAAAAGCATCAATTCTTCGGCACTCAGCTTTCTTTATACTCCAACTCTCACATCCATACATGACAACTGGAAAAACCATAGCCTTGACTAGACGGACCTTTGTTGGCAAAGTAATGTCTCTGCTTTTCAATATGCTATCTAGGTTGGTCATAACTTTCCTCCTAAGGAGTAAGCGTCTTTTAATTCCATGGCTGTAATCACCATCTGCAGTGATTTTGGAGCCCCCCCCCCAAATAAAATATGACACTGTTTCCACTGTTTCTCCATCTATTTCCCATGAAGTGATGGGACCAGATGCCATGATCTTTGTTTTATGAATGTTGAGCCTTAAGCCAACTTTTTCACTCTCCTCTTTCACTTTTCCTGTGGTCATGTATGGATGTGAGAGTTGGACTGTGAAGAAGGCTAAGCGCCGCAGAATTGATGTTTTTGAACTGTGGTGTTGGAGAAGACTCTTGAGAGTCCCTTGGACTGCAAGGAGATCCAACCAGTCTATTCTGAAGGAGATCAGCCCTGGGATTTCTTTGGAAGGAATGATGCTAAAGCTGAAACTCCAGTACTTTGGCCACCTCATGCGAAGAGTTGACTCATTGGAGAAGACTCTGATGCTGGGAGGGATTGGGGGCAGGAGGAGAAGGGGATGACAGAGGATGAGATGGCTGGATGGCATCACTGACTCGATGGATGTGAGTCTGAGTGAACTCCGAGAGTTGGTGATGGACAGGGAGGCCTGGCGTGCTGCGATTCATGGGGTTGCAAAGAGTCGGACACGACTGAGCGACTGAACTGAACTGAACTGAACTTTCATCAAGAGGCTTTTTAGTTCCTCTTCACTTTCTGCCATAAGGGTGGTGTCATCTGCATATCTGAGGTTATGAATATTTCTCCTGGCAATCTTGATTCCAGCTTGTGCTTCTTCCAGCCCAGCGTTTCTCATGATGTACTCTGCATATAAGTTAAATAATTGGGGTGACAATATACAGCTTCGACATACTCCTTTTCCTATTTGGAACCACCCTGTTGTTCCATGTCTAGTTCTAACTGTTGCTTCCTGACCTGCATATAGGTTTCTCAAGAGGCAGGTTAGGTGGTCTGGTATTCCCATCTCTTTCAGAATTTTCCACAGTTTATTGTGATCCACACAGTCAAAGGCTTTGGCATAGTCAATAAAGCAGAAATAGATATTTTTCTGGAATTCTTTTGCTTTTTTGATGATCCAGTGGATGTTGGCAATTTGATCTCTGGTTCCTCTGCCTTTCCTAAAACCAGCTTGAATATCTGGAAGTTCATGATTCACGTATCTCTGAAGCCTGGCTTGGAGAATTTTGAGCATTACTTTGCTAGTGTGTGAGATGAATCCAATTGTGCGGTAGTTTGAGCATTCTTTGGCATTGCCTTTCTTTGCGATTGGAATGAAAACTAGACCTTTTCCAGTCCTGTGGCCACTGCTGAGTTTTCCAAATTTGCTGGCATACTGAGTGTGGCACCTCAACAGCATCATCTTTCAGGATTTGAAACAGCTCCACTGGAATTCCATCACCTCCAGTAGCTTTGTTCATAGTGACTCTTTCTAAGGCCCACTTGACTTCCCGTTCCAGGATGTCTGGCTCTAGGTGAGTGATCACACCATTGTGATTATTTTGGTCGTGAGGATCTTTTTTGTATAGTCTCCTGTGTATTCTTGTTAACTTTTCTTAATATCTTCTGCTTCTGTTAGGTGCATACCATTTCTGTGCTTTATTGAGCCCATCTTTTCATGAAATGTTCCCTTGGTATCTCTAATTTTCTTGAAGAGATCTCTAGTCTTTCCCATTTCCTCTATTTCTTTCCATTGATCACTGAGGAAGGCTTTCTTATCTCTTCTTGCTATTCTTTGGAACTCTGCATTCAGAAGCTTATATCTTTCCTTTTCTCCTTTGCTTTTCACTTCTCTTCTTTTCACAGCTATTTGTAAGGCCTCCCCAGACAGCCATTTTGCTTTTTTGCATTTCTTTTCCATGAGGATGGTCTTGATCTCTGTCTCCTCTACAATGTCACGAATCTCCATCCATAGTTCATCAGGCACTCTATCTATCAGATCTAGTCTCTTAAACCTATTCCTCACTTCCACTGTATAATCATAATGAATTTGATTTAGGTCATACCTGAATGGTATAGTGGTTTCCCCTGCTTTCTTCAATTTAAGTCTGAATTTGGCAATAAGGAGTTCATGATCTGAGCCACAGTCAGCTCCCAGTCTTGTTTTTGCTGGCAGTATGAAGCTTCTCCATCTTTGGCTGCAAACAATATAATCAATCTGATTTTGATGTTGACCATCTGGTGATGTCCCTGTGTAGAGTCTTCTCTTGTGTTGTTGGAAGAGGGTGTTTGCTATGACCAGTGCATTCTGTTGGCAAAACTCTATTAGTCTTTGCCCTGCTTCATTCTGTACTCCAAGGCCCAATTTGCATGTTACCCCAGGTGTTTCTTGACTTCTTACTTTTGCATTCCAGTCCCCTATAATGAAAAGGACATCTTTTTTGGGTGTTAGTTCTAAAAGGTCTTGTAGGTCTTCATAGAACCGTTCAACTTCAGCTTCTTCAGCATTACTGGTTGGGGCATAGACTTGGATTACTGTGATACTGAATGATTTGCCTTGGAAATGAACAGAGATCATTCTGTCATTTTTGAGATTGCATCCAAGTACTGTATTTCGGACTCTTTTGTTGACCATGATGACTACTCCTTTTCTTCTAAGGGATTCTTGCCTGCAGTAGTATATATAATGGTCATCTGAGTTAAATTCACCCATTCCAGTACATTTTAGTTTGCTGATTCCCCCTACACCTGCCTAGAAGACTTATCACCTCCTGCCAAACTACAAATGCCATCTCAACTAAAGAATACCCCAAACATCCCGCCTGATTAAAGTTTCCCTTATTGCTTCCACAAACCTCCCTATAAATATGCAGCCTCCCTGATCCCTCTTGGCACTCAGCCTGGTCGTTAAGCCGACTGTCGCCCTTCCTTGCCTGAATAAAGGTAACCTACTTCTATTGAGGTCATTTTTCCTCTTTCTGCCTCAGCCTGAACTATACCTTACATTCTTGGTGCCAAAACCCGGGAAGGGGCAAAGCACTCGTCTCACTCTCTCTCCCTCTCATTGTTTTCCCTTTTCCTAGAGTCTGGGAGTGTGAACATCCCCAGAGCTCACTTTTCTGCCAGGGCTCAAGTTCCCCTCGGGGACGCCTAGTGCCTTCATGAGTGGTGCAAGCCTTGGGCTAAGGCTTTATTGGTGCTTTGTGTATCCCCAGGCCTCGGCTCTACCCCCTTTCCCTCTCTCTCTCTGACGACCTCCAGAATATGGAACTCTTGCCATTCTACTTCTCTACATGCAACACTCCACTCAAGCCCCTAGATTAAGGTAAGATCCAGACAGTTCTAGAGGCACCCTAAAACTCAGTCCTCTCTGGGTCCTGGGAACCCCTGGCCCAGGGTCACTCTGTAGGCAATGGTGGGGGACGCTCCACCTCGACACAGGGCTCTCTTCTCATAACTCCTATTGCAACTACGGGTGATGACTAGAGCTCTCAATGGGAGCCTCTGCTTGCCTTTCAATTATGGGATCTGGCCAATCGTTCCCAAAAGATCCCCCTCTGACCTGTGTTCTCAAAAGTCTCAAACCACTCTAACTCACTGAACTCAAAGTTAACCATTTAAAACAACTCTGTACACAGATTTGGCCTCAATACCAATTAGACAATCAAGACCGCTGGCCTGAAGTCATATTTGACTTAAACATCCTTCAAAATCTCACCGACTTCCTTAAACGGAATGGCAAGTGGTCGGAGGTCCCATATGCCCAAGCCTTTTGGGCCCTTCGGAGCAGGCCCTCCTTATGCAAGGCCTGCTTCACCCACGAGGTCCTTCTGTGCACGTTGCCTCCCAAGCAAAAGGGCTCTTCTCCCTCAACTAACCACAGACCACGACCTTCTGCACCCCTGGAGTTCAACCCCGTGGACGAGCCCCTTCCCTACCCGCCACACCACCAACCCTCTCTTTCCCCTTCTTCCAACTCACCTACTGGCCTGGAAAACTCTCCTGAGTCCCCCTCAACCCTGCTACCTCATCTCCACGACTCCACCTCCCCTCTTCCTCCCCACCCCTCTGCTACACGGTCACATACCCAACACATGTTTCCTCTGAGAGAGATGGCAGGACCAGAGGGCCCCACCTGAGTCCATGTGCCATTTTCATTGTCAGATATGAACCAGATAGAAGAAAAGTTAGGATCATTTTCTGAAAATCCTACCAGATACAGAAAAGAATTCCTGAGACTCTCCCATGCCTATAACCTCACATAGAGTGATGTACATTATATCCTAAATGCCACTCTCACCCCTGACGAAAAAGACTGTATCTGGCAAGCAGCGAAAGCCCATGCTGATCATTTACATAACCAAGACTGGGATAGCCCAGTTGCTGAAGAGACGGTGCCTCAGTTAGATCCCCACTGGACTTACCAGCCTGGTGACCCAGGTATCAGGAGACTCAATCATATGATTACCTGAATTCTAGAAGGAATGCAGAAAAATACTCATATCCATGTCACTTATGATAAAGTCAGAGAAATCACCCAAGGGGCAGATGAAAATCCTGCCTTATTCTTGGCACGCCTCATAGAGGCAGTCCAGAAGTATACCAACCTAGATATCACCACCCCTGGTGGGTTACTCTACCTTCACGTTCAATTCATCAGCCAGTCCACCCCTGACATCAGACGCAAGCTTCGACAACTAGAAAAGGGCCCTGAGACCCCCCAAAGAGACCTTCTAAAAGTAGCCTCCAAGGTGTTCAATAATAGAGAGGAGGAGGCTAAGAGAGAAAAAGAAAGTGAGAGAAAAGCTAAATATGCCCCTTTGGCAGCAGCAATTAAGGGAAGAGATCAGCCTGGCCCAAGTCATCCCAGAACAGGGCTTAAGACCGCCCCCTCCCTGGACCCTGCTTCTGATGCAACCAGTCAGGATGCTGGGCAAAGGCATGCCCCAACCCGCAGCCCCCCACAAAAGCATGCCCAACCTGTGGCCAATGGGGACACTGGAAGATGGACTGTCCCCAGGGATGCCCTGAAACCCCTGGGAAGGTCCTCACCTCCCAGACCTGGAGAGTGGAATGTCCACAGGGACGCCCTGGTGCCTCTGAGGAAACCCCCACTTCTCCCCAGAACCCTAGCCCAACCCTACCAGAGTGGTTCCAATGATGGGGCCCGGTTCCAGTCCCCCGGCCCATGTCCCGAACACGAGCTCAGAACTTAGGGTAGATGGGGTAGTGGCCAGAAAAAAGACCTCTTATATAGTAGACACTGGAGCCACTTTCTCTCTCTTAACTTCCACTCAAGACTCAGAACTCACAATTAAGGGGGTCTCTGGAGTTCCCCTAAGGCCAAAAATCAGCCCTCCATTATTTGTCAATTTGGAAAATGGACCCTTATACACTCATTCCTCATAATGCCTCAGTGAACGATGGCACTCCTAGGGAGAGATTTGTTATCCAAATTGGGGGTCTTTATTACCATACACCCCCTTGATACAGTCTCTATATTCTGCATGCAGATGGCACCTGGACAGTCCCTATCCCTCACCCCTGACCTTCCTTTGGATCTACCCGCCTTAGATGCCCAAGTCTGGGACATTGATCACCCATCCATAGCCAAACATCATCCCCCAGTCCACATTACCCCTTGACTATAATAGACCCCTTGACTATAATCACCCAACAACAGTACTCTCTCACCCTGGAGGCCCACAAGGGCCTTAAGCCTATCATAGACCATCTTCTTCAAGCCTCTATCTTAATTCCTACCCATTCACCACACAACACCCCTATTCTGGCAGTAAGGAAGGAACCAAACTCTTGGAGACTGGTCCAGGATCTGTGAAAAGTCAATGAGGCCATCACATCGACATTCCCAGTAGTCCCTAACACTTAGACCCTTCTGTCTACCATACGCCGAACTGCAACCCACTTCACAGTGTTAGATCTCAAAGACGCCTTTTTCACCATCCCCCTCCACCCCCTCTCCCAACCCCTTTTCACCTTCACCTGACAAGACCTCAAGACTCACGTTTCCCAACAACTAACATGGACAGTTCTCCCCGAGGGGTTCAGAGACAGTCCCCACTTTTTTGGACAGGCTTTACAAAAGGACCTATAGACACTCGACCTAGCCCCGAGTCATCTCCAATATGTAGATGACCTCCTCCTTTGTAGCCCAACCCGAAAACTCTGCCTCCAACGTACTGCCAAACTCCTTGGGGCCCTGGGATCCTGGGGTTATCGGGTATCCCAATCTAAGGCCCAATTAGCCCAGACAAACGTCACCTACCTGGGGCTCTACATATCCCATCAACAAAGAGCTATTCCCCCAGATAGAATCCAGGCCTTAATTGTCCACTTCCAAAGACGAAAAGGGAACTCCTGTCTATCCTTGGCCTCCTAAATTTTTTCGGTATCTGGATCCTTAACTTCTCCCTCATTGCAAAGCCGCTCTGTGAGGCAACTAAAGGATGTCTGAATGAACCCCTCTTTAGTCCCTCCTCGCTGGCCAATCCTCTTCACCAGCTCACCCAGAGCCTCCTCCGAGTGCCAACTCTCCACCTGCTGGATCACAGCAGACCATTCTTTCTCTTTGCACATTTCAACCAAGGACAGGCCCTGGGACTTCTGTGTCAGTGGGCCAGAGACACCTGGGCTCCATAGCCTATCTATCAAAACAGCTTGACATGGTGACCAAGGGGTGGCCTCCCTGTATACAGGCCATGGCTGCTATCGCAGCCCTCATACACAAAGCAAATAAACTCTCTAGACATGCCCCTTTAACAGTCTGTTCTCCACACACCTTCCGAGACTAATTATCACATTGGGCTTTCCTCTCCCTTCCCCCTTTCAGGGTACAGGTCCTACATGCCTTTCTCCTCAACCCTCAGCTCTCATTCTCCCCCTACTCTTCCCTTAACCCCTCCAGCTTATTACCCATGTCCTCTATAACAGACTCCCTCTTACATAGCTGCAGCCTAACAGTAGATCTTACCCAAAACCCCTTCCAACATTAAACAGATCAGCCCATCCTAGACCCAGACACCCCACACTGGTTCGTTGATGGCAGCTGTCAAAAATCCCCACCCTTTCCAGCAGGATATTCCATCATCCAGGGGAAC
The DNA here is from genome assembly GCF_014754425.2 of Oryx dammah. Classification (NCBI taxonomy): domain Eukaryota; kingdom Metazoa; phylum Chordata; class Mammalia; order Artiodactyla; family Bovidae; genus Oryx; species Oryx dammah. The sequence goes on from NW_024070207.1 coordinate 54,495,498, forward strand.
CTTTGTCACAATCATGGAACCCAGACAATTGAAGCTTCACCTCTTCCACCTCACACCACCCCCCAACAGGCTGAATTGATAGCTCTCACCAGAGCTTTAACTCTGGCTAAAAATCTAAGTGTTAACATCCACACAGACTCCAAATATGCCTATAACATACTTCACTCAAACATCCTAATATGGAGACAAAGACGTTTCCTAACCCAAAAGGGATCCCCCATTATTAATTCAGACCTGATCCACAAACTTCTAGAGGCAGCACTCTTACCAAACAAAGCCGCCATCCTCCACTGTAGGGGACATCAAAAGAGAAGTCTCATATCAGCCTACAACAGTGCTGCAGACCAGAAGGCAAAGGAGATAGCACTGTCTCATCCTTCCGTCCAGTCCCCTGTCATCTTAGCTCTGACTCCACCCGACCGTCCCACCACAAGGGAAATCCTCTCTTATCTACACTCACTTTTTCATCCCTCATCCAAGACACTCCAACAGTTTCTCCATAACCACTTCCCCATATCCAATGCTGACCAACAATATTTAGATAACCTTACCCGCTCCTGTCGAACATGTCAATATACTAACCCCAATTCCAACCTTAAACCGACATCCTTTCCAACCCATCAAATGTGAGGCAGCCTCCCAGCACAGGATTGGCAGATAGACTTTACTCATATGCCCCCGGTCTGGAGAGTTAGATACCTCCTGGTCCTTGTGGACACATTTTTGGGATGGGTAGAAGCATTTCCCACTACAAACAAAAGAGCCCACACCGTGGCCCAAATCCTCCTCACAGAAATTATCCTCAGGTTTGACCTGCCCTCATCCCAACAGTCTGATAATGGCCCGGAATTTACATCCAAGGTCACCCAACAACTTGTCCAATTCTTACAGATACCCTGGAAATTTCACATTACATACCATCCCCTTAACAAACTAACCTTTGAAGTACATCTGGATTGGACTAAACTTTTGCCAATTGTTCTCCTCAGAATACAGGCTTTGCCCAGAAAGCCCCTGGGGCTGCGACCCTTTGAGATGATGTATAGAAGGCCCATGCTCCCTCCTGAACTCCCCCCGAACCTCCTCCCATACCAAGCTTCTTATACTCCCCTCTGCTGGCAGAACTCCGCAATGCCCTCTGGAAATAGTCAACCACAACTTGCCTGCCCCTAACCCCCAAGCCTCCCTGCCCCGTTATTGGGGACATGGTCTATCTGTCTGGTAACCCCCAGGGTGACCTAACCCCAAAGTGGCAGAGACCATTCAAAATCATCCTCCTTACCCCAACTGCAGCTAAACTCAAGAAGGTCACCTCCTGGGTACACCTCTCTTACCTAAAACGGGTCACCTCTGATCCTGCGTTGCCCTCCTCAAATGACACCTATTAGGTCTCCCTCACAGGACCTACCTCCTTAAAATTCACCTGGCGACAACCTCTGTCAACCATCCAAGAAGACACTGAATGACCTGGACTTTCTTCAACCTACAACTGTTCCTGATCCAGCTACTACAAGACCTCTGGACCAGCGCCCCAACAGGAACCTTCTTCAAAGACCTGACTACACTGGTGTCTCAACTGTGGCTCCAGGGAACCTTCTACAGCCTGACTCCAGATGAAATTGATTTCTTTACTCTCATTCTCTACATCATTCTACATCCTAATGAACACTGTTCCTCCTCAGATTCAAACAACCACTAACTTGGGGCCTTTTCCCCCTCGCCCTGACTTCCCTGGTGGCTCAGATGGTAAAGCGTCTGCCTACAGTGCAGGAGACCTGGGTTCAATCCCTGGGTTGGAAAGATCTCCTGGAGAAGGAAATGGCAACCCACTCCAGTATTCTTGCCTGGAAAATTCCATGGACAGAGAAGCCTGGTAGGCTACAGTCCATGGGGTTGCAAAGAGTCGGACAGGACTGAGCAACTTCACTTGATTGGCCTCTCCCTGTCTCTCTAACTATGATAACACTCTTAATCTTAATCCTTGCTGTAGGCCTAGTAACTGTCTCCCCTCAGGACTGGCCACCTATCCTTTGTCTTTCCGTGGGTATTGCCTACGTTGCTAGCTGTGTTCTACTCCTAGGGTGCTATTTCTTCTGCACTGCCTAACTAACAGCCCCATGACTTCTCTGTTCCTTATCCTTGCTGCACTCCCCAGCCTTCTGGTTACTCCCTGCCCCTGTTCTGACATTTATTCCTATGTCCATTCCTCACGTTATAATACAGCTCCAAAGCCATGCACCATGAACCTCGAGGGTGGGAAGTCCAAATCCCTACTCACTGTTAAAGTACAAAAGAGAGGGAGTTTCGTGAGTACCTGCCATAAGCCAAATGGAAGAAATATATGTTTCTATCCCATTACCCACTGGGGGTACCCAGACAGAGGTGGGGTACTAGATCAAAATCAGGAAAAGAAACAAGAACAAGTCATAAAGAACATAATTTCCTGGTTACAGGCGACCCCTGAGCCTTATAAACTCCTAGACCTCCTTTCCCAATTATGGCCTCTCCTAAAACCTCCCTCTGGCAACCAACACCTTACCTGCCTTCTCAACTCTTCCTTCCAATTCTTCCAGTACACACAACACACATCCCAGTGTTGGACATGCATGTCACTGTCTCCCTCACCACACACAGCAATTCCTTTACCTTCAACCTGGCTGTTACAGGGCAACTATACCTCCCCTTCCCAACAAAAAACTACACAACTCATTTGGCCAGTCTCTGACAGTGCCCTACTCTCAGCCTCTTCAAACTTAACCTGTATTAACTACTCTAGTCCCAACTACACTGGTCTTACAAACTCCACTCCCTCCTTCTGTTCCACTTGGGTTCTCTGGAACAGCACAAATAATTGCACCAATCTGGGAATCTTCATTCTCTGTGGGACCTATGCATATTCATGTCTCCGGTTGGACCCCCCAGACCTTGCATCTTGGTCTTCCTGACCCCGGGCCTAACATTCCTCAAAGAAGAAGAGGTAGAACAAATAGTCTACCCCCAAGGGGAATTTTCCCACAGGAAAAAATGAGCTGTCATAGCCCCCCTCCTGATTGGGACTGGCATAGCAGCAGCCCTAGGCACTGGGATTGGAGGCATCTCGACCTCTGCCCATTTCTACTACAGGCTGTCCCAAGAACTCAATGAAGACATGGAGCAGGTAGTGGATTCCTTCATTTCAATACAAAGACAAATTAACTCATTAGCTTCTGTGGCCCTACAAAATAGGCGAGCCCTGGACCTTCTCACTGCAGAAAAGGGAGGGACCTGCCTTTTCCTAGGAGAGGACTGCTGTTATTTTGTTAATGAAATGGGCATAACCCAGGGCAGAGTCAAAGAACTTAGAGATAGAATTGAACACTCCAGAAAAGAGTTACAAAACCTTTACAGTCCCCAAAACCTGTTCCAACAGGTCCTGCCTTGGTTGCTCCCTTTCCTGGGACCATTGGTACTTATCATTCTATTCCTCTTATTTGGACCCTGTCTCTTCAATCTCTTTCAAAGGTTTCTCCAAGAATGGATTCGGGCCATCTCTCGAGATCGGGTCAAGACCATTCTTCTTCTCAAGAGCCTCACCCCAAGCTCAGAAAAAGGAGACCCTGGGCCCTAGGACGATCCTCCATTCCAGACCCCAAATCGTCGTCCCTATCCAGCAGGAAGTGGCCAGAGAGATACAGCACCCTTTTCCCCATTTTTTTTTTTTTTTTATGATTTCAGGGTCTGGGATGAAGGAGTCTTTTGGGCCTAGAAAAGAAAACAACAGTCTCAAAGGCCCTTGCTGAATCATCTAACTTCAGAGTAAACAAAACAGAACTTTAGGTCATGCCCTGATGCTCCAGGCCAGTTGCATCTATCTGGGACTTATCACCCCCCTGTCCAGAAACCTTCCACCCCCTACACCTGCCCAGAAGACTTATCACCCCCTGCTGCTGCTGCTAAGTCACTTCAGTCATGTCTGACTCTGTGCGACCCCATAGATGGCAGCCCACCCCCTGCCCAACTACAAATGCCATCTCAACTAAAGAATACCCCAAACATCCCACCTGATTAACATTTCCCTTATCACTTCCACAAACCTCCCTATAAATATGGAGCCTCCCTGACCCCTCTCGGTGCTCAGCCTGGTCGTTAGGCTGACTGTCTCCCCTCCTTGCCTGAATAAATGTAACCTACTTCTGTTGAGGTCGTCTTTTCTCTTTCTGCCTCAGCCTGAACTATACCTTACACTCTGTCCATGAGATTTCTCAGGCAAGAATACTGGAGTGGGTTCCCATTTCCTCCTCCAGGGGATCTTCTCAACCAAGGGATCGAACCTATGTCTCCTGCATCTCCTGCATTGCAGGCAGATTCTTTACCACTGAGCCATAGTGGAAGCACATAAATCAACTACACTTCAATTTTTAAAACTTCAGAGAAGAGCAAAAATCAGTGGTAGATAAAATTGATCAGGGTTTTAATTAAGGAGGTGAAACAAATAAATTTAAAGGAAGTTGAGAATGTGGATACAAAATAAATAGTTATATCAAATATCCAGAGAAGGCAATGGCACCCCACTCCAGTACTCTTGCCTGGAAAATCCCATGGATGAAGGAGCCTGGTGGGCTGCAGTCCATGGGGTCGCTAAGAGTCAGACATGACTGACTTCACTTTCACTTTTCACTTTTATGCATTGGAGAAGGAAATGGCAACCCACTCCAGTATTCTTGCCTGGAAAATCCCAGGGACTGGAGAGCCTGGTGGGCTGCCGTTTCTGGGGTCACACAGAGTCAGACACGACTGAAGTGACTTAGCAGCAGTAGCAGCAGCATATCAAATATCTAGAAAAAAATGATGCTCCTTCCAATTTTAAATACAGATTCTTTTGACTAGAAATTGGAAAGTGAGATGGGGAATCATGGAAAGGTTAAAGAATGGGGAGTTTCATTTGATTGATAGGTAAATAACTCCAGCAACCTAAACTATATTGTATGTAAAGTGGCAATTATAATCTTGTCAAGCTATGTATTTCCCTGAGGAAATAACTCTGAAATACTGTTTCTGAAATGTTTCTGATGAAATGTTCCTAATAAAATATGCAGCTTTGTGTATAGTAGAGAGACAATATGTGTTTGTAGAATTTAACTGAATTGAGAATTAAAGCCACTAGCTTAATTTTTACAGTTATGAACAAATTAGTGAAGAAAGGAACTCAGTTTCACAAATATTCAGTAAATAATACTAGGCATTAATTTATGAATTGGGGTATAGTTTTTGCTTTTCAGTTAGTAAAAGATATATATATATATATATATATATATATATAAAGATTATACATATGTATTTAAAAATTCATATATTTGAGGGGCAGGTAAACTATGCCTCAAATATATGGTTTCTCTAAAACACACCAGGATTTAAAATAATAATATGCATGCTAATCCTAAGAATCAAACATTTTCAAATATATTTGATTCAATTTCATTCAAAACATTTAAAACTGTATAGTTGAATTAGGAAATAATACTGATTAGTGTGTTTGAACAAAAAGTTGCCAAAAATTTGCCTTGCCTCTAACCAAGTTGTACATAAACTCTTGTTCCTCTTATGACAAAGTAGAAGACTCAGTATGGGAAATGACTTGAACTTTTAAAATGGCTTTCACCATTGCAACGAAAAGAATAAAATACTTAGGAATATATCTACCTAAAGAAACTAAAGACCTATATATACAAAACTATAAAATACTGGTGAAAGAAATCAAAGAGGACACTAATAGATGGAGAAATATACCATGTTCATGGATCAGAAGAATCAATATAGTGAAAATGATTATACTACCCAAAGCAATCTACAGATTCAGTGCAATCCCTATCAAGCTACCAATGGTATTTTTCACAGAGCTAGAACAAATAATTCCAATTTTTATAGAAATACAAAAAACCTCAAATAGCCAAAGCAATCTTGAGAAAGAAGAATGGAACTGGAGGAATCAACCTGCCTGACTTCAGGCTCTACTACAAAGCCACAATCATCAAGACAGTATGGTACTGGCACAAAGACAAAAATATAGATCAATGGAACAAAATAGAAAGCCCAGAGATAGACCCATGCACCTATGGACACCTTATCTTTGACAAAGGAGGCAAGAAGATACAATGGAGAAAAGACAATCTCTTTAACAAGTGGTGCTGGGAAAACTGGTCAACCACTTGTAAAAGAATGAAACTAGAACACTTTCTAACACTATACACAAAAATAAACTCAAAATGGATTAAAGATCTAAATGTAAGACCAGAAACTATAAAATTTCTAGAGGAAAACATAGGCAAAACACTCTCCGACATAAATCAAAGCAGGATCCTCTATGACTCACCTCCCAGACTACTAGAAATAAAAGCAAAAATAAACAAATGGGACCTAATTAAAATTAAAAGCTTCTGCACAACAAAGGAAACTATAAGCAAGGTGAAAAGACAGCCTTCAGAATGGGAGAAAATAATAGCAATTGAAGCAACTGAAAAGAATTAATCTCAAAAATATACAAGCAACTCCTGTAGCTCAATTCCAGAAAAATAAACGACCCAATCAAAAAATGGGCTGAAGAACTAAACAGACATTTCTTCAAAGAAGACATACAGATGGCTAACAAACACATGAAAAGATGCTCAACATCGCTCATTATCAGAGAAATGCAAATCAAAACCACAATGAGGTACCATCTCGTGCCAGTTAGAATGGCTGCTATCCAAAAGTCTACAAGCAATAAATGCTGGAGGGGGTGTGGAGAAAAGGGAACCCTCTTACAATGTTGGTGGGAATGCAAACTAGTACAGCCACTATGGAGAACAGTGTGGAGATTCCTTAAAAACCTGGAAATAGAACTGCCAAATGACCCAGCAATCCCACTGCTGGGCATACACACCAAGGAAACCAGAATGGAAAGAGACACGTGTACCCCAATGTTCATCACAGCACTGTTTATAATAGCCAGGACATGGAAGCAACCTAGATGTCCATCAGCAGATGAATGGATAAGAAAGTCATGGTACATATACACAATGGACTATTACTCAGTCATTAAAAAGAATACATCTGAATCAGTTCTAATGAGGTGGATGAAACTGGAGCCAATTATACAGAGTGAAGTAAGCCAGAAAGACAAACACCAATACAGTATACTAACACATATATATGGAATTTAGAAAGATGGTAATGATAACCTTGTATGTGAGACAGCAAAAGAGACACAGATGTATAGAACAGTCTTTTGGACTCTGTGGGAGAGGGAGAGGATGGGATGATTTGGGAGAATGGCATTGAAACATGTATAATATCATATAAGTAATGAATCGCCAGTCCAGGTTTGATGCAGGATATAGAATGCTTGGGGCTGGTGCACTGGGATGACCCAGAGGGATGGTATGGGGAGGGAGATGGGAGGTGGGGTTCAGGATTGGGAACACATGTACACTTGTGGCGGATTCATGTTGATGTATGGCAAAACCAATACAATATTGTAAAGTAATTAGCCTCCAATCAAAATAAATAAATTTAAATTTAAAAAAATTTAAAAAGATAAAATAAAATGGCTTTAGCTGCTTTCTGAAAATACCTCAAACATGATACTGAGACAGGCTTTTAATTTTCCTTATTTATTAAAATCTTCAGTCCAGAGCAAGACATACCATGCAAATTATCCAGCAACACAGGAACATAACCCTGAGCCTCAATATACAGGCTGACCAAATTCACAACAAACCCACTGACATCTGAAAACTTATTACTGGACACTTCATTGCACTCCAGGGAGAGGAAATCCAGCTCCACCCACCAGAACACCGACACAAGCTTCCCTAACCAGGAAACCTTGACAAGGCACCCGTCCATCCCCACCCACAATGAGGAACCTCCACAGTAAATGGGTTGAATGCCCCAACCAAAAGACAAAGACTGGCTGAATGGATAAAAAAACAAGACCCCTATATATCTTGTCTACAAGAGACCCACCTCAAAACAAGGGACACATACAGACTGAAAGTGAAGGGCTCGAAGAAGATATTCCATGCAAGTAGAGACCAAAAGAAAGCAGGAGTAGCAATACTCATATCAGATAAAATGGACTTTAAAACAAAGGCTGTGAAAAGAGACAAAGATGGACACTACATAATGATCAAAGGATCAATCCAAGAAGAAGATATAACAATCATAAATATATATGCACCCAACATAGGAGCACCTCAATATGTAAGACAAATGCTAACTAGATAGCATATCCAAAAGCAGAGACATTACTTTGCCAACAAAGGTCCGTCTAGTCAAGGCTATGGTTTTTCTAGTAGTCATGTATGGATGTGAGTGTTGAACTATTAAGAAAGCTGAGTGCTAAAGAATTGATGCTTTTGAATTGTGGTGTTGGAGAAGACTCTTGAGAGTCCCTTGGACTGCAAGGAGATCCAACCAGTCTATTCTGAAGGAGATCAGCCCTGGGATTTCTTTGGAAGGAATGATGCTAAAGCTGAAACTCCAGTACTTTGGCCACCTCATGCGAAGAGTTGACTCAATGGAAAAGACTCTGATGCTGGGAGGGATTGGAGGCAGGAGGAGAAGGGGATGACAGAGGATGAGATGGCTGGATGGCATCACTGACTCGATGGACGTGAGTTTGAATGAACTCCGGGAGTTGGTGATGGACAGGGAGGCCTGGCGTGCTGCAATTCATGGGTTCACAAAGAGTCAGACACGACTGAGTGACTGAACTGAACTGAACTGATGAAAAGGGAAATTAATAATAACACAATAATAGTGGGAGAATTTAATACCCCACTCACACCTATGGATAGATCAACTAAACAGAAAATTAACAAGGAAACACAAACTTTAAATGATACAATAGACCAGTTAGACCTAATTGATAACTATAGGACATTTCACCCCAAAACAATGAATTTCATCTTTTTCTCAAGTGTACATGGAACCTTCTCCAGGATAGATCACATCCTGGGCCGTAAATCTAGCCTTGGTAAGTTCAAAAAAATTGAAATCATTCCAAGCATCTTTTCTGTCCACAATGCAGTAAGATTAGATGTCAATTATAGGAGAAAAACCATTAAAAATCCTAACATATGGAGGCTGAACAACATGCTGCTGAATAACCAACAAATCACAGAAGAAATAAAAAAAGAAATCAAAATATGCATAGAAATGAATGAAAATGAAAACACAACAACCCAAAACCTATGGGACCCTGTAAAAGCAGTACTAAGGGGAAGGTTCATAGCAATACAGGCTTACCTCAAGAAACAAGAAAAAAATCAAATAAATAACCTAATTCTACACCTAAAGCAACTTGAAAAGGAAGAAATTATGAATCCCAGTGTTATAGCCATGTGTTTTGGGAAGCAAACTCACTCAGAAGGACAATGTAGATAGTAGAATGTAGTTTATTACACAGGCGGGCCTAAGGCAGAGTCTAATCTCTTCTAATACCCATTTTTGTGATCTGGCTATAGGTATTAGGCATTGTTCTATGCACTGGAGTTACAGCAATGAAGAAAATAAACCACTTGCCTTCATGGAACTGAGTGTCTAGAGGGAGGAGACAAGATAAATATACAAGTAAATGCACATAGTTTTAGGTTGTGATAAATCCTAGTGAAAGGAATAAAGTAGGAGAAGGGCATAGAGATTGAGAATTGAGGCTTATTTTAGTAGTTGTTGGGAAAGAAGTCTTTGAAGAAGTGATATTTGCTCAGAGACCAGAAGGAAGTAAGGCAATAAGTTAGGCAGTTGTCTTGTGGGAAGAACTTTCTAAATGTAGAAAGCAAAGGGTGAAGCCCCTAGAGTGAAACCATGTTTGATTCAGTGATCAGTAAGAACACCAATGTGGTTGGAGCAAAGAGGGTGAGGGGAAGAGTAGGATGAGTCCAGAAGTCCTCTGGATCAAAGAGGATTTTATAGACTAGAGTAAGCACTTCTTTTGGATTTTATACTGAGGGTACTGGGAAGTCAAGGGAGGGTTTGGAGCTGTACAAACAAATCACCAAATAGAGACGTTTTTATAGGGCCGGATACATGACCTCATCCAACTGCAAGGGAGGCTCAGTCCCAAATTTCTGGTGACAGGGAAGGAGCATGTTTAACATGACATAGCTTCTGGATTAGTGAACAACTACTCTACTATGGCATAGCAAATTACCCCCAAACCTAGTGGCTTAAAGATATGTTTGTTAGCTCATGGTTTCTGTGTGTCAGGAATCCAAGCATGGCTTGGATGCAGTCTCTGCTATAGAGTCTATAACAGGGCTACCATCATGGTGTTAATTGGGGCTGTAGTCTTATCTGAAGACTCAATCAAAGAAGGATCTGCTTCCAAGATCACTCACATGGGTAGGTAGCGAAACTCAGTTCCTTATAAGTTGTTGGAGTGAGGCCTGAGCTCCTCATGACCTGTTGACTGGAGGCTTCTCTTGGTTCCTCTCCATAGAGCATCCCACAACATGGCAGCAAGCAAGCAAGTGGGCAGGCAATAGTCATGATGACAAAGAGAAAAACAGAGAGCTAGCAAGATGAAATTCACAAGCCATAGTCTTTTGTACTCTAGTCATTGAAGTGTTATCCCATCAATTTTCCATGTTCTGTGAGAAACAAGGTACTATATCCAGCCCACACTTACAGGGCAGAGGATTGCACAGGTCATGAATACTTGGAAGTGGGAATCATAAGCTGCCTACCATATCCTCTATCTGCAGGGGTTTCTGATTGGCCTACAGAATTTGCAGTGTAGTTCACACCAAGGTCCAACCTGGCTCCAGCACGTGAATAGGAACTAAGGACCCAGGACACAGTGAGCTGGAGTAAGTCAAAGGAGAACATAATATGTTTAAAACATTTTACAATATGTAGGAATATTAGCAGTTAGAAAAAAAAAGGAAGCAGGTACAACCAGAGTAAAAGGTTGAATTAATAACACTATTCTGCGCACATTCTCATCACAAGTCTATGCAAAACCCTGCTTACATTTTTATTTATCTATGTCAAGGATTCATGCATTTCTATTTTACTTTTTTAATTAAAATTTTTTTGGCCACAACATGAGGCTGACAGAATCTTGGTTCCCTGACCAGGGATCAAACCCAGGCCCTGGCAGTGAAAGTGCCACGTCCTAACCACTGGACTGCCAGGGAATTCCCTATGCATTCCTTTTTAAAATAACAGATTTATTGTAATATAATTCACATATCACAAATTCTCCCATGTGAATTTGTACAATTCCATGGTTTTAGTATGCTTATAGAGTTATGTAACCATCACTACAAGCTAAGTTTACAACATTTTCATCATCCCAAAATTCCATAGCCATTGTCTGTCAAGTTCTATCTCCCCTTACTCTTGGCATCTGGCAACCATTAACTTGCTTTCTTTCTTTTCTAAGGTGCATTTATTTTATTTATTTTTTAGTTGAAGGATAACTGCTTCACAATGTTGTGTTGGTTTCTGCCAAACATCAACATGAATCAGCCATAGGTATACATATGTCCCCTCCCTGTTGAAGTTCCCTCTCACCTCCATCCCCATCCCACCCCTCTAAGTTGTTACAGAGCCCCAGTTTGAGTTCCCTGAGTCAAATAGCAAATTCCCATTGGCTATCAATTTTATATGTAGCAGCGTAAGTTTCCATGTTACTTTCTCCATACATCCTACCCTCTCCTTCCATAAGTCCCTGTGTCCATAAGTCTGTTCTCTGTCTCTGTTGATTTGTTTGTGCTAGATATCTCATTTAAATAGAATCATGCAACATTTGTCTTTTGTGTCTGGCTTATTTCATTTAGCATAATGTTTTCAAGGTTCATCCACATTGTAGCAGGAATCAATACTTCATTTTATGGCTAAATAATATTACATTGTATGGATAAAGTGCATTTAAAAAGTTCATTCATCAGTTAATGGACATTTAGATTTAGACTGACTAATAATGCTGCTATGTGTGCACAAGTTGAGATTTTATATACATATGTATGCACACATATATACATACACCATATAAATACATAAAAACATATCTATAAAAGGAAAATTGCTGGGCCATTCTGTACACTTAATTTAATTCAGTAATACTTGACTGCTCTCCAAATGGTTAGCCCTGTTCTGTATTCCCACAGAAAAACATGAAGATTTCAAAATTTCTCAGTTTTGTCAACACTTGGTAATCTTTAGCTTTCTAATTTTTCTAGGCCAACAGGTGATATCACATAGATATTTTAATTTACATTAATCAATTAGTAGGAACTTCTTCTACATACACTTTTGAATTTCTTCTTTATCCTTTGCCCATTTTCTATTAAACTTCCTGTGTTTTTTGTAATGCTTTTAAAATATTAGTCTTTGTTGGTTCTAAATACTGCAAATATTTTCTGTCATTCTATTATCTGTCTTTAATTTTGTCCACAGTGTCTTTCATTAAACAGAAATCATTAATTTTAATATAATCAATCAATTTTCACCTCATATCTTTGGTTTTATGAGTCTTATTTAAGAAATCCTTCTCTCCTCCAAGATAAAAAGTTTTTATATCTTTTTTATTTAATTACTTTTTCAAAATAATTATTCTTGAAACAATCTGAGATTATCCTTCATAGAGGTTGTTAGATGGGAATCTAGTTTGATTTTTCTGCCCATAATGAGACGATTTTCCCAGCATCATCTACCAAATAATCTATCCTTTCCCATAAACTGTGGTGTCACTTTTACTGTACTCTATGATTCTATTTATGCCTTGTTCTCCCTATTTATTCTATTCCATGGTCTACTTCAATTTGATAGTCTCTAGCAATGCTTTCGGAGAAGGCAATGGCACCCCACTCCAGTACTCTTGCCTGGAAAATCCCATGGATGGAGAAGCCTGGTAGGCTGCAGTCCATGGGGTCGCTAAGGGTCAGACACGACTGAGCGACTTCACTTTCACTTTTCACTTTCCTGCATTGGAGAAGGAAATGGCAACCACTCCAGTGTTCTTGCCTGGAGAATCCCAGGGAGGAGGGAGTCTGGTGGGCTACCGTCTATGGGGTTGCACAGAGTCGGACACGACTGAAGCGAATTAGCAGCAACTTAGCAGCAATGCTTTAGCTTGGCTCCATATGCATTCCCCTTGGTCATTTTCTTCAGGGCTAGGAAAATAATCACTTTCCACACACACACACACAAAAAAAAAAAAAAAAAAAAGAAAGAAAGAAAGAAAGAAAGCCAAGTTTGCAAGACAAACCTGAGAAGAAGCTCACCTGCTGAATTTAGTGTAGACAGCACACCTTTGGGGAAGAATTAGGCACACTGTGAAAAATATCCACTCCAGTGTGCCATTAGTCCCAAGGAAAGACTCCTTGTAGAGTTGAAGGCTCAGTTCAATTTCCAAGAAGCTCCTCACTCTTTTTCATTCTTTTTAATTATAAAAAGTTTGTGGCCATTCCTTGCCCCATGAGAGAACCAGGAACTTGAACTATAAATTGCTATAAATCAAGGCCTTTGATGCAGTTCTAAGTAATCCAGTAGCAATCAGATTTTCTCAAATAGCTTAATTAAATCATGCTTATTGTTAATTTACCCTAGCATCCCATTAGTAGTCCACAGAGATTTTTATTATCCAACACAAATAATGAGAATGAAGTGGGTCTTGTTTGAGAGACATGGGGTTAGAGTATATAATTACCTTCAGGCGATTTCAAATAGAGTACTAGCATATATTTATATTATACTTATTTTTGTATCCTCTAGTTAGCCATTACAAATACTATCAACTGTGTTTTATAGTGATTTTGTGTCATGTTTAAAGTAATCATAAGGATGTGTATATATTTTGCTCAAATATTTGATCTCCAGATGAATGAAACCCACTTTTAGTACAAGCCAACTGTGGTTCATGGCTGTGTGCAAGCAAAATATGGTATCTTTGTAGTTGGGCATAATTACCAACTTCCTATCCTCTTCTCACTTTCAGGTCTGTCATACACACCAGCTCCCACTCCTAGACTTCTATTTTATTGTAGCAAATTTGTAATTGATGTATAATTCACTTATTCTGAAATATACCCTTTAGAAGAGTACACTTTAATGGTTTTTCAGAGTATTCACAAGGTTATACAAATACCACCACTATGTAATCCTAGAACATTTTGGTCCACTCTCAAAGAAACCCCTTACCCATTAACAGTTATTCCCCATTTCCCCTTCCCTCAGATCCTGGCACCACTAATCTATTTTCTGTCTGTATTGGTCTGCCTATTCTAAACAGTTCATTATAAGTGGAATCTATTTTTACTGTGGTTAAATATGCATAACATAAAAACTTTAATCATTTTAAGTGTACAGTTCACTAATGTAAAAGTACATTCATATTGTTGTGTAACTAATCTCTGGTGAAAGTTGTTCTGTCGTGTCTGACTCTGCGATCCCATGGACTATATAGTCCATGGAATTCTCCAGGCCAGAATACTGGAGTGGGAGGCCTTTCCCTTCTCCAAGCCATCTTCCCAACCCAGGGTTGGAACCCAGGTCTCCCATGTTGCAGGCAGATTCTTTAACAGCTGAACCAATCTCTAGAACTCCCTAAATTTTGCAAAACTGAAGCCCATAATCGACAATTTTCTGTTCCCTCTTTTTTCTCACCTCTGACAACGAGCCCATCATTCATTCTACTTTCTATCTATATAAATTTGACTACTTTAAGTATCTCATACAAGTGGAGTTATACAGTATATTTTATTTTGTGAGCACCTTATTTCACTTAGTGTAATGTTTTCAAGCTTCATCCATTTTGTATCATCAGTTAGTACTTCACTCATTTTTATGGCCCAATAAAAGAATGCTCAAACTACCACACAATTGCACTCATCTCACATGCTAGTAAAGTGATGCTTAAAATTCTCCAAGCCAGGCTTCAGCAATATGTGAACCGTAAACTTCCAGATGTTCAAGCTGGTTTTAGAAAAGGCAGAGGAACCAGAGATCAAATTGCCAACATCCACTGGGTCATCAAAAAAGCAAGAGAGTTCCAGAAGAATATCTGTTTTTGCTTTATTGACTATGCCAAAGCCTTTGACTGTGTGGATCACAATAAACTGTGGAAAATTCTGAAAGAGATGGGAATACCAGACCACCTGACCTGCCTCTTGAGAAACCTGTATGCAGGTCAGGAAGCAACAGTTAGAACTGGACATGGAACAACAGACTGTTTCCAAATAGGAAAAGGAGTACATCAAGGCTGTATATTGTTACCCTGTTATTTAACTTATATGCAGAGCACATCATGAGAAACACTGAGCTGGATGAGGCACAGGCTGGAGTCAAGATTGCCGGGAGAAATATCAATCACCTCAGATATGCAGATGACACCACCCTTATGGCACAAAGTGAAGAAGAACTAAAGAGCCTCCTGATAAAGGTGAAAGAGGAGAGTGAAAAAGTTAGCTTAAAGCTCAACATTCAGAAAACGAAGATCATGGCATCCGGTCCCATCACTTCTTGGCAAATAGATGGGGAAACAGTGGAAACATTGGCTGATTTTATTTTTCTGGGCTCCAAAATCACTGCAGATGGTAATTGCAGCCATGAAATTAAAAGACGCTTACTCCTTGGAAGGAAAGTTATGACCAACCTAGATAGCATATTGAAAAGCAGAGACATTACTTTGCCAACAAAGGTCCGTCTAGTCAAGGCTGTGGTTTTTCCACTGGTCATGTATGGATGTGAGAGTTGGACTATAAAGAAAGCTGAGGGCTGAAGAATTGATGCTTTTGTGGTGTTGGAGAAGACTCTTGAGAGTCTCTTGGACTGCAAGGAGATCCAACCAGTCCATCCTAAAGGAGATCAGTCCTGGGTGTTCATTGGAAGGACTGATGCTAAAGCTGAAACTCCAATACTGTGGCCCAGCTGACGTGAAGCGCTGACTCATTGGAAAAGACCCTGATGCTGGGAAAGATTGAGGGAAGGAGGAAAAGGGGACGACAGAGGATGAGATGGTTGGATGGCATCATCGACTCCATGGACATGGGTTTGGGTGGACTCCAGGAGTTGGTGATGGACAGGGAGGCCTGGCATGCTGTGGTTCATGGGGTCACAAAGAGTCGGACACGACTGAGCGACTGAACTGAACTGAAGTGAGGTGAAGACAGTCCACTCTGGGTTTGAAATTCAGCTCTGTCTTTTGGGACTAGTTATTTATCTTTCCTGGGCCTGTTTCTCTTTTCTGTAAAAAAGACGTTGAACCACACTCATGTTTAATGTATGTGAAAAAATCTACACACATCTGGTGCAGAACAGGTACACAGTTAATCTCCATTTATTTGTTTTTTGAGTCTTACCAACCTTTTAAAAAATGGAAGGTTTACTAAAATTTCCTTTGAATTCAGCCCTTGAGTATTCCCTGTTAAGGTCCTCTGGTTTTTCATGACAGGTAACACAGAGAAAGTAGAGAATACTCTGGTGACTTTTCTGGAGAGAAGAACATTTGGTTGATGTTTTCAAAGGTGGCAGGGCCGGGGGGACATGAAACCCCTTCACGTTTCTGTATTTTTGAAGCTTCATAGTCTGAGACAAGCTGTGCACCTTAAGTTGCTACAGTTGTCATGGAAGTGGTGTTTTCTTTCCATAGCAACAGAAGCTACAAATAATTAGATGAATGCAGAAAAAAAGATGACCAGAGGCAAAAGCTTGCCTCACTCACACAGTCTTTAGGTTCTGCACCCGAAGCCTATGCTTTCGGTTTCAGCTGTTCCAAGATGGCTAGTAACTGCCTTACAACAGAGAGGGATGGAGTCCCATGACTCTTTACTTGGGGAGGGGAAATTAGCTCTAGGGGCTTATATTGACCACCTTAAAAAGATGAAACAGTTCAGAGATGGCCCTACTTGACTGAGGCCTCTCATAAAAAAGAAGAGACCAACAAGGCTGGAATTAAGTAGGGTAAGGCAAGGGAGGTGCCTAGGACACAGAATTTAAGAAGGCTCTCAGTCTCAGGGTTGTGCAAGACTATATGGGTGTTTTGGAAATATGAAAGGTGGGATGCTGAAGCTGCTTGGAGGAGAAATTTATTTGACTTACTGTGGCATCAAATCACACATTCAACTCACCCCTGCACCCCACCCTATCCTGTTCTCGCACCATGCTGAAAATTCCCATATGATCCCTGCCCTCTGGAGCTGCCAGATGATAGTGGTGGCATGAAAGAGGGTCAGAGGGAGAAGCCTTGAGCAAGTGAAGAAAGTGGCCTGACCAGGACAGAGATGGTACCACTGCAGGAGGCAGCAGACAGAAAGCTGGAAAGGAGGTGGCCTTGAGCCAGTTTGGGGAGGCAAAGATGAACTAACATCTATCAAGTTCAGTACTTGTCAAGCTAAGGGAAGCCCCCACTTCTCCCTGCCAGCCCCTGTCACCGGTTTGGATGGCTGGAAAGGCCAGAGAAAGATAGGACATTTAAAGAAGCATTGTCACAGTCCAGTGCAGAGGGCTACCATAAGGGTCCAGGGCAATGACTGGAATACACTGGAATGGGAGGGTTCTTATGGCCAGCATATTTATTTCCTTACCTAAAAACTTCCTGAAGAACTGCTTAAAGTTTGGGAAGCAGCTTTTGCCAGAGGTCCTTTTCTTTTCTTTCCTTTTTTTTGGGGGGGGGTAAAAAACAAATTCAAGCAAATGAAAAAGAAACAAGTAAAACTAGCTTGCTTTTATTTTTGGCACTTTAAATAAAGGTGCACTTCAAATAAAAAAAAATAAAGAAAGATTGGCCTTGGGAAATTGTGATGGTGACCCATCTTGCTACATGAAGCTCAACTCACTTGTAACTCCCCCAGATCCCTGATTGCCTTGTGAAGCATGAGCATGCACACACCATGGTGTCCATGGCACAGAGCCAGGGACTCTCTGGTCAACTTGAACCAGAGTGTTCCCTCTTGCAGATGTCCCAGGAACATGTCCTTCTTTCTTTTGTTTTCTTTTAAGCTAGATTATAAGTTTATTATAAAAGAATATAATCAGTAACAGCCACGGGAAAGAGAAGCATAAGACAGGTTTGTGGGAAGGGGGACCTCCTTGGTTAAGTTTCTCAGTATTTTTATTCTTTTTGATGCTATTGTAAATGGAATTGTTTTCTATTATGTCTTCTTAAATCAGGTCTTTTATTGTTATGGAATCTTAGTCTTTATCTCTGGTAGTATTACTTGGTGTGTAGTCTACATCATCTAATATGAATATAGCCATTTCATCTTTTCTATGTAATCATAGGAAATTCTAATGAATTTGCAGGCTATCTAGTTTTTCATTCTTTAACTTTTAAATGCTCTTCATCTTTGTATTTAAATGTCTTCCTTGTAGAAAAGAGTAGAGGTCAGCCTTGCTTTATTTCTCCAGTCTGACAATTCTTATCTTTGAATTGAGGTTTTTAGACTATTTTCATTTAATGTACTTATTGACACGCTCATGTTTAAGTCTATCTTTCTATTTATTGGGGATTTAGGAAGAGCTTCAGAAGTCTGTTCACCTTCTGTTTCAAAGCAACCTTTTTGTGGGGGCAAAATACGTGTTGATATGATAAAGTGGAGGCGGCCTGGCCCGGGTTTGCCATCTGGGCACAGTGAGCTCTAGCCCTCAGACTCTGCACAGTCCTTCTCACAGGACTCAGTGGGCCTCAGTGTCCTCAGTTAGAAAGTGAGAATCTGGGCCAGACCATCTAGGAGGGCCAGCCTAGATGTGCCAGGGTCACCAAGCCAGGAGCCCCAGCAAGCTCCCTACTCCCACAAACCTGCATGTCCCTTGGGAGCTTCATGAAGACTCTGAAGGTGGAGAACATAGGTAATTTCCATGTTTTAAACTGATTCTTGTTGAGTAGAGGAAGAAAAAAGCACAGGTGCTTAGGCTGTCTGAGAACATATTTCAACATCTTCCTTTTAGTTAATGATCTCTCAGAAGGGACTTTTTGTTTTCTTTTCATGGTTTCAATGTCAGAATATGTCTCTTTCATAGTTTCTCAAATCAAAATAATTAGTAAAAGTTATAGCAAAGTTATAGATGTAAAATAAGATGTATATAATATCCTATTATGTATAAGGTCATTTCTCGCTCTCTCTCTATATATATATAAAACAAGATTATATATATATATGTGTGTGTGTGTGTCTGTGTGTGTGTGTGTCTGTGTGTGTGTGTATCTTCTAACTGTTGTGAAGTGAGGACTGAAAAGCATCCATTACAACTGAGAGGGTATTAGAGGAGGTGAGAACAGGCTTGGGCTTTCCTCAATAGCCGTGGTGATTGGGAAGCTGACAGTATCTAGACCATAGGTATGATATGACGTGAACATTTTTAGAGGCCGTGCTGGTTGCCGGGTGGAGGATAGTTTTGGAGAGGCTGAGAGTGTGGGAATTGAGGATTCTAGTTAAGAGTGCAGGTTAGAGCTGCTGACATGGATTAAAAAGGGGAGGCCAGTTAACACAACTTTTTTGCCTAAGGAGCATTTTTATTTTATTATTATTATTATTTACTTTACAGCACTGTATTGGTTTTGCCATACATTGACATGACTTTTAGTATCAGAAAATATAACTGTTTCTGGAGTTTTTGCCAGGGAGCAACAACCATGCTCTACAGAAGATGCTTGGCATCTAGAAGCAGATCATGTTTCAGGCACGTACTCCTGGCTTAATGGAGAATGTAGTAGGTAGCAACATAGAGGCTGTCCACTTTCTACTTGAACTGAAAAGCATCAGGATATTAAAGTAAGATCCTTCCAGAATTCACTGATAGATTTTTAAAAGTTCAAAATGAATTAAAATAGCACTCCTTAAATTCCTCTATGTATTTATCATTGAATTTTTTAAAAAGCAAAATAGACCATAATTCATTAAGGTATACCACTATTATATCATATCAGGAAAAATGGGGGGTGTATAATGGAATCTCCAATCACACACTGATCAGTATATTTCAGATGTGGTTGAAATATTACCACAGCTCCACAAAATGGCCTCTGAATGAACTGGAGATGGACGAGGGTGTGGGTGTCCTTACAGGCCAGGAGTGACTTGATGTTGGCTGTGTACAAACATATTATCTTTTCCTTTAAGAGATGTGCAAATGAGATAACTCCTTTGGGGATGAAGCAGACAACCAGAAGTTTGATGACCACACAGAGATAAAACCTTATATCACTGGGTTTTTTGTCTTTCAGGGAATTTCTTTGGAGACTTCCATGGAATTTTAGGGCTTGCTATAGAGGCTACTTATGACTGTCCTTTCTTTGCAGAGGAATGTCTAGCTACTTTCCGATATTGGCAGGTCCCCTGTGAGAAAGACCAGACGTAAGGTGATAACTCCAAGCAAGACCAGAGGAAGTTCCTCAAATACTGTACATGCTATGTTCAGGGGAGAATAGACACTCTCCCTGCTTCTGTGATTCCTGATGGGAATTACAGCCTCACTGACAAGGGCCTCCTTCCTCCTAGACTCAGTGCCAAGCATTCTGCATGCATCATCCCAGCTAATCCTCCCAACTCTATGAGGCAGATATATAGGGACCATTTTTGAAGTCTTGTATTTGGAGTCCTCCGTGAGGTCCCATCATAGGTATCATGGTGGGAAACACTGTGTGCCTTCGGAAATTTTGAGAAAGTTTCTAGCATCAATCTAAGTCTAGAAACATTTTTTTTTTTTTTTTTGCGTCAGAGTGAGGAACAAAGTCAGAGGCTTTCCTGGGCAGGTGGGCTCAGTGGGCCTCCATTAACACAGTAGACATGGAATGGAAAGCCAGAGACCAGCTGACTTTAAGAGAGCGGTTGTGTGCTGTGAGTCTGTACACTTTCTGATTTTGAGGGCCATGTTGCAAAGGTAGCTTTTCAAAGGATCCCCATGAGGGTTTTTGTTCATTTTTTTTTAAATATTAAATTTTAAAATATTGTATCATTTAAGTGGTTTTTAAAAATTGAATTATAGTTGATTTATAACATTGTGTCAGTTTTGTGTGTACAGCATAGTGATTCATTATTTTTGCAGATTAGACTCCATTATAGCTTATTACAAGATAATGGGTGTAATTTTCTGTGCTCTATGGTGCATCCTTGTTGCTTACCTGGTTTATGCATAGTAGTTTGCATCTGTTAATCCTATACTCCCAATTTGACTCTCTGCCCTCCCCTTTGGTAACCTCTAGTTTGTTTTCTATATCTGTGAATCTTTTTCTGTTTTTAAAATAAGTTCTTTCCTATCATTTTTAAGATTACACATATAGGTGATGTCCTATGTTGTTTGTTTTTCTCTGTCTGATTTACTTCACTTAGTATGATAATATCAAGCTCCATCCATGTTGCTGCAAGTGACATTATTTCATTCTTTTTAAAGGCTGAATAGTATTCCATTATACATACACATATATATATCACATCTTCCTTATCCAATCATCTGTCAATGGACACTTAGGTTGCTTCTATGTCTTGGCTATTGTAAATAGTGTTGCTATGAACATTGATGTGCAAGTATCGTTACATATTAGTGGGGATTTTTGGTTTTTAGTTTTTGAATGTGCTGGCATAAGGATGTGTGTGTGAGTGTATCAACACTGAAAGCGTAGAATGCCTGGCTACTGAAAATTCTTTCTTGTAAAATGGAGTAATACCAATATACAAACTAAAGTTACATCCATATACTTAAAAGCCTGTAGTATATGTGACTGAAGTCTTCATGAATATTAACAAATGTTCCTATCAGTTCAGTTCAGTCACTCAGTCGTGTCCAACTCTTTGTGACACCATGAATCTCAGCATGTCAGGCCTCCCTGTCCATCACCAACTCCCGGAGTTTACTCAAACTCATGTTCATCGAGTCGGTGATGCCATCAAGCCATCTCATCCTCTATCATCCCCTTCTCCTCCTGCCCCCAATCCCTCCCAGCATCAGGGTCTTTTCCAATGAGTCAACTCTTCACATGAGGTGGCCAAAGTGTTGGAGTTTCAGCTTCAGCATCAGTCCTTCCAATGAACACCCAGGACTAATCTCCTTTAGGATGGACTGGTTGGATGTCCTTGCAGTCCAAGGGACTCTCAAGAGTCTTCTCCAACACTACAATTCAAAAGCATCAATTCTTCGGTGCTCAGCTTTCTTCACATCTATACATGACCACTGGAAAAACCATAGTCTTGACTAGATGGACCTTCGTTGGCAAAGAAATGTCTCTGCTTTTTAATATGCTATCTAGGTTGGTCATAACTTTCCTTCCAAGGAGTAAGCGTCTTTTAAGTAAATAGGACCACTCCAAAGGGGGGGGATGTAACAAAAACTTAAGTAAACAACTCAGTTTGAGGGAAATCTTTTATGGTTGGTAGAACAACTTATGTTAAAATGATTTTATTGTCTTTAAATTGATGTTTTTAAAACTTCTCTTTCTTTGAGGAATATAGTCAAATTTATTGAGAGAGGGGACTCTCGAAAGCTTGAGTTAACCATTTGTCAAGAAAGAATGGTATTTTCTGGACCTTGTTATGTGGGGGAGGGCACAGGCTTGACTTTTAACTCTTATATGAATTTTTAAAATGGAGTCTTCACTTACTAATGGGACAGAATGAGCTCAATATATAGGTAGAGAAGTTTAATTAATTATTTTCTCAGTGATCCCTGACTTTATTATTGACAAACACATACTGGCTTCATTCTATAAATTCAAATTCTGCTTGAAAATAGTGATATAGTTTACAATTCTGAAAGTCAAACTACCATGAAGCCATGTGCCAGGAGTTTGAAAATGGGAATATCCAAAAAAAATTCCCATGAAATGTGATCAGGTCATGAATATTTTAAAACAGGGGTGCCTAGATGCCATCACAGCCAGGACAAATGTTGGCTGCAGTGATTGTGGTAATGAGGTTAATGGCAAGCAAACTGGGGAAGTATGATTAAAGGTGCCAAGTAATTCAGAGGTTGTAAGCAAGTAGAAGCCAGGATTTGTAACATTTCAAGGAATTTTGCTCTTTCTCAGATGGAAGCAAAACTTGAAAAAGGAGAGAATAGATAAGCTGTGAAATCTGGCAAGGCAGGGAGAGAAAGAGAAGAGAGAAAAAGGAGAGGGCAAGGTCTGTATAGTTTGCTTGTGTTTTTCTGGGTGTTGTTCAGCAGTGGATTACTAAGTTCTCTGACCGCAAAACATGAAGAAGGAATTAGAAAGCAAGGATAATTTTCATCATACTCATTAGGGAAATGTTGCATTATTATTTTTCAACCTATTTCTTAAAACAAAATAAGAGGATCAACATTTCACACAGTGACTCACCCCTCAAAAGAGTATGATTTTTTCCTTGTTTTAATTTTAAATGACTGGTGAGGAGCTCCAGAGTTCTAATTGCTTGATATTGGGAGAGCAGTGTGAACAGGCAAGCCAGTGAGTCATCCAGGTGTCTGGATGGGGCAACTGGGGTTATTTTATGTGTAACTGAATTAAAAGAAGAGGCCCTTTGCTTGTATATTTCAGTGGCTCCAGGTGTTCCCAGCAGGGAACCTTGGATGGTGGGTGAGGCCAGTGGCGGGTGGGGGTATTGAGCTAAGGAGTGATAGTTCACTTTTCTATTCTTACCTGGTTGTTTTTCCACTAAATGATTCTCTTTTTGGTCCTTGCCTTGTGAATGTTGTTATTTCTATCAGAAAAATACATTTTTAAACAGTGCTATGAAAGGTTTTGATGTGCAGTGTATCTTCATAGGTAAATGAAATAGCAAAGCAATATATTTCTCCCTGTTGCTCTTAATGGAACAAACACCTGCTTTGATCCTACTTATTCTCCCTTATTTTGAAATTAGCTGCTTAATTCTGAATATCATGCTAGAGGAAATTATCAGGCTGAAAGTCCATCCCAGACAGTGGCAAGACCTCTTAGCAGGTCTTTTCCAAACCAGGGCTGCAGGTGTACAAAGGAGAAAATGTCATTTCCTGAGTAATCACAGATCCCTCCTGCTTTATAAAATTAAGCAATTCTGCTGTTAACTAGGTAGCCAGTTTATTTTAATTTCCCCAGAAGGTTTCCCTCGTGGCCCAGCTGGTAAAGAATCCATCTGCACCCTGGTTCGATTCCTTGGTCTGGAAGCTCCCCTGGAGGAGGGATAGGCTACCCACTCCAGCATTCTTGGGCTTCCCTAGTGGCTCAGATGGTAAAGAATCCACTTGCAAGGCAGGAGGCCTGGGTTCGATCCCTGGGTTGGAAAGATCCCCTGGAGGAAAGCATGGCAAATGGGTCTTCTCTTGTGGCTCAGACGGTAAAGAATCTGCCTACAATGTAGGAGACCCAGGTCTGATCCCTGGGTCGGGAAGATCCCTTGGAGAAGGGCATGGCTACCCACTCCAGAATTCTTACCTGGAGAATTCCATGGACAGAGGCTCCTGGCAGGCTACAGTCCATGGGGTCGCCAAGAGTTGGACATGACTGAGCGGCTAACAGTAAGTTTATATAATAGACATGAACAGTGATCACATTTAGGAATAAATACTGTCAACAAAAGTGCTTGCTCTAGAAAACAGTCCAGTTGTGTCTGAAGTACATAGTCTTGTTTTGCTTATTTTTCCAACTGTTCTGGAAGAAAAGGAAGGATTGAAGCATTGCCACACCAGACCTCCAAAGAGGACCCTTTCATGAAATTCCAGGGACTTGTTGGAAAACACTTGACCCATGACTTTGAAAGTCCTTGGACCAGTGTGGCCAGGTGAGAGAGGCCTTTGGACTTAGTGATGAGAAGGCCTGGGCATCGACCCCTCATCATTCATTCAGTGCATAGGGAGATTCCTGCCTCTGCCTGGGCCTGGCACTTGTGGGGAGGGGTGGGAACTGGACCCTTTCATTGTCCTAGAGCAGACTGAACTGTAAATGAAGAACCAGAGTCCTCGAGGTTTCTGTGGATTCTTGGTGGGTATGGAATGATGGCTCTGGTGTGGGAAAACAAAGTTGCACCTACTTGCTCTAGCTGTAAAACCTGCTCTTTCTGTCATGCCCTAGTAACTTATGCTGTGTCTGAATGTCCATAGGTTCAAGCCACATGTGGCAAAGGTTCCCACTGGGTTTGCAAGGTGATGATCTCAAAGCATCAGTCTCTTGAAAAGTGAAAGTTGCTCAGTCCTGTCCAACTCTTTGCGACCCCATGGGCTATACAGTCCATGGAATTCTCCAGGCCAGAATACTGGAGTGGGTAGCTAGCTTTTCCCTTCTCCAAGGGATCTTCCTAACCCAGGAATTGAACCCAGGTCTCCCACGTTGCAGGTGGATTCTTTACCAACTGAGCTATCAAGGAAGCCCAGGAGCCAAAAAATTGTCAGGTTTTGTAATAGAGCACATAAACCTCCTTGGAAGTAGGTCTCCTCATTTAGACTCTGCAAGGAAATGTTGCATTTTCCCTTTGCCTTTATCAAGAGCTTAAGAACTCTGTCAGGCTTTTCCAAACATTACATAAATATTAAATTGACTTACAAAATATTGTTTATGAGAAATAGAATATTGTTCTTTCTTCATTAAGAAAAAATTTGGACTGCACCCTGCAGCATGTGGGATCTCAGTTCCCCAACCAAGGATTGAACCTGCATTCCCTGCATTGGAAGGCAGAGTCTTAACCACTGGACCTCCAGGGAGGTCCCTGAAAATATTGTTCTTGTTGTTTGATACATTTGGAGTCTATCTTGACTCATGTCTAACAAATGCCCCAAGAGGGAAGGATACTTTGAGGGTTGATGAGTTTTTCTTCTGTTCTATTTCTAATGATTGGGCATACTATAAAAGCAACAGGTTGTTCTTTAATTGTAGAGTGAGCATGACCACTAATAAATGTACTTCATATTTACATATACAAGTGGCACCTCTGGGAGGGCAAGGAGCTAAGGGCAGTCAGCCTTTCAGATGCTAATGCCTGAGCTCAAGGCACACTAGCTATTACTCAATCAAGCTAATATTTAGCTTTGGAAATTAAAGCATAAATTCATGAATTTGATTAGCATTCTTTCTCTTCATTGCTATTTAACTATAATATATGTATGCACACAATGTTCCAAGATTTTTCCTTTCTGCTTTTAATTTTTACAATGTATGCTTTACTTACTGCAGCATTTGTTGAATTCATGAAGGCTGTTGTTTTTCAGGAGGAAGCCAAGAGGTGTTGAATTCCCAGTGTGTCTTCTTGCTGTTTGTCTCCTTATTAATGTGAACCTTAGACTTTCCATGGAACTGCCCCTCCTTGGTGGAATCTGATGCTGTCTAGAATGACTGTATGGGTTTGTGGCATCAAGGCTTTAGCATTATTTTATAGGTGCTCAGAGATAGAAGGTGACTTGCCTAAGGTCACACAACTACTGCAGAGCTAGGACTGGATTCTAAGCATTCTGACTTCAAGAATGTTTTTGATTTCCACTTTAAAAAAAAACTTTTTATTGAAGTATAGTTGATTGCAATATTATATGTTTCAGGTGACAACACAGTGATTCAGTATTTTTATTGATTATACTCCATTTAATGTTATAAAATATTGGCTTTATTCTCTGTGCTGTATCTTGTAGCTTATTTATTTTATACGTAGTAGTTTGTACCTCTTAATCCCCTACCTCTATTTGTCCCCCACCTTTTCCTCTCCCAACTGGTAACCACTAGTTTGTCCTCTATCAGTGAGTCTGTTTCTGTTTTGTTACATTTGTTCACTTGTGTTTTTTAAGTTTCACATATAAGTGAGATCATAGAGTATTTGTCTTTCTCTGTCTGACTTACGTCAGTAAGCATTATACCCT
The DNA here is from genome assembly GCF_014754425.2 of Oryx dammah. Lineage (NCBI taxonomy): Eukaryota > Metazoa > Chordata > Mammalia > Artiodactyla > Bovidae > Oryx > Oryx dammah. Next base: position 54,522,252 of record NW_024070207.1, read on the forward strand.
CCAGGTGCAGGAGTGAGCAAGCCTTTGTGCACATTCTTCATAAGCAGAGTCTAGGTTTCCTGCAGCCCGCCTGTAAGTCCCACTGGTTTTCAAACCAGCTAAGAGGTCTTTGAACAGCTTACTCTCCAGGGAGGATCTCTGAGCCCCCAATGTCCCCCTCTTCTCCCACGTCTCCTCCTAGGGGAAGAGGTCCCAACCCGCTTGCTTCTTTTCCCTTCATACCTGACTTCCTGTGGATATGTATGGCCTTAGTCATAGAAGAGTTTTTCTGCCAGTGTCCTGTTTGTTTCAGTGAGGACTGCTCTGCATGTAGATGTCACCTTGACATATTTGTGAAGGGAAGTGAGCTCCACATCCTCCTACTCCACCATTTCGATGGCCTGTCTGATTTCCACTAGTTTTGTGATCTTGTTAAGCCACTTGGGGGCTTCCCTGATAACTTAGTTGATAAAGAATCCACCTGCATTGCAGGAGACCCCAGTTTGATTCCTGGGTTGGAAAGATCCACTGGAGAAGGGATAGGCTACCCATTCCACTATTTTTGGTCTTCCCTTGTGGCTCAGCTGGTAAAGAATCTGCCTGAGATGTGGAAGACCTGGGTTAGATCCCTGGGTTGGGAAGATCCCCTGGAGAAGGGAAAGGCTACCCACTCCAGTATTCTGGCCTAGAGAATTCCATGGACTGTATAGTCCATGGGGTCGCAAGGAATTGGACACGACTGAGTGTCTTTCACTTTCACTAAGCCACTTGAGTAGTAATTTTTAAAGTGTGGACTAAAGCATTTTTTTGTTTGTTTGTTTTTAGGCTTGCTATACTCCAACTTCAGATCTCCCATTTGGGAAAATGAACTTATAAGTCAGTTGTTTCTTCATAGAAAGCAATACATATATCCCTTAGTCTAGGTATAAGTTGTGGAAAGCTTCATTTTCCTTCTTAGGCTGGGTCAAGACCAGTTTGAAACATTTCTGGGTACCATGCAGACAGAGCTTAGTTAAATCTGTCTATTCTTTGCCTTCTGTAGTATCAGCTCTGTCTGCCGATCTTCTCAGGATACTTAGGTGTGAGCTCTGCTGTATGGCAAGGACCACACAGCACTTGGAAATAAGAACACTTGAAAGTCACAGGCAGGAGTTGCCTGGGAAACAAGGGTCTGTCTTCACAAAAGGATTGTACTTTGAGGTGAAATTCACAAAGTCAATCAACATGAAGACTCTGGAAACTCATTGCGAGCTATTTCATTTTTCTGTTCATTCCACAAGAAGCAAGTGGGAACCTTTTGTGTAAAGTTCCAGCACATGTGATCCCAGAAGGTATTTGAAGTGTATTGAGCAGGGAGGATATTGCAGCTGTCAGCCAAGGCATTCACCGAGCCTCCCTTTCATGTGGCCGTGTCTCAACCATCAGCACTGAGAAAAGGATTGTGCGAGAGTGGATTTGGGAGGAGGATGTCTGGCCTGGGCACAGACAAGAGTCAGCAACAATGAGGGAGATCATTTTAAGTGAGGAGGTCTACAGTTTTTCATTCAGGAAATGGAAGGTTTCTTTGGCCCCTCTTTCTAATTTGAGAACTGTGTAGCTAATAAATTAAGAATTAATAAATTTACTAAAGTGTTATGCATTTGGAGAAGGAAATGGCAACCCACTCCAGTATTCTTCCCTGGGATATCCCATGAATAAAGGAGCCTGGCGGGCTACATACAGTCCATGGGGTTGCAAAAACATTGGGCATGACTGAGCCACTTTCACTAAAATGTAAATAGCAGATAGAAGTATTTATTTTAGTAATCTTACTAAAAATCAAAATGTCATTTATCCTTAGCAATTTTATTTAAATATCTTAAAAATAGCCAAATAAATTCCTCATTGAGTGACATAAACAGTCATACTCTGTCATCTCTTAATTTCTCAAAATCATGATACAAATAAGTGGCAAAATTATAGACCATCAACATTCTCATAACCAATTGATAGTTCATCTCAGAAGGATGTATTTCTAAAAAAAATGACACCATAGTTAATAAAAAAAATTTTAAGACAATGAGAATGATCTGCCAAAGAGAAATTAATAAACATAGAATAATGAGTCAGTTTTATAAACTAAAAAACATAAAGTGATTAGAGAAAACATAATGGCAGATAAAAAGAGGAATAAAGTAAATATTATTTTCTTTTCTGGGTTATGAAAAATTGTTTAATAATATTCTTATTCAGTTGTTGCATTTTCCTTCCAAAATCAACATATGTCAACAAACATATGCCATTTTTTAAAGGATACTTTTGAATTGTAGTTAAACAGTATTCTTTCTAAGTTGAGCAACTATTCTGAGTTCTGAAAATCAAAAATAAAAAAGGTTTTTGAACAACTAAACATTTCCAAAAGTAAAACCTAAGATGCTTATTTGGAATAGGTTATGTTTTGATGTAATAGAAATACATGTGTGGTTTTTCAATCTTTTGTGTGATATTGGTGCATAATTCATATATTGATCTTAAATTATTTTTGTTGCATAAGTGAATATGACCCCCTTAAAAAAAATGTTCAACAGCTTCTGGGAGACAATTTCCCTGATTTTTTTTTTGGGTAAGGCAGCCTAGTATACACAGAAGAATGGACTAGGATTCAGGAAAACTGGGGATTGGGCTAGGGAATTACCTTAAGGCAAGGGAATTAAATTAGGAGAGACCACTATACTTCGAAAGGGCTTATTATTCCTTAGTTGAATAATAGAGATCAGTCAGAGAACAAATTGTATTTATAGAATTGTCAAAGCTACATTGAAAAAGACTGGGAAAAAATCATCTGAAATGGCAGTATTTGCCTCTGAGTGGTAGAATTCTGTTTGCCTTGAGCTCTATTTTGTAAATCTAGCAGTCTCAAAAAGAGGAAAATGAAAATCAGGTTTCTTTTTAAAAATTTGAAATCGCAAAAGAAACCAGAAACCTGGCTCTTTCCAGCGTTCTAATGGGAAATTATACATAGTTCCACAAAACTGTCAAAAGGGCTGTGCCGTGCTGATAGATTTCGATCTCTTCAGGAAGTATTGTAGGGAATGGCAGGTCCCTCAGCCCCTCTCTGCAGAGATCAGGCTCCCGGACCTTTGTCTTGAGCAGCGAGAGCACCCAGCACGCATCCACGCGCACCAGCAATGGTCTGTGCCTCACGGAGCACCTTTGGGGGCTGAAGCTGACAATTGTCCTGCCTCTGATCCGGTACGCTGTCCAGCCTGTGGGCTGTCAGCTGCCTGAGCTTTACCAAAAGGAGGCGGGTCATTCCTTCTTTCACTGGATTGTCAGCTGAATAAAGCGGCCTGCCACATCCTGCGCACAAAAGCTCTCCATTAGGATTACGCTGCCAGGTTGGAGAATGGTCCTTTCAACGCTGCAAGGCCTCCAAGAGGGGCTGTACTCTGCTGACCACCTTTATGCAAATCCCTCTTCATTGTCCAGAGGCCCCATGACGGAGGCCAACTAAGCCTTTCTGGGCCGATAGGCTCCATGCAGGGCTGGGAGGGAGCCTGCCCAGGTTAGGTGTTTCTAGGAAGAAAAGCACCACGTTTTGTAAAATGCTAGTGTTAATAAATTGAACACTGGGAAGAAAAACATCTTCTTATATTTTGAGATGTTATTGATCAGGAACAAGTGATTCCTCAGATGGAACAGATGGAAGTGGTATAGAGTCTGGGAAGGCAGAAATTATGGTGCTCTGACATTATGCAAAACTGATAACGTCTGTATGTGCTTTTGCCAGTTCTCTCCTGGTTTCTTTCCTGATCCTGGGCTTCTTCCTCATCCTCCAGGGTGGAGAAGCTGCCTGGTCTCCTCACTTGCTTGGGCTCTCTTATCTCCCCTGGTTGCTGCTCACTCCCTCCATCCTTCTCATTGAATATGTCCAAGGGTTTATTTTCTCTTCTTCAGGTCACTCCCTTGGAGCACTCATAGTGATGCGTCAAATTTCAAATGTTCTTTTTTTTAAAAAAAATTATTTATTTTAATTGGAGGATAATTGCTTTACAGTATTGTGATGGTTTTTGCCCTACATCAGTGTGAATCTGCATAGGTGTACATGTGTCCCCTCCATCCTGAACCCCCCTCCCATCTCTCTTCCCACCCTATCCCTCCAGGTTGTCACGAAGCACTGGCTTTGGGTGCCCTGCTTCACACATCAAACTTGCACTGATTATCTATTTTCCATGTGGTAATGTATATGTTTCAGTGCTTTTCTCTCAAAGCATCCCACCCTGTCCTTCTCTTCTTTGTGTGTGTCTTGTAGAATGGACCAGAAGAGATTGCCAAGTGATGCATCCAACTATTGCTCTTATCTATCTCCATGGTCAGATTGATCATTCTTGTCAAATAGAGAGTAGGTTTTCTTGCATGTTTCATTGAAGCCTAAACATGTAAGAGAACCTGCAGTTGGTGATTTTTTCTTTTCAGACTCTTCCATAGCCCAGTTTCCCTCCAGTAAAGGATACCTTTGGCCTTGTGACCTTCAGCCACTTCAGCCCCTTACTGCCGCAGGCCCATAGCTGCAGTGTCATTTCTGCTTCATAACTCATTCTTTGTCTTTTCTCCTTTTCACCTGCCTCCTTTATACCGTGTCGAAAATCCATCCTTTCAGCTTTCTTCTGTTCCTTTTGCTGACCTCCTAAACTCAAGCCTTTCCTCAGCCTGTCCCCTCAGCTCCTGGCATCATCTCTCTTAAAGTTGCTTTGATCCTATCAGTCCCTTCTCAGAAATTTGCTATAGTTCCCAGTTAGCTTACAAATTAAATTAAAATGTTAACATCTTCAGTTAGAGAACATAACTTATCTGACAATATCAGTTTCCCCATTTGATTCTTATACTTTTCAATATTCTACCTTCTCTCTTTTCAGATAATTATTTTGGCAGTTATGTAGCTCTTTGAAATAATTATTATTTCTCTGTAGGTCTTTTAGCTTTAAGACTGACAATAACAGCAATAAAAAACCCAGCACAGTGCCTTGCCCATTGCTGATAACTATTTGGGATATAAACAACTAACTAGATCCATGGAAGCATTTGAAATTGCTGAAGACATCTCAATTTGCCCAGAAAACAGAAGCATAGGACTCAATGTCCTAAAAACAGAATTCTTGCTCCCTTGGTAACTTCTTATGGAGTCAAATAGACTGAACCTTAAGAAATATGGACCAAGAATGGCCTAAAATACTCCAGTGTAATATGTATCAGGTTCTTGACTCAAATTCAGTATTTCTGTGAGTTTGTATATGTGATTTCCTAGAAAATTCTTCTATGAAGAGTTCCTGTATAATTTCCCTTGCTTTGTTTCACCAGTTTATTTTCAGATTTTTAAACTGAAAAAAGAGAAAACTTACCTATCAGATTCTTTTTTTGTGGCACATGGGATCTTAGTACCCCAGCCAGGGACTGAAACCATGCTCTGTGCAGTAGGAGCTTGGAGTCTTAACCACTGGACTGCCAGAGAAGTCTCCAGAGTCTTACATGATTCACTAAGATTTCTTTGAATGGTTCACTTAAAATATACCTTTATGTAAAGCAAGAAGGCTATCTACATATTAAGTCATCTCTCCTACATCTTTTTCTATATCTTAGACTATTATTTTCATGAATCCTAGGGCCTCTCAGTCAGTTCAGTTCAATCTGTCAGTCGTGTCTGACTCTTTGCCACCCCATGGACTGTAGCAGGCCAGGCTTCCCTGCTCATCACCAACTTCCAGAGATTACTCAAACTCATGTCCATTGAGTCTGTGATGCCATCCAACCATCTCATTCTCTTTCACCCCCTTCTCCTCCTGCCTTCAATCTTTCCCAGCATCAAGGTCTTTTCCATGAGTCAGTTCTTTGAATCAGGTGGCCAAAGGATTGGAGCTTCAGCTTCAGCATCAGTCCTTCCAATGAATATTCAGGACTGATCTCCTTTAGGATGGACTGGTTTGATCTCTCTGCAATCCAAGGGGCTCTCAAGAGTCTTCTCCAACACCACAGTTCAAAAGCATCAATTCTATGGTGCTCAGTCTTCTTTATGGATCAGCTCTCACATCCATACATGACTACTGGAAAAACCGTAACTTTGTCTATATGGACCTTTGTCAGCAAAGTAATGTCTCTGCTTTTTAATATGCTGTCTAGGTTGGTCATAGCTTTCCTTCCAAGGAGGAAGCATCTTTTAATTTCATGGCTGCAGTCACCATGTGCAGTGATTTTGGAGCCCTAGAAAATACAGTGTCTGTTTCCATTGTGTCCCCATCTACTTGCCATGAAGTGATGGGATAGGATGCCATATCTTAGTTTTTTGAATGTTGAGTTTTAAGCCAGCTTTTTCACTCTCTTCTTTCACTTTTATCAAGAAGTTCTTTAGTTCCTCTTCACTTTCTGCCATAAGGATTGTGGTATCTGCATATCTGAGGTTGTTGATATTTCTCCCTGCAATCTTGATTCCAGGTTGTGTTTCATCCTAGGGTCTCTGGAGAAAGAGAACACTCTTGTCACAGTCCTTAACCAGTTGACTATGATCTATTCTTCACAGTTTTGCAGGCTAGGTTCAGACAACCATGTGTTGTAGGGAGGAACTAACATTTTTCCTGCCCTTGGGGGGAAACGGACAACATAAAAACTTTCATATACAACCAGATAGGGCAGGTGCCATTTGGAGGGCAGGAGAGGGAATGACAAAAGGCTTCTTGGAGAAGATGCTTTGGGGAAAGTGACTTGAGGAATAGCTACAGCTTCAATCATTAAAAATATGAAGAAGGGCCTTCTAGGGAGGAAGACTGGATGGATCTGGATGAAGACTGACAGGGCAATGGTGCATACTTCTTGGGATTCAAAAAGATGTAAGCTATGGTGTGGCTGAAGAGATGAGGTGGATCATATTCTAGAGGGCCTTGGGTGACAAGCGGCAAAGAGAACACATGTAACCATGTATGATACCCATCTTCAGTTAACATATGGAAATTCTTATAGTCTCCCCTTACTAACGTAATCTTATCTGCAGTGAAGTGACATGGAATCGGCCTAGTAACTGAAGCAAAACCCAAACCTACCTACCTAAGGTGGGGCCCAGGGTCCACATTACTGCTCTTGCTGGCTTCATAATGGTTTCAAATGACAAATTTTGTCAAAGGCTCTTCCTTGAGGTCAGAGCTGGACCAAATAGTTCTGGATGCCAGTCACCAGTGGAGTGTGAATTGGGTGTGAATGCCAGCTGGCCTCTTGCAGATGCTCTTTGGCCAGTGTGAACTGAGGTCACATATTGGGAATGGCCCCTGATTTCCTTCAGTGGGTGCTTCTTGAACTTCTACTCAGTGCCAGGTGCTGGGGACAAGGAGTCAGGAGACCAGATTCTGCCCTTGTGCTCACACTCCAGTTGTGGGGGATAGACAAGGACTCAAATAGTGATCAGACATCCTAGAAAGTGGCAAGTGCCCTGAAAGAGAAGTAGACAGTGAGCTCTAGAGGGCTCAAGCAGGAAAAATCTGGGGAGAGCATGGGCATGATTCTAGAAAAATTTGAGAAAAATGGTATCTTTTTGACACAAATTCATATAATCCAGACCCCTGGATACCTTCAGGCCTCATAGATGCTGTGAAGTATGTTTGGCAAACATCAGAAACAGATTTTTATTGGAAGACCACGCTATTTGGCTTTATCCTTAGTACCATCCAGACAGTACAAGGATTATGTGTCCCTCAGAGAAGGCGAGGACACTCCTTGTTTAATGCAAAGAAAATCCATCACACTTGATGGAAGAAATTCCTGAACGTCAGCATCACTTCTGTATCTAAAAACCAAGGATTACAAGTAAACATTTTTCTCTATATGCACTAAGAGGAGAGTTTGTATAGTGGCAGATCTTCACTTCATCTCTAGGGCTCTTATCAATTAGACAGGTCAAGTTAACATAAGAAAGCTCAGTGCCTTGAGTTGAGTAGGCTGCCATTGTGATTCAAGAGGGGCTACAATTAGCGAGAAACTCTGGAAATTTGACTTCATGTAGAAGCTGGCAGCAGTTTAAGAACATTTTTGGGTGAAGAGCAATCTCAGTTTCTCCAGCCCATAGCATTGGTACGAGAATCATAGCATTGTGGAAAAAGTCACTTCTAACCTGGGAAATCTTAGTTCTTGAAAAGGGTTCTCTTATCTTTATTTTGGGGCTTCTCAGGTGGCGCTAGTGGTAAAGAACCCACCTGACAATGCAGGAGATGTAAGATACAAGGATTCAATCCCTGGGTCAGGAAGATCCCCTGGAGGAGGGCACGGCAGCCCACTCCAGTATTCTTGCCTGGAGAATCCCATGGACAGAGGAATCTGGCAGGCTACAGTCCATAGGATCACAAAAAGTCAGACATGACTAAAGTGACTTAGCACACAGCACACATCTTTATTTTAAATGTACGTGATTGTTGACTTCCGTGGTGTTGCTAGAAAGGCTATTTTGATCTAGAAATATCTCTTTGTTCAAAAGTCAGCTAGATAGACTATAAGTGTCCACAGACAGAGCTCACAGTTTCTTCAATTCTTATTCTTGCATAAGAAAATGCCTTTATCTTTTGGGTTTTTTCCTTTATGCTTACTTTTTATATTATAATGTATGTTTGTAACCTAATGAAAATAAGAATCCTCTGTGTTTTGCAATTGACTGGCAAGTTCTAACTGACTGGGGGGAAATCTAAGTAATGAGCCATATTTTAAAATAATAATAATAACAACACCTGAATTAATGAGTAATTCATACAATCAAGATGTCCTCAGTTAGTTAAAGCACAGGTCAAGATGTAACATCATTCAAGTAGTCACAATCAATTCCTAACACACGTGAAATTGTGTAGCACAAGGAATAAAAGGATCTGTTTAGAGATGTCATTGATTTTTACCACCTACAAAATTAAAATGCAAACCATATGTTATTCTACTTGGACACTTTAAAGGTAGCACTGTACCCATTTCCCTGAGAGAATTTTAAGATCAAGTGAGGGAAAGAAAAGATGTCTTGGTTTTGGTAAACTGGATATTTTAGATCAGTGATGTATGTGTTTGTATGTGTGTTTGTGTATGCATGCATACAAACTCAATTGTTGAACAAATGCAAATAAAACTGAGTTTGAATGTTAATTTTTTGCTTCTAATTTTATATTTATATAGGTATATATATGGTAGCATGTTCTCATAGATGAAAAACCAATCTACATATTTCCTTTGAACTGTGATGTATAAAATAAAACTTACTGTTCTTGCAGTAAATATAATTTGGTGTTTAGGTTCTCTGGAAACTTTGTTACTTCTATAATGAGAATGTGAAGAGATATGAAAAATAAGATCATAAAACTTTTTCTTCTAATATAAATTTATTTATTTTAATTGGAGGCTAATTACTTTACAATATTGTATTGGTTTTGCCATACATTGACATGAATCTTCCACGGGTGTACATGTGTTCCACATCCGAAAACCCTCCCACCTCCCTCCCCATCCCATCCCTCTGGGTCATCCCATTGCACCAGCCCCGAGCACCCTGTATCATGCATCGAACCTGGACTGGCTTCAATTCGTTTCACATATGATAATATACATGTTTCAATGCAATTCTCCCAAATCATCCCACCCTCGCCCACTCCCACAGAGTCGAAAAGACTGTTTTGTCTATACATCTGTGTCTCTTTTGCTGTCTCGCATACAGGGTTATCGTTACCTTCTTTCTAAATTCCATATATATGGGTTAATACACTGTATTGATGTTTTTCTTTCTGGCTTACTTCACTCTGTATAATAGGCTTCAGTTTCATCCACCTCATTAGAAGGGATTCAAATGCATTCTTTTTAATGGCTGAGTAATATTCCATTGTGTATATGTACCACAGCTTTCTTATCCATTCGTCTGCTGATGGATATCTAGGTTGCTTCCATGTCCTGGCTATTATAAACAGTGCTGTGATGAACATTGGGGTACATGTATCTCGTTCAATTCTGGTTTCCTCGGTGTGTATGCCCAGCAGTGGGATTGCTGGGTCATTTGGCAGTTCTGTTTCCAGTATTTCAAGGAATTTCCACACTGTTCTTCATAGTGGCTGTACTAGCTTGCATACCCACCAACATGTAAGAGGGTTCCTTTTTCTCCACACCCTCTCTAGCATTTATTGCTTGTGGACTTTTGGATAGCAGCCATTCTGACTGGCATGAAACAGCACCTCATTGTGGTTTTGATTTGCATTTCTCTGATAATGAGTGATGTTGAGCATCTTTTCATGTGTTTGTTAGCCATCTGTATGTCTTCTTTGGAGAAATGTCTGTTTAGTTCTTCAGCCCATTTTTTGATTGGGTCGTTTATTTTTCTGGAATTGAGCTGTAGCAGTTGCTTGCATATTTTTCAGATTAGTTGTTTGTCAGTTGCTTCATTTGCTATTATTTTTTCCCATTCTGAAGGCTGTCTTTTCACCTTGCTTATAGTTTCCTTTGTTGTGCAGAAGCTTTTAATTTTAATTAGGTCCCATTTGTTTATTTTTGCTTTTATTTCCAGTATTCTGGGAGGTGAGTCATAGAGGATCCTGCTGTGGTTTATGTCGGAGAGTGTTTTGCTTATGTTCTCCTCTAGGAGTTTTATAGTTTCTGGTCTTACGTTTAGATCTTTAATCCATTTTGAGTTTACTTTTGTGTATGGTGTTAGAAAGTGTTCTAGTTTCCTTCTTTTACAAGTGGTTGACCAGTTTTCCCAGCACCACTTGTTAAAGAGATTGTCTTTTCTCCATTGTATATTCTTGCCTCCTTTGTTGAAGATAAGGTGTCCATAGGTGTGTGGATTTACCTCTGGGCTTTCTAGTTTGTTCCATTGATCTATATTTTTGTCTTTGTGCCAGTACCATACTGTCTTGATGACTGTGGCTTTGTAGTAGAGCCTGAAGTCAGGCAGGTTGATTCCTCCAGTTCCATTCTTCTTTCTCAAGATTGCTTTGGCTATTCGAGGTTTTTTGTATTTCCATACAAATTGTGAAATTATTTGTTCCAGCTCTGTGAAAAATACCATTGGTAGCTTGACAGGGATTGCATTGAATCTGTAGATTGCTTTGGGTAGTATACTCATTTTCACTATATTGATTCTTCTGATCCATGAACATGGTATATTTCTCCATCTATTAGTGTCCTCTTTGATTTCTTTCACCAGTGTTTTATAGTTTTGTATATATAGGTCTTTAGTTTCTTTAGGTAGATATATTCCTAAGTATTTTATTCTTTTTGTTGGAATGGCGAAAGGAACTGTTTCCTTCATTTCTTTTTCAATTTTCTCATTATTAGTGTATAGAAATGCAAGGGATTTCTATGTGTTGATTTTATATCCTGCAACTTTACAATATTCATTGATAGCTCTAGTAATTTTCTGGTGGAGTCTTTAGGGTTTTCTATGTAGAGGATCATATCATCTGCAAACAGTGAGAGTTTTACTGTTTTCCAATTTGGATTCCTTTTATTTATTGTTCTGCTCTGATTGCTGTGGCCAAAACTTCCAGAACTATGTTGAATAGTAGTGGTGAAAGTGGGTACCCTTGTCTTGCTCCTGACTTTAGGGGAAATGCTTTCAATTTTTCACCATTGGGGATAATGTTTGCTGTGGGTTTGTCATATATAGCTTTTATTATGTTGAGGTATGTTCCTTCTATTCCTGCTTTCTGGAGAGTTTTTTTTTTTTAATCATAAATGGATGTTGAATTTTGTCAAAGGCTTTCTCTGCATCTATTGAGATAATCCTATGTCTTTTATTTTTCAATTTGTTAATATGGTGTATTACATTGATTGATTTGCAGATATTGAAGAATCCTTGCATCCCTCAGCACCACAATTTATTTAGCAAGTCTGGTGCAGCCTGAGACTATGATTTCAGGCAGGAACCATTTTGCCAAGCTGGGAACCACATTAAAAAAATGTTTTTAGATTTTTTAAAAAATGTGGACCATTTTTAAAGTCTTTATTGAACTTGTTACAGTATTGCTTCTGTTTTATGTTTTGGTTTTTTTGGTCACAAGGCATGTGGGATCTTAGCTCCCTGACCAGGGATTGAACTTGTATCCCTTGCATTGGGAAGTCTGGACTTTGCAATCAATGGGACCTGGGTTTAAATTCCAATTCTACATCTTTATAATTGTATGAGTTTTGTTGAGTTCCTTAACCTTTATAAATCTTGAGTATCCAAAATGTAATATTTGGATTATAATACTTACATGTCAAGGTTTTTGTGAGAATTAACATATAGAAAGTGGCACAGAGTAGACACTCAAGAATTGGTAGCTTTTATTAGAGCTATATTAATAGCAATGTAAAGTCAAAAGGATTGTGAGGAAGGTGCAATCTTCTCAGAGAGGGAAGCAATGGCAAAAACAAACAAAACAAAACAAAACTGGCATTGCAGAGTGGTTTCTTGATGCCACTTGTTGGGGCAAGAAGGAGAAAACCCTGAGGTCAAGCCCCATGCAGTTAGCAAGCTGCAGAAATCTAACACGCCAGGGGATGGTGGTATCTCAGATCTGGATGTAGGGTTGGGCCATGAGGATACCTAATGGAGGTCCCCATCATCAGCAATGTCAGGGGAAAGAGCCTGGCTCCATAGTGGTACCGAGCTGCACAGAAGCCTCATCTTCCCTAGCAAAGCACAGCTACCGGTCTGTAGCAATGGAGGAGGGGGGTAATCAGATTGATGCTTCTTGGCCATCTTTCTGAGCACCAAGACAAGGATATTGGCCAGAAAACGTACTTGAAGTCTGGGACCATAATGTAAAGATGAACTAGTAAAGACGCTGTGGGATTGGATGGAGGCGGGCAGGTTCACAGAGAGGAAAGGATAGCAGTCAAGTGGCTGGAATGAACTTGAGGAGGGCGAAGAGGAAGGCTCCTAAATGTGCCACAGAAAGGGCAATGGTAAAGAGTGGTCAAGGGGCATTGCTGGGGAGGAGGCAAAGGAAAACGTCCCAGTGGTTTCCGGTAAAACCAAATATGCCATCATGAAAAATACTCTATTTCACAGAGAGAGAGAGAGAGAGAGAGAGAGAGAGAGAGCGAGCGTGCACAGCTCTTCACCCTTCCACACCCATGAAGAGGCTGAAGTTAACTAGTAAGCACTTAATCACCAAGGAAAAACTGCCTTCTCTGAGGGGCTGCCTGAATCCCAGGCAGTTCCTGGGAGGCCTCATGAGCTAGTCAAGCAGATTTAGTCTTGTGTTAGCAGCAAGCCGAACTGCACTGGGCTTTCCCCCGCCTTCCTCCTGCCAGTCAGTCAGTTCAGCTCAGCCAGGCTGACAGAGACAAGAAAGCCCCTGTGACCTACACCATGCAATAATGGCCAGAAAGTGTTTGGCTTGTGTAAACATCTTGTCAAATGTTTATGTGGAATTGGAAAGAAAACCAGAGAGAGTCTGAAGAGAAGCAGAATGTAGAGGTGAATGCATCTTTGGCTCTAACTGTGGTTTCCATATATTTGTTTCTTTTTCAAGTAAAAAGCTCCAAGTATTTAAAATGGCATTCACAACATCATTGTGGAAGACAATCACGAAGTGTATTTGGAGTTATAAAATTTGCTGTACATCATTAGGGATCAACTCTTGTCTTTCTACAGACACACACATTTTTCTATAAACAATTGCTCAAAAAAGTGGTCTTTCAAATTTCAATAGAATGCTGTTTTTTTTTAAGTTTATAGGAAGAAATGCATGATGGCATGCTTCATCAATTTGAAGTCATCTTCTCTCACTCGTATAAGGTTTATTAAATATATTTAATCAGTGAGGAAGAATGAAATTTTTACAATTCTCATGTAGACAATAATGTCATTAAATGTGTATGGCATAAATATGTCAGCCCAGTCGGTGGGATTTTCCAATTTATTTTCAATCAAAACTTTCTTCAAAAATTATAACTCACAAGATTATATGTCATCACTTATTCATCCATCTGAAGGGAGCATAATTTTTCAATGGTTAAAGTCAAGAATGAAAATTAACCTACAGTGAATTGTGCAGTATGTGTACCACATACCATGCCAAATAAGCCCAGAAGGGCAAGTGGCAAAGCCACACTGCAAAAGAGACCCAGAAACAGAATCAGGCTTCCTGATTCCTTCGGGGTGTCCCTAAAGAGTGGCTTTTCTTTTCTTGAACATGAGTTCCTCTGCAGGCTCTCCCTGCATCAGCCTGAGTGCTTACCTGGATGAGGTGGCAGACAAGCCAGGCAATGAAGACAATGAGCCCCATAGCACAGGTGCACACACAGCAACAGGTCAAAGATCTACTCTTTCTGAGACTGAAGCTGAGGTTTGTTCTCAGCATATCTCGTGTCCCCTTCTGAGGACAGTGTCAGCTCAACTGTGTCCATTGTTGTATTCCTAGCATCCCACACTGAATAAATGTTTGGTGAATTAAAAAAGTGAGTGAAAAAACACCAAGTCCTGCCTGCCAAAATGCTCGTGAACAGCTCTCACCCAGTTAATCCTGTTCCTAAAAGACAGACTGGCTAAAAAAAAAAAAAAAAAAAGGCAAACTCAGATCTGCAGAGAAATCTAAAAGTCTCAAAGTGTATAGTGAGGAATACTAAAAGGCCAAAGGTTCTTCCATCCTTCACCATTCTGACAGAATAGTTCAAGTTTCTGTACGGTGCGGTAAAAACTGGCACTGAAAGAGATCTGCAATCCATTAAATTCCTAATCCTAGTCTTACTTCAATTGCGACTGTAGATTGTCTATATACCCCTCTGAAATTTTGCAATCCACTTAATCCCTGTCCGCACTATTCCTTAGAAGCACACTGATTTACGGCTGATATCTACATAAATTCACTGATTCAAGGCCAGGGAATAAGCACTGCAGGACTAGAAGCTTCACAGAAGGCAGTACCAAAGATTGTTGTGTAATGGACATAGACATCTTCAACCAGTGGGTGGAAAGAACATCACAGGCAGAAAACAGAGCCTGAGTAAGGGCACCAAGGTGAAAGGTCATGGTTACATCAAATGGTCCTTACTGCTTCCTAGCATGTGATCTTGGGCGAGTTACTTAACCATTTTGAGCCTCTGTGTCCTCATCTGTAAAATAAGAATAATACTAGCACCATTTCACAGGGCTGTTGGCGAAAATTCAGTGGCATACTGGATATCAAAGTGCCCACCCAAGTGCCAGATACAGAGTAAGACCACAATAAATGCCTATAAACAGTGTGATAAGAGACAGAAAGCAGAACAGTGGTTACCAGCTGCTACTGCTGAGTCGCTTCAGTCATGTCCGACTCTGTGTGACTCCATAGATGGCAGCCCACCAGGCTCCCCCATCCCTGGGATTCTCTAGGCAAGAATACTGGAGTGGGTCGCCATTTCCTTCTCCAATGCATGAAAGTGAAAAGTGAAAATGAAGTTGCTCAGTCATCTCCAACTCTTAGCGACCCCATGGACTGCAGCCTACCAGGCTCCTCCGTCCATGGGATTTTCCAGGCAAGAGTACTGGAGTGGGGTGCCATTGCCTTCTCCGTGGTTACCAGGGAAACAGTTTAAGAGGGACAGGGTTTTAGTTTGGGATGATGAAAAACTTCTGGAAATGAAGAGTGGTAATGGTTGCATCCTGTGATTCATGGGGTCGCAAAGAGTCGGACACCACTGAGTGACTGAACTGAACTGAACTGAATGGTTGCATAGCAATGTGAATGTATTTAAAGCCACTCAACTGTGGGCTTACAAATGTTAACTGATTAACACTGTTTAACACACTGTTCAACACTGGCTCTCATATATTATTATTATTTTTTAGTTTTATTTATTTATTGGCTACACTGGGTCTTCATTGCTGCATGGGCTTTTCTCTAGTTGCACAGAGTGGGAGTTACTCTCTAGTTGCAGTGCTCAGGCTTCTCACTGAGGCAGCCTTTCATTGCAGAACACAGGTGCTAGAGCACAGATTCAATACTTTCGGTGCACAAGCTCAGTTGCTCCATGGCATGTGGGGTCTTCTTGGACCAGGGGTAGAACCTGTGTCTTCTCCATTGGAAAGCAGATTGTTTACCACTGAACTACCAGGGGAGCCCTCTTGTATTATTTTTGAGAGGTGTTTCTTAATTTTGAATGCCACACATACTAATTAGAGAGGATTTTAAACATGCCAAAAAAAAAATAATAACCTCCCAAAGTTTCATCATCCAAAGACACCTCTGAATGTTTTTCCCCTCTAGTCCTGTTTTCTGCACAGTATTTTATTTGTTCATCTGTATATCATGGTTTAAATGATTGTACTGATATATATTATACAACATTATTACCTTTTCCAGCTAGTATTATAATAATAATAATTTTTTCATAATACAGATTATTCACAAACATACTTTCCAGTGACCACTGCACTGGTTAAAAACCATATGAAAAGGTCACTGAAGAGTGTCACAAATGCTGAGACTTTCCATGAAATAAGAAATGCAGTCTTGGGAGGATGGATAAAGGGAGTTTGAACTCCTCAGTTCAGTTCAGTCACTCAGTCGTGTCTGACTCTTTGTGACGCCATGAATCACAGCACGCCAGGCCTCCTTGTCCATCACTAACTCCCGGAGTTCACTCAGACTCATGTCCATCGAGTCCGTGATGCCATCCAGCCATCTCATCCTCTGTCGTTCCCTTCTCCTCCTGCCTCTAATTCTTCCCAGCATCAGAGTCTTTTCCAAAGAGTCAACTCTTCACATGAGGTGGCCAAAGTACTGGAGTTTCAGCTTCAGCATCATTCCTTCCAAAGAAATCCCAGGGCTGATCTCCTTCAGAATGGACTGGTTGGATCTCCTTGCAGTCCAAGGGACTCTCAAGAGTCTTCTCCAACACCACAGTTCAAAAGCATCAATTCTTCCGCACTCAGGCTTCTTCACAGTCCAACTCTCACATCCATACATGACCACAGGAAAAACCATAGCCTTGACTAGACGGACCTTAGTCGGCAAAGTAATGTCTCTGCTTTTGAATATGCTACCTAGGTTGGTCATAACTTTTCTTCCAAGGAGTAAGTGCCTTTGAATTTCATGGCTGTAGTCACCATCTGCAGTGATTTTGGAGCCCCAAACAATAAAGTCTGACACTGTTTCCACTGTTTCTCCACCTATTTGCCATGAAGTGATGGGACCGGATGCCATGATCTTCGTTTTCTGAATGTTGAGCTTTAAGCCAACTTTTTCAGTCTCCTCTTTCACTTTCATCAAGAGGCTTTTCAGTTCCTCTTCACTTTCTGCCATAAGGGTGGTGTCATCTGCATATCTGAGGTTATTAATATTTCTCCTGGCAATCTTGATTCCAGCTTGTGTTTCTTCCAGTCCAGCATTTCTCATGATGTACTCTGCATGTAAGTTAAATAAGCAGGGTGACAATATACAGCCTTGACGTACTCCTTTTCCTATTTGGAACCAGTCTGTTGTTCCATGTCAAGTTCTAACTGTTGCTTCCTGACTTGCATACAGATTTCTCAAGAGGCAGGTCCGGTGGTCTGGTATTCCCATCTCTCTCAGAATTTTCCACAGTTTATTGTGATCCACACAGTCAAAGGCTTTGGCACAGTCAATAAAGCAGAAATAGATGTTTTTCTGGAACTCTCTTGCTTTTTCCATGATCCAGTGGATGTTGGCAATTTGATCTCTGGTTCCTCTGCCTTTTCTAAAACCAGCTTGAACATCTGGAAGTTCATGGTTCATGTATTGCTGAAGTCTGGCTTGGAGAATTTTGAGCATTACTTTACTAACATGTGAGATGAGTGCAATTGTGCGGTAGTTTGAGCATTCTTTGGCATTGCCTTTCTTTGGGATTGGAATGAAAACTGACATTTTCCAGTCCTGTGGCCACTGCTGAGTTTTCCAAATGTGCTGGCATATTGAGTGCAGCACTTTCACAGCATCATCTTTCAGGATTTGAAATAGCTCAACTGGAATTCCATCACCTCCACTAGCTTTGCTCATAGTGATGCTTTCTAAGGCCCACTTGACTTCACATTCCAGGATGTCTGGCTCTAGATGAATAATCACACCATCGTGATTATCTGGGTAGTGAAGTTTTTTTGTACAGTTCTTCTGTGTATTCTTGCCACCTCTTCATAATATCTTCTGCTTCTGTTAGTTACATACCATTTCTGTCCTTTATTGAGCCCATCTTTGCATGAAATGTTCCCTTGATATCTCTAATTTTCTTGAAGAGATCTCTAGTCTTTCCCATTCTATTGTTTTCCTCTATTTCCTTGCATTGATCACTGAAGAAGGCTTTCTTATCTCTTCTTGCTATTCTTTCGAACTCTGCATTCAGATGCTTATATCTTTCCTTTTCTCCTTTGCTTTTCACTTCTCTTCTTTTCACAGCTATTTGTAAGGCCTCCCCAGACAGCCATTGTGCTTTTTTGCATTTCTTTTCCATGGGGATGGTCTTGATCCCTGTTTCCTGTACAATGTCATGAACCTCATTCCATAGTTCATCAGGCACTCTATCTATCAGATCTAGGCCCTTAAATCTGTTTCTCACTTCCACTGTATTATCATAAGGAATTTGATTTAGGTCATACCTGAATGGTCTAGTGGTTTTCCCTACTGTTTCAATTTAAGTCTGAATTTGTTAATAAGGAGTTCATGATCTGAGCCACAGTCAGCTCCCGGTCTTGTTTTTGCTGACTGTATAGAGCTTCTCCATCTTTGGCTGCAAAGAATATAATCAATCTGATTTCAGTGTTGATGATCTGGTGATGTCCATGTATAGAGTCTTCCTTGTGTTGTTGGAAGAGGGTGTTTGCTATGACAAGTGCATTTTCTTGGCAAAACTCTATTAGTCTTTGCCCTGCTTCATTCCGCATTCCAAAGCCAAATTTGCCTGTTACTCCAGGTGTTTCTTGACTCCCTACTTTTGCATTCCAGTCCCCTATAATGAAAAGGACACCTTTTTTGGGTGTTAGTTCTACAAGGTCTTGTAGGTCTTCATAGAACTGTTCAAATTCAGCTTCTTCAGCATTACTGGTTGGGGCATAGACTTGGATTAGTGTGATATTGAATGGTTTCCCTTGGAAACGAACAGAGATCATTCTGTCGTTTTTGAGATTGCATCCAAGTACTGCATTTCAGACTCTTTTGTTGACCATGATGGCTATTCCATTTCTTCTGAGGGATTCCTTGCCCACAGTAGTAGATATAATGGTCATCTGAGTTAAATTCACCCATTACAGTCCATTTTAGTTCGCTGATTCCTAGAATGTTGACGTTCACTCTTGCCATCTCTTGTTTGACCGCTTCCAATTTGCCTTGATTCACGGACCTGACATTCCAGGTTCCTATGTAATATTGCTCTTTACAGCATCGGACCTTGCTTCTTTCACCAGTCACATCCACAGCTGGGTATTGTTTTTGCTTTGACTCCATTCCTTCATTCTTTCTGAAGTTATTTCTCCACTGATCTCCAGTAGCATATTGGGCACCTACTGACCTGGGGAGTTCCTCTTTCAGTATCCTATCATTGTGCCTTTTCATACTGTTCATGGGGTTCTCAAGGCAGTAATACCGAAGTGGTTTGCCATTCCCTTCTCCAGTGGACCACATTCTGTCAGACCTCTCCACCATGACCCACCAGTCTTGGGTTGCTCCGCGGGCATGGCTTGGTTTCATTGAGTTAGACAAGGCTGTGGTCCTAGTGTGATTAGATTGACTAGTTTTCTGTGAGTATGGTTTCAGTGTGTCTGCCCTCTGAAGCCCTCTCACAACACCTACCATCTTACTTGGGTTTCTCTTACCTTGGGTGTGGGGTATCTCTTTACGGCTGCTCCAGCAAAGCGCAGCTGCTGCTCCTTACCTTGGAGGTAGGGTATCTCCTCACTACAGCCCTTCCTGACCTTCAACGTGGGATAGCTCCTCTAGGCCCTTCTGCGCCAGCGCAGCTACCGCTCCTTGGACGTGGGTTGCTCTTCCCGGCCGCTGCCCCTGGCCTTGGGCACGGGGTGGCTCCTCCTGGCCGCTGCCCCTGGCCTCGGGCACGGGGTGGCTCCTCCCAGCCGCCGACCCTCCCAGGCAAATATTACTCTATTTCAAATTGAAGAATGCAACCAGTGTAGACATTCCACATGGAACTTCATTAAATTTCAACTTTATAACTCCTCAGGCAGAATAGGCCGAGGTGGTTGAGTCCTTGAATATATCTGAATTGGTGGAGAGTTTGTTGGAAATGTCATCAACCCTGAGATATGTAAGAAAATTCCTTAGTGTTGTAGTCCTTATGCACAGGCTTTCTTCTCCCCTAGGTGTGCATCCAAAAAAAGTACTGCTCTCGCTGCTCTGCTTCCCCTATGGCAGTGTTAAAATGCTGAGACTCTTTAAAGATGTCCAGGGATGATGGGAGACTGAACAGAGTGGGCCTAGCTGAGTTGTCCAGTAGTTCTCAAGACGTGTTCACTTTGTCATTCAAGATTAAGACTTTAGTGTCATTTAGTCCTAAACTCTTTGTGCACATGTTATGTGTGTCACGTGGGCCCCAGACATGGCCCCTGCAACGTGCTGTAAGAGCATTAGTAGCAGAAGCCTAGATTGGATCAGCAGAAGCCTAGACTGACATCCAGACACTGGTGCTTCCCTGGAGCCTGAACTGTGACTGTGTTGACTTATTTGCTTTTGGCAGTTATGAGCCTGCGAAACGGAATGAAGATTCCTTTGACTGTAAATCTTATCCCAACTGAACATTGATAACCTATGCCATCCTAATCATCATACTAGAAAGTATCTGCATCAGTGATTCTCAACCACAGAGAGTAATTATAATCCATCTACTCAGTGTGTTCTTTTGTGAACTAAAACAAAATGTGTGTTTATCTGTGTACACCCACCAGAAAATTGGAAGGGGCTTTGCCTCCCCAAAAGAGGAAATCTTTGCAAGCATGACTCACTTGACTTTTTTGATCTTTGTTTCCTTGGTGGTTCAGATGGTAAAGAATCTGCCTGCCAATGCAGGAAACTCGAGTTCTATCTCTGGGTCAAAAAGATACCCTGGAGAAGGGAATGGCAACCCACTCCAGTATTCTTGTCTGAAGAATCTCATGGACAGAGGAGCCTGCTGGGCTACAGTCCATGGGGTCTCAAAGAGTCAAACCCAACTGAGCAACTTTCACAAAATTTGATGAGATTTTTTTTTAGGTGATTTCCCATTGACTTTGGAAAAAGCCACTCAATACACAACTCTGCTATTCAGAAAGAAAATAATTATTACATTGCATGGGAAAATACTTTTCTGGCTACTTTTGGCCTTTTTTTTTTCTCTCTTTGTGTATTCTTTTCCCTGTGTCAGTTTCTAAGTCTTTGTTTTAGAATGAATTACTGAGTGGAACAGATCAGTAATTAACAGGTGCCTGGAACGACCTTGTCCAGTGATTAAGGGAAGTCATTGGATATTTAGCAGTGTGGGTTTTTTAAAAAAATAATAATCAACATTTATTTAGCATTCAGCATTTACCACTATGCCAAAAAGTCATGTTCATGTAACATGTAACAAGTGACATGTTCATTCAATCTTTACAACAAGCCTATGAAATGGTGGGTACTATTATTATCCCCCCTTTCCAGGCAAGGAGATTGAAACTTAGTTTAACTTGCCTAATCAACAGTGGAGACAGTATGAAATACTGCCCCTTATATTTATATAATCTGAGAATATATTGGGAGATTCTGGCAGGAATATATTTTTTATTGAGGGATGATTGTTTTACAGAATTTTGTTGTTTTCTGTCAAACCTCAGAATGAATCAGCTATAGATATATATACATCCTCCCTTTTGAAGCTCCCTCTCATCTCCCTCCCCATCCCACCCCTCTAGGTTGATAGAGAGCCTCTGTTTGATTTTCCTGAGCCATACAGCAAATTCCCATTGGCTATCTATTTTACATATGTTAATGTAAGTTTCCATGTTACTCTTTCCATACATATCACCCTCTCCTCCCCTCTCCCCATGTCCATAAGCCTTTCCTCCATGTCTGTTTCTCCATTGCTGCCCTGTAAATAAATTCTTCAGTACCATTTTCTAGATTCTGTATATATGAATCAGAATGTGATATTCATCTTTCTCTTTCTGACACATTTCACTCTGTATAATAGGTTCTAGGTTCGTCCACCTCATCACAACTGACTTAAATGTGTTCCTTTTTATGGCTGAGTAATATTCCATTGTATATGTACCACAATTTGTTTATTCAAAAAACTATGGAACACTTCATGAATTTGCATGTCATCCTTGCACAGGGGCCACGCCAATCTTCTCTGTATCTTTCCAATTTTAGTATATGTGCTGCCGAAGTGAGCACTGGCAGGAAAATTTAATGGTGTGTTTTGAGTGTCTTCTCTGTGTGGACCTGGGTGCTGTTGGAAATAACAAAGATATATAAAGCATGACTGTTGTATGTAGGTATTTATTTATTTTGGCAGAGCCTTAACCACTGGAATGCAAGGCAAGTCACCCAAATCTTCTGTTACTGAAGTATTTTTATTTATTTATTTTATATTTTTCAGTTCAGTTCAGTTGCTCATTCGTGTCTGATTCTTTGTGACCCATGAATCACAGCACGCCAGGCCTCCCTGTCCATCACCAACCCCCGGAGTTCACCCAGACTCACGTCCATCGAATCAGTGATGCTATCCAGCCATCTCATTCTCTGTTGTCCCCTGCCCCCAATCCCTCCCAGCATCAGAGTCTTTTCCAATGAGTCAACTCTTCACATGAGGTGGCCAAAGTACTGGAGTTTCAGCTTTAGCATCATTCCTCCCAAAGAAATTCTGGGGCTGATCTCCTTCAGAATGGATTAGTTGGATCTCCTTGCAGTCCAAGGGACTCTCAAGAGTCTTCTCCAACACCACAGTTCAAAAGCATCAATTCTTTGGTGCTCAGCCTTCTTCACAGTCCAACTCTCACATCCATACATGACCACTGGAAAAACCATAGCCTTGACTAGACGGACCTTAGTCGGCAAAGTAATGTCTCTGCTTTTGAATATACTATCTAGGTTGGTCATAACTTTCCTTCCAAGGAGTAAGCGTCTTTTAATTTCATGGCTGCAATCACCATCTGCAGTGATTTTGGAGCCCCCCAAAATAAAGTCTGACACTGTTTCCACTGTTTCCCCATCTATTTCCCATGAAGTGATGGGACCGGATGCCATGATCTTCTTTTTGTGAATGTTGACCTTTAAGCCAACCTTTTCACTCTCCTCTTTCACTTTCATCAAGAGGCTTTTTAGCTCCTCTTCACTTTCTGCCATAAGGGTGGTGTCATCTGCATATGTGAGGTTATTGATATTTCTCCTGGCAATCTTGATTCCAGCTTGTGTTTCTTCCAGTCCAGCATTTCTCATGATGTACTCTGCATAGAAGTTAAATAAGCAGGGTGACAATATACAGCCTTGACGTACTCCTTTTCCTATTTGGAACCAGTCTGTTGTTCCATGTCAAGTTCTAACTGTTGCTTCCTGACCTGCATACAGATTTCTCAAGAGGCAGGTCAGGTGGTCTGGTATTCCCATCTCTCTCAGAATTTTCCACAGTTTATTGTGATCCACACAGTCAAAGGCTTTGGCATAGTCAATAAAGCAGAAATAGATGTTTTTCTGGAACTCTCTTGCTTTTTCCATGATCCAGTGGATGTTGGCAATTTGATCTCTGGTTCCTCTGCCTTTTCTAAAACCAGCTTGAACATCAGGAAGTTCATGGTTCACTTATTGCTGAAGCCTGGCTTGGAGAATTTTGAGCATTACTTTACTAGCATGTGAGATGAGTGCAATTGTGTGGTAGTTTGAGCATTCTTTGGCATTGCCTTTCTTTGGGATTGGGATGAAAACTGACCTTTTCCAGTGTTGTGGCCATTGCTGAGTTTTCCAAATTTGCTGGCATATTGAGTGCAGCACTTCCACAGCATCTGGAATTCCATCACCTCCACTAGCTTTGTTCATAGTGATGCTTTCTAAGGCCCACTTGACTTCACATTCGAGGATGTCTGGCTCTAGATGAGTTATCACACCATCATGATTATCTGGGTCGTGAAGATCTTTTTTGTACAGTTCTTCTGTGTGTTCTTGCCACCTCTTCTTAATATCTTCTGCTTCTGTTAGGTCCAGACCATTTCTGTCCTTTATCGAGCCCATCTTTGCATGAAATGTTCCCTTGGTATCTCTAATTTTCTTGAAGAGATCTCTAATCTTTCCCATTCTGTTGTTTTCCTCTATTTCTTTACATTGATCGATGAAGAAGGCTTTCTTATCTCTTCTTGCTATTCTCTGGAACTCTGCATTCAGATGCTTATATCATTCCTTTTCTCTTTTACTTTTCACTTCTCTTATTTTCACAGCTATTTGTAAGGCCTCCCCAGACAGCCATTTTGCTTTATTGCATTTCTTTTCCATGGGGACGGTCGTGATCCCTGTCTCCTGTATAATGTCATGAACCTCATTCCATAGTTCATCAGGCACTCTATCTATCAGATCTAGGCCCTTAAATCTATTTCTCACTTCAACTGTATAATCATAATGAATTTGATTTAGGTCATACCTGAATGGTCTAGTGGTTGAACTTACTTTCTTCAATTTGAGTCTGAATTTGGTAATAAGGAGCTCATGATCTGAGCCACAGTCAGCTCCCGGTCTTGTTTCTGTTGACAGTATAGAGCTTCTCCATCTTTGGCTGTAAAGAATATAATCAATCTGATTTCGGTGTTGACGATCTGGTGATGTCCATGTGTAGAGTCTTCTCTTGTGTTGTTGCAAGAGGGTGTTTGCTATGAGCAGTGCATTTTCTTGGCAAAACTCTATTAGTCTTTGCCCTGCTTCATTCCGCATTCCAAGGCCAAATTTGCCTGTTACTCCAGGTGTTTCTTGACTCCCTACTTTTGCATTCCAGTTCCCTATAATGAAAAGGACACCTTTTTTGGGTGTTTGTTCTAAAAGGTCTTGTAGGTCTTCATAAAACCATTCAACTTCAGCTTCTTCAGCATTACTGGTTGGGGCATAGACTTGGATAACTGTGATATTGAATGGTTTGCCTTGGAAATGAACAGAGATCATTCTGTCATTTTTGAGATTGTATCCAAGTACTGCATTTTGGACTCTTTTGTTGACCATGATGGCTACTCCATTTCTTCTGAGGGATTCCTTGCCTGCAGTAGTAGATATAATGGTCATCTGAGTTAAATTCACCCATTACAGTCCATTTTAGTTCGCTGATTCCTAGAATGTTGACGTTCACTCTTGCCATCTCTTGTTTGACCGCTTCCAATTTGCCTTGATTCACGGACCTGACATTCCAGGTTCCTATGCAGTATTGCTCTTTACAGCATCGGACCTTGCTTCTATCACCAGTCACATCCACAGCTGGGTATTGTTTTTGCTTTGGCTCCATCCCTTCATTCTTTCTGGAGTTATTTCTACACTGATCTCCAGTAGCATATTGGGCACCTATGGACCTGGGGAGTTCCTCTTTCAGTATCCTATCATTTTGCCTTTTCATACTGTTCATGGGGTTCTCAAGGCAAAAATACTGAAGTGGTTTGCCATTCCCTTCTCCAGTGGACCACATTCTATCAGACCTCTCCACCATGACCCACCCGTCTTGGGTTGCCCCACGGGCATGGCTTGGTTTCACTGAGTTAGACAAGGCTGTGGTCCTAGTGTGATTAGATTGACTAGTTTTCTGTGAGTGTGGTTTCAGTGTGTCTGCCCTCTGATGCCCTCTTGCAACACCTACCATCTTTCTTGAGTTTCTCTTACCTCGGGCGTGGGGTACCTCTTCATGGCTGCTCCAGCAAAGCACAGCTGCTGCTCCTTACCTTGGATGAGGGGTATCTCCTTACTGCTGCCTCATGGGCTGTGCACTGAGCACGGGCGGCTGCATCCCAGCACACTGAGAGTGGGCGGCTGTGACTCATGTATTTAAATAGCTTGCAAACAAACTTTGTTGCCCCATATATAGAAAGGGCTATATGAAAATACACATACTCTATGGTTCAGTTCAGTTCAGATCAGTTCACTCAGTCTTGTCCAACTCTTTGTGACCCCATGGACTGCAGCATGCCAGGCCTCCCTGTCCATCATCAACTCCCAGAGTTTACTCAAAACTCATGTCCATTAAGTCGGTGATGCCATCCAACTATCTTATCCTCTTTCATTCCCTTCTCCTCTCACCTTCAATCTTTCCCAGCATCAGGGTCTTTTCGAATGAGTCAGTTCTTCACATCAGGTGGGCAAAGCATTGGAGTTTCAGCTTCAGCATCAGTCCTTTCAATGAAAATTCAGGACTGATTTCCTTTAGGATGGACTGGTTGGATCTCCTTGCAGTCCAAGAGACTCTCCAGAGTGTTCTCCAACACCACAGTTCAATAGCATCAATTCTTCAGTGCTCAGCTTTCTTTATCATCCAAATGTCACATCCATATACATGACTACCGGAAAAACCATTGCTTTGACTAGATGGACGTTTGTTGGCAAAGTAATGTCTTTTTTTTTAAATATGCTAAGTTGGTCATAACTTTCCTACCAAGGAGCTAACGTCTTTTAATTTCATGGCTGCAGTCACCATCTGCAGTGATTTTGGAGCCCAGAAAATAAAGTCTGTCACTGTTTCTCCATCTATTTGCCATGAAGTGATGGGACCAGATGCCATGATCTTACTTTTCTGAGTGTTGAGTTTTAAGCCAACTTTTTCACTCTCTTCTTTCACTTTCATTAAGAGACTCTTTAGTTCTTCTTCGCTTTCTGCCATAAGGGTGGTGTCATCTGCATATCTGAGGTTATTGATATTTCTCCCTGCAATTTTGATTCCAGCTTGTTCTTCATCCAGCCCAGTGTTTCTCATGATGTATTTTACTTATAAGTTAAATAAGCATGGTGACAATGTACAGACTTGATGTACTCTTTTCCCTATTTGGAACCAGTCTGTTGTTCAATGTCTAGTTCTAACTGTTGCTTCCTGACCTGCATACAGATTTCTCAAGTCAGGGGGTCTGGTATTCCCATCTCTCGATGAACTTTCCACAGTTTGTGGTGATCCACACAGTCAAAGCCTTTGGCATAGTCAATAAAGCAGAAGTAAATGTTTTTCTGGAAGTCTCTTGCTTTTTTGATGATCCACTGGATGTTGGCAATTTGATCTCTCGTTCCTCTGCCTTTTCTAAATCCATCTTGAACATCTGCAAGTTCATGGTTCACATATTGTTGACGCCTGGCTTGGAGAATTTTGAGCATTACTTAAATAGCATGTGAGGTGAGTGCAATTGTCTGGTAGTTTGAGCATTCTTTGGCATTGCCTTTCTTTGGGATTGGGATGAAAACTGACATTTTCCAGTCCTGTGGCCACCGCTGAGTTTTCCAAATTTGCTGGCATATTGAGTGTAGAACTTTTGCAGCATCGTCTTTTAGGATTTGAAATAGCTCCACTGGAATTCCATAACCTCCACTAGCTTTGTTCGTAGTGATGCTTCCTAAGGCCTACTTGACTTCGCATTCTTGAATGTCTGGCTCTAGGTGAATGATCACACCATTGTAATTATCTGGGTCATGAAGATCTTTTTTATATAGTTCTTCTGTGTATTCTTGCCACATCTTCTTAATATCTTCTGCTTCCGTTAGGTGCATACAATTTCTGTCCTTTTTTGAGCCCATCTTTGCATGAAATATTCCCTTGGTATCTCTAATTTTCTTGAAGAGAGCTCTAATCTTTCCCATTCTATTGTTTGCCTCTATTTCTTTGCACTGATCACTGAGGAAGGCTTTCTTATCTCTTCTTGCTATTCTTTGGAACTTTATATTCAAATGGGTATATCTTTCCTTTTCTCCTTTGCCTTTCACTTTTCTTCTTTTTCCTTTTCTCCTTTGCCTTTCACTTTTCTTCTTTTCACAGCTATTTTTAAGGCCTTCTTGACAACCATTTTGCCTTTTTGCATTTCTTTTTCTTTTGGATGGTCTTGATCCCTGCCTCCTGTGCAATGTCACAGATCTCTGTCCATAGTTCTTCAGGCACTGTGTCAGATCTAACCCCTTGTATCTATTTCTCACTTTCCCTTTATAATCCTAAGGGATTTAATAGAAATTTCAAAATTATAATGATTTTTTTTATCACAAATCAAATTTCTATTTATGCATGAAACTGTTCCTAATGGGTCTCTTCTGTTCTATACTTTGTACCCTTATCTATTTACCTCAAAGTATGTAGTCTTGATGTCTAGCAGAACACATCTTTGTACATTTTTATTCTTCAAAATTATTGTAGATATTTCTGACTTGTTGATATTGATGGGAATTCTGTAATTAACTTGTGAAGTTATATAGAAAACCAAACCCTAACAAAAATATAGTGAGTTTTGATCAGAGTTAATTTGTAGATTAGTTGGGGAGATCTGATAAAACTATGAAAATTCCTGCCCAGGAATATGATGTATCTTTCTATTTATTTAGATATTTTTATATTAATCAATAAAGACATTATTTTCTGTGTAATAATTTTGCACATTTTGTTAAATTAGCTCCTAACACTCTATCATTTCCTTTACTGTATATATGAAGAATCATGTGTTATTTAAGAACACAAAAAAGTGATTTGAGTGATTATAGAGATTTGGCTTTTTTTGATGGAACTATGTAACACCATAAATACATATAATGCAATTTTAATAAATTTCAATTAGGTTATTAAATATTTTCGAATTTAACATTAATATTCATTATAATCCAGTTAGAAATACTGTCTGATTTTCTGTGTTTAAACTTTTTCCAAAGGTTTATTCTTTGATTCAGAAATGGTTTACAAGGATGTTATTTAATTTCCAAATATTTGAGGGTTTTCCAGGGATTTATCTGTTTACTATTGATTTATAATTTAATTCTGTTTTCATCAGAGAACATTGTCTGTATGCCTTTAATGATTTAAATTCACTGTAACTGGTCTCATGGCCCGGTACATTTTGAATCATCATGACAGTTGGAATGTTAAGCCCGTGTTCTACAGTTGCTTGGTGCAGCATTCTGTCATCAAATGAAGCCAAGTCTGTTGGCAGGATAGTAAGTCTCCCATTTCCTTACTTCTTTTCTCTTTATTTGGTCCATTAATTACTGATAGAGGAGTGTTTGAACTCACCAGATGTAATTGTGGGTTTGTTTATTCCTCCTTTTAGTTCTTACTTCATTTTCAAACTTTGTAATTAGGAGTATACCTGTTTAGGATTGTTTTACCTTCTTAACTGACTCCTTTATCATAATGAAATGTCCCTCTTTTTCTCTAAGACTATTCCTTACCTAGAGTCTTTAATATTAATTAACCACTTAAGCTTTATGTCATTAGGGTTACATAGTATATATATTTCTGTTATTTTACTTATAAGCTGTGACTTTATAATTCAAGTGAGTATCCTGTAAACAAGATAGTTTGGTCTTACTTTTGTCCCCAGTTTTGACACTCCTAGGCTTTGTATTTGTGCCTTTAGTCCACTGACAGTTAACATAATTTTTAATACAGTGAGGTTTAAGTCTACCATCTTTCTATATGTTTTCTGTTTGTCCCATTTGATCTTTGTTTTCTTTGCCTTATTTTTCTGCTTCTGGATGAAATGAGTAATTAATATTCCATTTTATCTCTTTTGACTTATAATCTATATCTCATGTGTGCTTTATTTGTTGCTCTAGGCAGTTTATAGTATACATCTTTAATTTATTACTATCTGATGTGAATTAATGTTGTGCCACTTCATGTATAATTTAAGAACCTCATAACAGTATATTTTTGCTTTCCACCCTCCTGTCTTTTATATTATTATTGTAATAGATTTGATATCAATATGTATTACAAACCTTATAGTTCCTTGCTTTTATTTCAGTTATCTTTTAAAGAAATTGAAGATGCAAATATTATATTTATTCATGTACATATTATTTCCAGTTATTTTAATTTCTTTATGTAGATATAACTTTCTATCTGGCATCCTTTTCCTTCTATTTGAAGTCCTTCCTTTAACATTTCTGATAGTGCTAGTATGCTGGCCTTGACTTCTTCCATTTTTTGTTCATCTGGAGGTGTCTTTATTTTACCTTCAATTTCTTTGAAGGGTTCATTCTTAGTGGATATAGAATTCTAAGTTGATTTTTTTGCCCCTAGAACTTTGAAGATGTTTCATTTTCTCTTGGCTTGGGTTATTCTGATGAGAAGTCAGACAGAGGACATTCTTCCCCACTCTGCATTAAATGTATCTTTTATTTCTTTTTGCTTTTAAGATTTTCTCTTTGCAATTGCTTTTCAGCAGTTTGTTTATGATGTGCCTTGGTAAACTTTTCATGGTGTTTAGTTCTTGGATTCATTGAGCTTCAAGAATATATGAATTTATGTTTTTCATCCAGTATGGGAACAATTGGCCATTATCCAAATATTACTTTTCCTCTCCCTTCTAGGAATCTAGTTACCTATATTTTAGATTGCCTGATGTTATCCCATCTGAAAGCTCTGTTCACTTTTTCAGTCTTTTCTTAGCACTCTGCTAGATGTGAGGGATGTAAGTTATGCTTCATCATCTCCCCAGCAGCACAGGTTGGTGAACTAACCAGCTTGTTCTCAGTATCTGCCCAGGGTTTGACACCTGAGCTTTCTCTCTTATTTTCTTGAGAGCATTTACAAGATGTTTGCTATATTTTAACAGTGCCTTCTTGTTTAATGCACATGTATTTGAATGTCATTGAATTCTATCTTGAGGTTTCAACCTTGAGATGATGTGTGAGTCTAATTATACAATTCAAAGCAGAGACTTCTGGTGTTGTCAAGGTCATTCTTCTATGCCAAGGATAATAGTGATATTCTGTGATATCAATGATAAGTGCAGGCTTTTGTCTATTGTGGCATGATATAGTTGCTAGGTATGAAGTTTTCAATCCACATCTGTCTTTGTTTCATGAAATCAGTGGAAGTTAAAGGAATCTAAGGGTACAGAATTAAACCAACAAGTACCTGAGTTTGGGATTAAGTTGTGTAACTTCACAGTGTTTTTGCAACTTTTTCCAAATGCATTCATTTGTAGTATTATTATTTTTTTTATTTGTAGTATTATTGTGACAAACATTCATTGGGGATCACACAATAAAGCATGTCTTTAGCATCTACAGATGCTTAATGAGATTCTCTTTAAAAGAAGTAGACATTCCTCAAGGGAAACTGAGAATTTTGATTAATCATATTGCTTTATGTGATTCATCATAGATTGATTTCTTAGTAAAATGTGGCTCCACTTTGATTTCAGGATTCTTTGTTATATCACTGAAAAATGGATGAAGATGACGGAAGAAAAAGGAGGCGGTAAGAATTCCTAATTGACTGATATTTTCCTCAAAGACCTCTCCCCTGTCCTCCCTTCCTATTTCACATCTTGCAAAATTCTCCTTCCTCTGGGAAACTTGACTAACTCAGAGAAATTTGACCTGTCTGGTGGGTACTTCATATCCCTCACCCTAATTGTATTATAATACTTTGTAAGCTTCCTATGGGCTTTCCAGGTGGTGCTGGTGGTAAAGAACCTGCCTGCTAATGCAGGAGACTAAGAGACTCAGGTTCGATCCCTGGGTTGGGAAGATCCCTTGGAGGAGGAAACGGCAACACACTCCAGTATTCTTGCCTGGAGAATCCCATGGACAGAGGAGCCTGACAGGTTACAGTCCACAGGGCTGCAAAAAGTCAGACACAACTGAAGTGACTTAGCATGCATGTACCCTTATGAATAAACTTCTTTGTCTTTTATCAATTAGATATAGCGATTTGTCTGAAGATGAGAAAAAGACACACATCAATTCTGTCCTCAGAGGACTACGTGATCTCCTGCAGAGGAAAGGCTTTCCTCCGAGGAAAAACAAAGTGGAAAAATCACAGGGTATTTCTACTCTTTCAAAAAAGACAGGTATCAGCTGAGCTTAGCTATATTGAAAATTAGCTATGGGTGGGACAACTGGAACTCTCCCTTTACCTCAAACATCATTGTGTGGGATTAATGACGAGATGGAGCTTCCCTGGTAAAGAATCTGCCTGCTAATGCTGGAGATGTAGGTTCAATCCCTGGGTTGGGAAGATCCCCTGGAGGAGGAAATGGTAACCCACTCTAGCCTGGGAAATCCCATGGACAGAGGAGCCTGGCAGGCTATAGTGCATGGGGTCACAAAGAGTTGGACACAACTGAGTGACTAAATAGTAACAGCAGCAGCAGCAGCAATGATGAGATGATCTCCTGAAGCAACTTCTATTATGTGGATATTTAGTTTCTCTCCATTTATAATTTTCTTATGCTCGATGCTAAAAGCATTATTGAGGTTCATGCAAAAGTGGAATAAGGAAATGAGAATTAGTAGAAGTATTCTGGGCAACAGTAGTACAAATTTCTGTATCTTAGGCACTTGAAGGCATATGTAAATGTTGCTAAGGGAAACAGGGCCCCAAGGGTGTCAAATAGTACCTGTAATATTTAAGTATATTTAACTCAAAACATGTGAGCAGGTTACGCTCATAAGCATGTAATCATGCTGTAGAAGATCTCTCTTATCTTAAAAATATTTTTTCTTGGCCGCATGATACCTTCAGCTGTGGCCCTATTTCTGTGTCCCCTTCACAACAAAACTTCTTGAAATGATTGTATTGACCCTGTGTTCACTTCCTTGTGCCTCATCCTTTCTCAACCCACTTCACTGAGCCTGGAGCTCCCACAACTCCAGGACAACTACTTCTGTCAGGAATAGCAGCGGCCTCCACATTGCTGAGGTCTTTGGTCCCTTAACTATACTCATCTTTCATGATATTTCAAAAACATTGGACAGGTGACCACTCCCTCCTTGAAGAATTTTTCTCTCAGCTTCCAGGATACCTGGGTAACTGGATTCTGGTTTCTCTCCTAACTCATTGGCCATTCCTTTTCTCTCTCTTTTTCCCATCCCCTCTTTCCCTTTTCAACTTTGAATCATGGATGTGCCCTAGGGTTCAGTCCTAGGATCTTTTGTTTTCTCTGTCTACAGTCATTCCCCACGTAATCTCATCCAGTCCCTTAATGTGAAGGGCTACTTGGATGTCAGTGCCTCCCATTTTAAAAATCTATCTGCAGCCCGAACCTCCTCCCTTACCTCTATACTTGAGAATCATACTCATTATTAAATCAGCAAGAGAGTTTCCTCTGTGACTTCTTTGCTTGGATGTCTAACAGAAAAGGTAACATCACCATTCAGGACCTCTCGAATCCTCTCACACTCCCAGCCTTGATTTTCCCAGTTTCAGTAAAAGTACCACCATTCTTCTAGCAGCTCTAAATAAACTCCAGCTGTCATTCTTGTGTCCTCCACCAATCCATCATCAAATCCTTTTAGTTTTGCTTCTAAAGTATATATCAAATCCATTCACTCTGCCACTTCCATAGCCTTGGTGGACCAACCTAATCCAGGCCACCACCATCTATTCCATTTGAACACACTTTCCAGCGAGGCTCCCTTGCCTCACTTTGCTCCCTCAGTTCAGTTCAGTTCAGTCGCTCAGTCATGTCCGACTCTGCGACCCCATGAATTGCAGCACGCCAGGCCTACCTGTCCATCACCAACTCCCGGAGTTCACCCAAACCCATGTCCATTGAGTCAGTGATGCCATCCAGCCATCTCATCCTCTGTCGTCCCCTTCTCCTCCTGCCCCCAATCCCTCCCAGCATCAGAGTCTTTTCCAGTGAGTCAACTCTTTGCCTGAGGTGGCCAAAGTACTGGAGTTTCAGCTTTACCATCATTCCTTCCAAGGAAATCCCAGGGCTGATCTCTTTCAGAATGGACTGGTTGGATCTCCTTGCAGCCCAAGGGACTCTTGAGTCTTCTCCAACACCACACTTCAAAAGCATCAATTCTTCAGTGCTCAGCCTTCTTCACAGTCCAACTCTCCCATCCGTACATGACCACAGGAAAAACCATAGCCTTGACTAGAGGGACCTTTGTTGGCAAAGTCATGTCTCTGCTTTTGAATATACTATCTAGGTTGGTCATAACTTTTCTTCCAAGGAGTAAGTGTCTTTTAATTTCATGGCTGCAATCACCATCTGCAGTGAATTTGGAGCCCCCCAAAATAGTCTGACTATTTCCCCATCTATTTCCCATCAAGTGATGGAACCGGATGCCATGATCTTCTTTTTCTGAATGTTGAGCTTTAAGCCAACTTTTTCACTCTCCACTTTCACTTTCATCAAGAGGCTTTTTAGTTCCTCTTTACTTTCTGCCATAAGGGTGGTGTTATCTGCATATGTGAGGTTATTGATATTTCTCCTGGCAATCTTGATTCCAGCTTGTGTTTCTTCCAGTCCAGCGTTTCTCATGATGTGCTTTCGTTTGACCTATTTTTCATAAACAGCCATAGTGATCTTTAAAAAATATACATCAAGGGACTTCCCTGGTGGTTCAGTGGTTGGGATCCAGTGCTCTTGATGCAGGGGCCCCTGGTCAGGGAACTCATTCATGTTTGCCTTAACGAAATATAGAAAAATATATTTTCTAATACAAGTATTAGGAAAAAAAACCGTATGTCACTCTTCTGCTTGAAAGCACATGCTGTTCCACTCAAAACAATGATGGCTCCCTCATGTACACTACATAATCTGGTTCTGCCTGTCTCTCAGACTTCATTTGCTAATGCTCTATCCCTTGGTCACCCTACAGTAGTCCCTTTGACCTCCTGTTATTTAAATTGGCCAAAATCTTTCCTGTCTCCCTTTGTACTTACTGCTTCTTCTGCCTGAGATGCTCTCCTTGCTCCCAGATTTTTACATGGCTCTCTTTCTGCCATTTTTCACTTTCTCAGCAAGGCTTTCCCTGTACACCCAGTTGAAATTATTGTACTTCAAGGTATATGCAACGATCAATTCTCTGGTCTATGTGTTGGCTATCTGTCTACCTTCCCCACCAGTCTGTAAGATTCAAAAGAATGCTCACTTTATTTGTCTTGTTAGTGCTCTATCATTAGCCTCTAAGACACAGTAGGATATGTAGTAGGAGCCCAGTACGTGGTAGTTAAACAAATGAATAAATGAGGTTCAGCTTAATAAGAACTGCCAAGTTCCTATTGTGAGTTAAGTACTATGTGGGACACTGGGGTTTTAGTGAAGAATTGTATATGGTGCCTACCCTAGAAACAAATCAAGAGCAAGTTCATGGGTAATATAGTAATGTAGAAAAGCCCTTTATGGTTGTTTTATAAAATACATAGGTTTTATTTTCTGGAAATATATGGACTGTCTTTTGTCTTTTGTATTTCTTTGTAGGAAGTATAGGAGATGAAAGTCACTAGATGGACCTGAAAGTCAGTGGGGAAATGACCTCAGAAATCAGCCATGGGAGAGGGGCATGGTTTGTTTTCTCAGTTGGAGAAGTTGCGACCAGAATTCAGTGTCCAGGCTGGGACAGGGGTCAGGAACACTGATTGTGAGGTGGTTGTGCAACCGGCATGGTTTATGTGTTATATTATTCCTCCTTCCCACGTAGTTACACACCCTCTTCTCATGCCCTCTTAAGTGAGGGTTCAGGAGCTCTTCTGCTCATGCCTGGGCCCCTTCGTATCTACTCATAGAAAAGGATCTGAGACTCCTGCCCACCAAGAGAGCAAGTGCTGCTGTTATATTTGTCTTTGTCAAGGGATGTAACATTATGAATAGGCATTATAGTTTTATGGGTCTCCTCACCATTTTTGTGAAGAGAAGAAACAGACATTTATGGACATACATTCAAATAACTGGAGATTGGAGGGCTGTGTTAGTGAGGTCCCCGGGTTAGTGAAGTCAGTGGAACAGGTGGGATTGGGGGAGGTGAGGTGGGGTTGATGTTGATAGCAGACGCTCTGAGTTAGTTCAGGAGCTGAAACTGTTCATTGGGAAAACCAGAAAACCTTGAAGCATGGAGAAGGGGGTAGGGGAGACAGAAAAGTGTCTGCAGCTTTGGAGATTTACAAGATACAGCTTAAGGATTTTCTAGTTGAGGGCCTTTGCTAAAAACTTAATTTGATGAAACAGTCATGGAATTCTGTATTTTAGCCAGGGACTGAGGACATTTTCAGTGTCTTAATACACCCGGAGCATTCAACAGCCTGTACCTTATCTGGTATATTGTGAATATTGGGTTTGGGTAGAATTCAGATGACTTATAGAAGTCAAGAAAGGGAAAGAACTGGGAGTTGAAGATCATAACGTTGTTAGAAAGATCGTCCTGCATACAGTAGAAATTGAGATGGATGATCTTCAAGGTCTTTTTCAATTCCAAACACTTCTTTGTTGATGATAGCTTATAAGCAATTAATTATCTACCTCAGATTCTTCATTAGCACTCAGCATTTTCTCATGAGAGTCTTTTCTATAAAATTAATTATAACTTTGAAAAATCTAATACCCATAAGCTAATCATTTTAATGTGACAATTTTTTATCCTTTCTTCCTTGTAAAAATGTCTATAGAAACATTGAATTGGACCCCATCATTTCAGAACTATGATGATTTTATCCAGAAGACACTACAAGTAAGAGGGAGTTTGTTCTCTGATTGCTTTATATGTAGAATGCATGTAGTAAAAGATACAGAATACTGTTTTTCAAAGTGTGGCTAGGGGACTCTACCTTCAGAATTACCTAGGGAACTTGGTAAAAACACAGATTCCTGAGACCCACCTTAAACTATTTGAATTGGAATCTCTGTCTTGGTAGGGCCAGGAGCCTTCATGTCTAGCAGGCTGCCTGGATGTTTCTTACGCCAACTGAACCCACTGATCTCCAGTGACAACAAAAACGAACAAGTGGTTGCATAGTTTAGTGGAAAGATAATTAATTATCTGGTAGATTCATTCAACACAGGTTGTTAGATTCTACAGATTAAGCCTTTTCATTCCTTTTTTTTTTCCCTCAAGGACATGAGATGTTTATGGTTTCTACTTCCAAAGGAACTAGTAGGTTTTACTGAGTTCAAAGGCCACAGACTAAAGCCCGAATGACCATGATCCTTTGAGTCAGATAGAGAAGGATATGAACTGTGCCTTTATTACTTACTTGTTATGCATCCTTGAGAGAATTGCCATCTCTCAGCTCTGACTTCTTTCTCTGTACAATATCTCTGTTTCACAGAGTGGTTATGAGAGTAAAGTGAACATGTGTAAAATGTCTAGCGCACTTTCCCGCCCCTCTCTGTGTCATTTCATTTCTCTTATCTTCCATTCCTTTGTCTCCTTGTGTTGCATCTGAGTCATTTCTTCAGCTTTGTCTTCCACTTCAGAAATTATCTTTCCACCTATGCTCTAACTTGCTATTTGACCTACATATTGAGTTTTTATTTTGATGATATCATTTCTAGCCAATTTGATTAATTTTCATATCTGCCTAGTCAGTTAGGAGTCTCCTCTTCCTTAATTATATTTTCAATAGCCTTTTAAGATTTATTTAAGCATATTAAGCATGTTTTTGGTGTATATATATATTTATTTTTATTAATTTTTATTGCAGTATAGTTGCTTTTAAGCATACTTATTGTACTTATTTTATATTCTGTCTCTGATATTTCTTGTATGTGCAGTTTTAAATCTCATTCTGCATTTTATTCTTTACACTGCCTCTTGTTCATGTTTCATGTTTTTCCTGCATTTGTTAATCATTTATGACAAACTTATGTTATTTGGAAATTTATCTACATTCTTTGAGCCTTGGTTTTAAAATCATTCTCAAGAGGTGATTTCAATTTATTTTTCCTAGATATTTGGAGTCAGGACCATTTGAAACTAAATAATAGGCTTGGGGTGTTGAGGGCTACACAGGTAGTTAGTGTGAGTGTGGGCTTCTGTTTGCAATTCCCAGAGGAGACCAGTTCTTCTTTTCCTTTTCTAGCCAGAGCTGAGGCTGAGGCAAGATAGGCAGGTTATGAGTTCCCTGGCACTCTTCGTTGGATAAGAGCTTTCTATTCTGTCTGCTGAGAGTGTTCCTTTCCTGGCTTGATATGGGAGTCTTTGATTTCAACCCCCACTTTGTGTGGGTCCAAGCTTTGTTTTCTGTCCCCCTGGCTCTATGCCATCAATGTAGCATAGATGCTCCCAAGCATATGCTTCCCAAGCTCTGAAGCATATGCAAGCTTCGATATCCTTTGACTTCTCATGTTCTAGTCATTCTGTATCAGATTTTTCCCCATACTTTACCATAAGCTTCTCCCTGTTTTGTATATTTCATCCATCATTTTAGGTGTTCTTTACTAGGAGGCATTTGTCTGGATATCTGTTCCATTATATAGCAGGAAAGTGAAGGCAATAGTCATATTTATAAATAGATGACTAAACTAACTACAAATGAAAATGCCCTCTAAAATATTCTTACTGTTTTTGGAATTAATTTTGAATTAAGTGTGAAATAACCAACACATGGAAATGAATCTTCCTAGCTTGTGTTGGAGACTTTTGTGTTAATTGGGTGTACACTGAAATGTGTTTGTCTAAGTGAAACATCATTTGATAAACATCTCATGCTTAAGGTTAAGTAGATTCTGTGTAGGAAGCAGAATAATGGAATTTTAATTAATTCTGGGCTTGCTTTATTGATATTTAAGGACCACAATACACTTTCAGTGTGATTATAATTATTTATGCATTTAGAAATAAAGCTATCATTTTATTACTGTTCCACTATTTAACCAGATTATTATTCTATTTTCATTAGTCATTGGATGGATTTATGATAATAGTGAGCACAGATGGAATAATAATTTCCGTGGCCCACCACATCACTTCACTTCTTGGTCATCTACCTGTAAGTTCTCTCAGTTTTTGGGAAAGGATCATTTGCTTTGTTGTATAGGGGTTCATTATTTGTTTTTAGCAGCATACAACTCATCAGAGAAGACAGTGTTAATGTTGTCAAAATGTGCACCTGGTTTATTTTCCTCTCCATTGGTTTCAGTTTTAAAGCTATAAAAAACAAACTGTGACATAAGGTAATGAAACACTGGGTGTGCACTGGTGTGTGGTTTGTAAACTGCTCTTGAAAATGATGGTCCCCAAGGTGACTGCTTTGCCAGGCAGCCCTCAACCAGATGGATGTGTCTGATTTTGTACATTTGAGTCTACCACATACTGATTAAACAATGAATGTCATGATTTGGTCATGCGAGCTCATGACATCCATTTCCAGGTCTGATTTGCATTTTGTTTCTTTATGTTGAAGAACAAGACATGATCTAATTTGGGGAAAAAATAAATGATTGCCTAATTTAGCAATGTTGTACATATTGCTGGAGAGACATTCACATGCGTTATAGTCAGAGTATCAGATGTTCAAAATAGTCAGTTCTTCCTGAGTCTTTTGGTGTCACTATATCCCTCTCAGGAGAGCTTTCTACACTCTTCTCAGCACCACTGACTTAGAATATGATTTCCTAAATTTTTTTCTGGATCTTCAGGCTGTACACCCACCACGTATATCACTTAAACACAAAAGGACTGCAAACCTTCATATTGCATGCATGACTGTGTGTGAAGAGGAGGTGTGTAGCATACATCCACAACCACCACCACTCCCAAATCTCTGTCACTTGACTGATTGTGTTAATCATATCTGGATTGTTGCATTCATTGCACATTCCTCACTCCACAGATTTGTCTGGAGAACTTGACACACCCTCACCCACAGATCTGTAGCATTCAAGTTTGACCCACACACATTAATAGGATTTTTGTTAGATTATTCTTTAGTTAAGTTCAAAGAGGATTACATGCTTATTCCACTAGTTATACTGTTCCAGCCAGCATGTTCTATGGCCCA
The DNA here is from genome assembly GCF_014754425.2 of Oryx dammah. Lineage (NCBI taxonomy): Eukaryota > Metazoa > Chordata > Mammalia > Artiodactyla > Bovidae > Oryx > Oryx dammah. Next base: position 54,562,035 of record NW_024070207.1, read on the forward strand.
CTTGGAAACTCAGAGAGCTTTTCTCCTTTTTTTTTTTTCTTTATTTAAAGATACCTGTATCCATTTTTAAACTCTTCATTCTCTTCCTTTCTTTTAGAAAGCAATTTACATTTCCAAATTCAGCTTATATTTATAAGATACCAAAACAGCTGAATAAAATGCAAATATTAGAGATATTCCTGGAGAAGGAGATGGCAACCCAATCCAGTATTCCTGCCTGGAGAATTCCGTGGACAGAGGAGCCTGGTGGGCTGCTCTCCATGGGGTTCCAAAGAGTTGGACACAACTGAAGCAACTTAGCATGCAAAGCATTAGAGATATTCATTGCCTTGGACTGTAGAGGAATCTTATCATAGAAGGAGAATGGTCTTATTAAATGTACATTAAAAGAAAGAATATGAATGTAATACATCATTCATTGAAGTTTGTTATAGTGAAGACCAGAAAACTACCCAAATTCTTGTAATATTTAATATTACTTAAAGCAAATTGGCCATTGACTGAGACCAGTGACTTTTCCTGAGGATCTTCCTATGAGGATTTTTATACTGTTATCCTTGATTCTTTATTCATTTTGGTTCAGAGCTTTCACTCTTAAGAGACTCTTTCACCATTCAACATTTGAGGTAACAAACACACATGCAAAGAGTCACCCTAAGGTAGAGGTGTCTGGGACATGGGTTTGAACTGCTCATCTTAAACCAGGTATGTGGTAATCTGAATTTGGTGTACTTAAAGTACAGAAGTGAAGTGAAGTCGCTCAGTCGTGTCTGACTTGTAGCGACCCCATGGACTGCAGCCTACCAAGCTCCTCCGTCCATGGGATTTTCCAGGCAAGGGTACTGGAGTGGGTTGCCATTTCCTTCTCCAGGGGATCTTCCGAACCCAGGGATCTAACCTGGGTCTCCCTCATTGTAGACAGATGTTTACCGCCTGAGCCACCAGGGAAGTAAAGCTATAAGTATTACTCTGTACATAAATATTAAGTGGAAATGAATTTATATATTCTTTGCAGTGAAAGTGAAAGTCACTCAGTCATGTCCGACTCTTTGTGACCCCATGGACTATATAGTCCATGGAATTTTCTAGGCCAGAATACTAGAGTGGGTAGCCTTCCCCTTCTCCAGGGGATCTTCCCAACCCAGGGATCAAACCCAGATCTCCTGCCTTGCAGGAGGATTCTTTACCAGCTGAGCCACAAAGGAAGCCCATATTATTTTAAAACAGGGTTGAAAAGGACCATACCTGGGACACAGTTTCACACTTGTGTTTAAATCCTAACTCTTAGTTTTTAACAGCATGTGATTTTTTACCAAGCTTTGATTTAAAATTTCATTTTATAAATTACCCATCTCATAAAAATATGGAGACAAAACCATTTCTGGAGCGTCTGCCCAGCTCCAGGAATCTAAAATTTCATTAAAAATCAAAGGTCCGTCTAATCAAAGCTGTGGTTTTTCCAGTAGTCATGTATGGATGTGAGAGTTGAACCATAAAGAAAGCTGAGTGCTGGGGAATTGATGCTTTTGAAATGTGGTTTTGGAGAAAACACTTGAGAGTCCCTTGGACTGCAAGAGATCAAACCAGTCAATCCTAAAGGAAATCAGTCCTGAGTATTCATTGGAATGACTGATGCTGGAGCTGAAGCTCTAATACTTCGGCCACCTGATGCAAAGAGCTGACACATTGGAAAAGACCCTAATGCTGGGAAAGATTGAAGGCAGGAGGAGAAGGGGTGAAAGAGGATGAGATGATTGGATGGCATCACTGACTGGATGGACATGAGTTTGAGCAAGCTCCAAGAGTTGGTGATGGACAGGGAAGCCTGGCGTGTTGCAGTCCACGAGGTCACAGAGTCAGACACAACTGAGCATCTGAACTGAACGTCTGTCTATTGGGCAATTCCAAGCCGATAGGATGGTGAGGTGGAAAGAACTTGGTCTTTGGAGTCAAATAATCTAGAGATTAAAATTTAACTCTCAGTCGCTAACTACATGACCTTTCATTTCTCATCTGTCAGTAGGGGACAATATTACCCAGAGAGTGACTGGAGGTGGGATATTATGCATGGTGTGGTTAGCAAAGGCCTGTGTGATCAGGTGATGTTTAGACAGGTACTAGAACAGGATGAGTATGTGAGTCACGCAGAAAGTGTGTTCCAAACAGAAGCAAATGCAAGTGAAAAGACACTAAGGCAGGAGTATACTTGGTATGAAAAGCTATCATAAAGAGGCCACTGGGACTGGAGTGCTGTGAGCAAGAAGAAAAGTTGTAGGAGGTGATGAGGTCAGAGCAGTAACAGAGGTCACCTGGTTTAGGGCCATTGTAGTGACTTTGCCTTTTCCTCAGAGATGGGAGGAAGCCATTTGGAGCCGATGCAGGAAATTATCTGAATCTAACTTTTATCAGAATCACTCTGGCTCTTGTATTAAGAATAGACTATGAGGGTAGGACAGAAATGGCAAGGACCTAACAGAAGCAGAAGAGATTAAGAAGAGGTGTCAAGAATACAGAGAAGAACTTTACAAAAGATACCACTCTAGCACAAGAGACAATTCTACACATGGACATTGCCAGATGGTCAATACTAAAATGGGATTGATTATATTCTTTGCAGCCAAAAATGGAGAAGCTCTATACAATCAGCAAAAACAAGATATGGAGCTGACTGTGGCTCAGATCATGAACTTATTGCAAAATTCAGACTTAAATTGAAGAAAGTAGGGAAAACCACCAGACCATTCAGGTGTGACCTAAATCAAATACCTTATGATTATACAGTGGAAGTGACAAATAAATTTAAGGGATTAGATCTGATAGAGTGCCAGAAGAACTATGGATGGAGGTTCGTAACCTTATATAGGAGCCAGTGATCAAAACCATCCCCAAGAAAAAGAAATGTGAAAAGGCAAAAATGGTTGTCTGAGGAGGCTTATAGCTGAGAAAAGAATAGAAGTGAAAGACAAAGGAGAAAAGAAAAGATATACCTGTCTGAATGCAGAGTTCCAAAGAATAGCAAGGAGAGATAAGAAAGCCTTCTTAAGTGAACAATGCAAAGAAATAGAGGAAAACAATAGAATGGGAAAGACTAGAGATCTCTTCAAGAAAATTAGAGATACCAAGGGAACATTTCATGCAAAGATGGACACAATAAAGGATAGAAATGGTATGGACCTTACAGAAGCAGAAGATTTTAAGAAGAGGTGGCAAGAATACACAGAAGAACTATACAAAAAATGGTCTTAATGACCCAGATAACCATGATGGTGTGATCACTCACCTACAGCCAGACATCCTAGAGTGTAAAGTTAAGTGGGCCTTAGGAAGCATCACTATGAACAAAGCTAGTGGAGATGATGGAATTCCAACTAAGCTATTTCAAATCCTAAAAGATGATGTTGTTAAAGTGCTGTACTCAATATGCCAGTAAATTTGGAAAACTGCAATGGCCACAGGACTGGAAAAGGTCAGTTTTCATTCCAATCCCAAAGGAGGGCAATGCCAAAGAATGTTCCAACTACTAAGGTAATGCTCAAAATCCTCCAAGTTATGTTTCAGCAGTACGTGAACCAAGAACTTCCAGATGTTCAAGCTGGATTTAGAAAAAGCAAAGGAACCATAGATCAAATTGACACCACCTGTTGAATCATAGAAAAAGCAAGGGAATTCCAGAAAAACATCTATTTCTGCTTCATTGACTATGTGGATGAAGCCTTTGACTGTGTGGATCACAACAAACTGTGGAAAATTCTTAAAGAGATGGCAATACCAGACTGCCTTATCTGCTTCTTGAGAAACCTGTATACAGGTCAAGAAGCAACAGTTAGAACCAGACATGGAAAAAAAGATTGGTTTCAAATTGGGAAAGGAATGCATTAAAGCTGTATATTGTTACCCTGCTTGTTTAACTTCTGTGCAGAGTACACCATGCGAAACGACAGGCTGGATGAAGCACAAGCTGGAATCAAGATTGACAGGAGAAATATCAATAACCTCAGATATGCAGATGAAGCCACCCTAGATTAGGCAGAAAGCAAAGAGGAACTAAAGAGCCTCTTGATGAAGGTGAAAGAGGAGAGTGAAAAAACCGGCTTGAAACTCAACATTCAACAAACGAAGATCATGGCCTCTGGTCCCATCACTTCATGGCAAATAGATGGGGAAAAATTGAATACAGTGCCCGATTTCATTTTCTTGAGCTCCAGAATCACTGCAGATGGTGACTGCAGCCATGAAATTAAAAGGTGCTTGCTCCTTGGAAGAAAAGCTATGACAAACTTTTTTTTGCTTTGCTCAGTCGCTTCAGTCATGTCAGACTCTTTGCAACCCCATGGACTGTAGCCCGCCAGGCTCCTCTGTCTATGGGATTTCCCAGGCAAGAATACGGGAGTGGGTTGACTCCGTCAACCCCTTTTCCAGGGGATCTTCCTAAGCCAGGGACTGAACCCTTGTCTCCTGCATTAGCAGGTGAGTTCTTCACCACTAGTGCCACTTGGGAAACCATGCCCACCCTGTCAGCATATTCAAAAGCAGAGATATCACTTTGCTGACAAAAGTCCATTTAGTCAAACCTATGGATTTTCCAGTAGTCATGTATGGATATGAGAGTTGGATCATAAAGAAGGCTGAGTACCAAAGAATTGACACTTTCAAACTGTAGTGCTAGAGAAGACTCTTGAGAGTCCCTTGGAAAGCAAGGAGATCAAACCAGTCAATCCTGAAGGAAATCAACCCTGATATTCATTGGAGGAACTGATGCTGAAGCTGAAGCTCCACTCCTTTGGCCACCTGATTGATGCAAAGAACTGACTCATCAGAAAAGACCCTAATGCTGAAAGATTGAAGGCAAAGGGAGAAGGGGACGACAGAGGATGAGATGGTTGGATGGCATCACCAACTCAATGGACATGAGTTTGAGCAAGCTTCAGGAGACAGTGGAGGACAGAGGACTCATGTGCGGCAATCCATGGGGTTGCCAAGAGTTGGACACAGCTTAATGACTGAGCATGCTCAAGCATACATTGTCACTGTCACCTTCCTTAAAGAATGTAGTTAATTAATAAGTAACTTATGGCTGCTATTTCCATCCAAGAGAATGTGCATGATAAAATAAACTGCTCACTTTTGATAGGTCCACAAGGGGTCTCACACACCTGAGCGCCTCTGGAATTCAGCAGCATGTCTCTTTGGTATGCTGCTGCCCTGCCACCCTCAGGGGGCCACAGGTGGGAGCTGAGGGGAAATACAGCATTACCAAAAGCAAACAGCAGGAGTACACCAGCAACTGACACTTGGGGTGTATACCCAACAACCTCACAGATCACATGCTTCCTCCCCAAATGATACATAGCACCCTGCAGAGCAGAGGAAATCCCTCGATGATTCAGACATGTGTGCAAAGATCCTGTACATCGAGAACAAGGGGTACAAGCAGACAATGTTATGCATCATGCCCTGCACAGTAGGTAGTTAGCACCTGAAAGCTGAAACCAAATCTCTACTTTGGCTCTTCCCTGCCTTTAAGTGGTGTCATCCTGTTTCCACCTGTTCTGGGCGTTAGTTCAGGATAAGATGGCAGAGAGGAAGGGGAAATTAGGGGAGGGGCTGACAACCTATAAAACAAGATAACAATACAAAAATGCAAAAACCAGACTGAGCACTAAAATATTTTATAACACTTGATATAGGGAGTGGTAGGGTAGATATAAGGGACTTTCTATTGGTAGTAATGTATCTTTTTGTTGCTGTTAAAAGGACTCCGAGATAGGTGACTCTAGGAAGACAAAGCTGAACCTTGGTGGGAGATACTGGATAGCCTCTATCAGCTAGAAAATTAAGGAGTTGTATAGTGTGATGTTGAGAGTGTGTAAGCCAAAGACTATAAAGGAGAAGATCATCCACATATTGGAAGACAGGGATTTCCTTTGCTCTGCAAGGCGTTATGATTGTTTGGAGAGGAAGCATGTGTTCTGTGAGGTTGTTGGGTGTATGCCCCAAGTGTCAGTTGCTGGTGTACCCCTGCTGTTTGTTTTTTGTAATGTATTTCCCTCCACCTCCCACCTTTGCCCCCTGAGGATGGCAGGGCAGCAGCATACCAAAGAGACATGCTGCTGAATTCCAGAGGCACCCAGGTGAGTGAGACCCCATGTGGACCCTATCAACTTTGAATTCTTTTAGGTGACAATGCTATACTTTCTTCTACCAGTGAAAAAACTGGTGAGACTTGGTGCTTTGTACCTCTTGTTGGAGTATTATTGTATTATTTATTATTTCAGGGGCTGAAATGATCTCAACTTATTATTTTATACTTTGCATCGTAATTGTGCATGTGTCATCTTCCCTACTGAACTCTGTGTTCATTGAAATTTAGAATAGTCATGTCAGGTTCATCTTTTTAAACTATCATAGGTTTCAGCAAAATAATAATAATAATAATGAGTTACTTCATGTAAAATATCCAAAATTCAGAAGCCGGCCCAGTAGCAAATCAGCCAATTGGACTCAAGGTAGCTGTGGTGTAGTGGAAGGAACAATGAATTTGTAGTTGGGTAGAGCTGGGTGTGAATCTCATCTCTGAACTTCTTTCCATTCCATAATTGGACAAGCCTCCATTTCCTCATGAATTCAATAGAGGAGAGTTCTTCCTCTCACAGGGAATCTGATTAGGTGAGCTAGTTTGTTTGAATGTACCTAGTACAATGTTCTGGCATGGAGCAGCTATTAATCAGGTGTTAGGTGAAGGAATGAATGAGTGGTCTCTACTGATCAGAGGTAACTTGGTTTGGTACCTAAAGTGTATTTTATAACTAAATCAATAAAGTATTTTCATTGAAAAATTTAAGTTGAAAGAAAAATATCCTATTCTTTTGAGAAGTCAGTTTCTTACTATGTGGCTTTCATTGTCAAAACCTATTGCCTATTAATTCATGTTTTCTTTGCTAAACTAGGGTTATATTTCTGCCCTGAATTCAGCCAAGATTTTTCTTGATTGAGACAGGATCCATCTGCTAATTTGAGCATTGGCCAATTCGCAGGCTGGCTTCTACAAATGGACCATAAAAATATATTTCTGAATTTTGACTGTAGATTAATAATATTAATCAGTTAAAATCTTTTTAATTTGTAGTTCATCCCCCAAAGCCATAATTAAACTACAAAGAGTACTTTGCTTATTATTTTGTTTCTATCAGATTAAAAACTCTTTACTTAATGTCTGATATTCAGTTAATTCATGTCACCACATTTCAACTACATGGTACAGCATTATTCATTCATCCAACTAATATTTATTGGTGCTCACTCATGCCAGACTATGTTTTAGGTGTTGAGGATGTAGCAGCAAATAAGAGTCAAGGTTTCTCTTTTAATGCAAGTTATATTTTATTGAGGGACCCTATCCATTTTTAATTTTATATTGTATATTTTATACATGTGACTATGATGTCAGGTAGTGATAAGTGGTATACAAAAAGACAGGAAGAGAATGTCAGGGAGTTGATGTTATTTAAAATACTTTTGAGGGACTTTCCTGGTGGTTCACTGGCTAAGACTTCGAGCTCCCAATGCAGGGGGCCTGTCATGATGGAAGGTAGATCAAAGATCCCACATACCACAATTAAGACCCAGCACAACCAAATAAATAAATACTTGCATGAACACACTGGAAAGGTAGGAGGTGATGGTCATAGAATGGGTCAATGTGAATTGAGACTTTAAAGTTTAACAGGTCTGACTATAAGATGGCTGAGGTGGGGGAGGTGATAAGCTTAATGGAGGTAAGGAGATAGAGAAATTAAATGCCAGTAATGCATTTAACACAATTGATTCCCTCTTTCCCTCTTGAGAATGACATCGTGGGTAAAAGCTTCTTAAGCCTTCTGCCTGATGACGAGAAAAGTGAAATATTTTCAAAGATGGCTTTCAGGATTCCTGTTTCACATTCAGGTACAGATTTTTTTTTCAAATAGTAAATGCTTAGATTTTAAGAGACAGATAACAATCACTTAAAGGAATAATAAAGACATTAGAGCCAATATAGCTGCCGATCATATGTTAATTTAACTTACTATAGTTTCATAAATTTTATTTCTAATATTAAACTTTCCCCACTATTAAATCTTGTTCTTTATCCTGAACCTTGAGTTTTTCAGCTTTTGTATGATTGCATTAGTATTATGTAAATTATGTTTTAGGTGATACTCCACTCTATAGGGGTAGAGGAAAGTTTGAAGGCAGGACGAGAAGGGGACCACAGAGGATGAGATGGTTGGATGGCATCACCAACTCAATGGACATGAGTCTGAGTAAAGTCCATGAGTTGGTGATGGACAGGGAGGCCTGGGGTGCTGCAGTCCCTGGGGTCGCAAAGAATCAGACACAACTGAGCGACTGAACTGAACTGAACCACTCTATAGATACAACATAGATAGCTATGCAAGTGCTAATATTCATGAAAAGAAAATAATATTTTAAAAATCTAGTCTAAATAAGACAATAGTCATAGAAATAATCCTTCAGAATATAGTTAAATATAAATGTAAAATTGTTTTGTGTCTGTTTTTGTTTTTTTTTTTTAAGTGGGAAAACATATTGAGTTTTGCTGCCATTTCAAAAGAGGAGATGCTGAATCCAATAACACCTCTGCTTATGAATATGTTAAAGTCATCCTGACTCTGAAAGATGTTTCTAATGGTAATCAATAGAGTTTTTAATTTTATTTATATAAAATTCATGAGTTATACAGCCCTTCATTGGTAATATAAATGCCCTTCTATTGTTGGCACCCTCTCTGCTACCCCTGTGATCACAGGTTTTGGTGGACCACAAACATTAATTAGACTTTAAAAAGTTATAGCAAAATTTACAAGGTGAGGTCATATGGTAACATGGTAGACTGAGCTGATAAGGATGGCTCTTTCCTTCTACAAATCAAGGAAATTATTGCTTAAACATAACCTAAGGAGTGTATTGCATAGACAACCTTAAAAGAAAGGATAAAGTACAGGACACAGTGATAAGGAGTTGATTTTGTGCTGGGCCTAAGTGATTTTTAAATCATACATTGATTCCATTGACTGCAATCTGGAGTAGTAAACACTTGTTCAGGGACCAACACATAAAACTTAGAGACTTAAAATGATCAGTAAAATTCTGTCCATTGGCTTAGATGAAGAGTAAGTGTGCTAACTCTCTCAGAGTTTGAGGAAAAATATGTGCTATTTAGAGGAAATCAAAACCCAAATCTGTGTTTCTTAATGTGAATACAGGATCAGAATTTGAAATTCTCAAGGTTTCAGGAACCACACACTGATAAATTAATATAAACACTGTCTTGGGACCATTAAAAGATCTAGGGCTTGAATCTGAGGTAAATAGCCCAACAAATATGTGAAAAGATGCTCAAACTCAGTAAGTAAAGAATGAAAAATTAAAAAACCAATGAGTATATGATATTATACATGTTTCAAATTTATATTAAAAAAAACCCAATGAGTAGCAATGTACACACATCAGAACAGCAACAATTAAGAGTATGAATAATACCAAATATTGGTGAGGATGTGAGAAATGAAAACACTAATACAGTGTCGAGAGGAATGTAAACTCATGAAGCCATCCTGGAAAACAGAGTGAAATTAAGTCAGTTATCTTGTAACTCAGTAATCCTATCACTGGATGGAGATACCACAGAGGTGAAGCTGCAGAGATATGTGTCTAAGGGGACTTACACTATGTATGTCATAGTGTTGTTTGTAGTAGGAGGGAGTTGGAGACAGCCTAGGTGTAATCATTAGGGAAATGAACAAGTAAAATTTGGGGGAAATATACAATATAGAAAACTTTATAGTAGTTAAAAGTAATGAACTCTAGATATACGTAATACTACATGGTTAGATCTTAAAAACATGTTGTTCATTGAGAAACAATGAGATCTATAGCACAAGACAACTTTTGTAAATTGTGAAAGCATAATAGTACATAGAACCAGGCTACATATTTGACTGGGGCTTCCCGGGTGGCACTGACTTCCCTTGTGGCTCAGACAGTAAAGCGTCTGCCTACAATGTGGGAAACCTGGGTTCAATCCCTGGGTGGGGAAGATCTCCTGGAGAAGGGAGAACCTGGTATTGAACCCAGGTCTCCCGCATTGTAGGCAGATGCTTTACCATCTGAGCCACCAGGGAAGTCAGTGCCACCCGGGAAGCCCCAGTCAAATATGGCCTGGTACCTGGTGGCTCAGAGGTTAAAGTGTCTGCCTGCAATGTGGGAGACCTGGGTTCGATCCCTGGGTTGGGAAGATCCCCGGGAGAAGGAAATGGCAACCCATTCCAGTATTCTTGCCTGGAGAATCCCATGGATGGAGGAGCCTGGTGGGCTACAGTCCCCTGGGTAGCAAAGAGTCGGACACGACTGAGCGACTTAACTTCAACTTCCCAAGTGGCGCTAGTGGTAAAGAACCCGCCTGCCAATGCAGGAGACATGAGAGATGTGGGTTCTATTCCTGGGTTGGGAAGATCTCTTGGAGGAGGGCACAGCAGCCCATTCCAGTATTCTCGCCTGGAAAACCCCATGGACAGAAGAGCCTGGTGGGCTACAGTCTGTGTGGCCACAAAGAGTCAGACACCACTGAAGCAACTTAGCACATATTTGACAAGGTGGTATATTTGACAACATGTTAAAGGTGGTAGATAATAGTGGGTGCCTGTGGGTGGGAAAGGGACAGAGAGAAAAAATAAATAAAAATGAGAGTGGGAATTTTATCTGTGTTCATAATATGCCATGAACTAAGAATATAATTAACTCAGTTCTTTGCCACTGAGGTCTAAAAATATAACAAATGAATGAATGGGTAAGTAAAGAATGAAAATTAGCTCACACAGTGGTTGTCAGTTATCTTTGTCACATTCCTTGGAAACTAAAAGTCAAATACCTTAAAAAATACTTGATTCTATGTACACACAAATTACACATATTTGATACCCACATGATCCGTATAAAGAAGAGGAGCAAATTTCTTTTGGAGTTAAACATCCATTCACAAGATAAGATTGGAAGACTGAAAAATCACCCTAAACTCACAATTATTTCCCAGTAATGACTCCTTGTTCTGGTGGAGACCAGGGTGGGAAGGGTGGTTGGAATGGAAGGAAGACAGGAAAAATTGGTGGTTCAGAATTCTGAAAATTGTCAATGGGTTGATAAATGGCACATGGATGGGACAGGTGACTGTTCTTTGGTGTACCTGGCCTGCCCTTCTATTAGATTGTCACTTGTGTGTCTCTCTCTTCCTTAGAACATCCTGTACTATCCCACAGCTTCTTCTCCAGACCTGACTATGGGTCATCTACCGTATATCTTCCTTTGGATGATGCCTTTTACCTGATGGGGACCATTTGTGTCCTTAGGGCTCAGACTCTACAGGTAAGTGTGTTGGGTGTGTGTCTCCCCTGTTGTGGCCATGCAGGCTTCCTTTAAAGGGACATGTCCTTTTTGGTCTCTCAGCTACTGGACAGCACTGCTAAAGCACCTGATGTGTGCAGAGGGTTGTGTTAGGGTATGTGAGTGAGAAAAGACTAGCCCCTGTGTTTCAGAAGATGAACACCCTAAAGAGATGCACACTCATTGACAAGTGGTTTTGATATACTATTAAACAGGTATACAGGGTCTGGGGGCTGGGACATAGTAAGAGAGAAATCATCATTTTGGTGGGTGGATAAAAGAAGGCTCTGTCACCAGGTGAGTTTTGAAGCAGCTCTTCTGTCTGCCCATTGCTCACTTAGTATCTTTCTAATAGAGAATTCTCAGATTCTGTCTCAAAAAAAAAAAAAAAGGAAAAATCTTTAGTCTTTAGATTCATCTGATTGGTTCAGACTAATGTGTTATTTACCAAGTGACATACTTAACAAGCACCTACTATGTGTCAGGCACTGTGCTTGGTGATGGAAAAACAGACAGTAGACAAGTAACATTAACAGATGTCATGGAGATGATAAAACAGAATTGTGTGCTAATGACTGGTGGGAGTGGGAGTCCAGTAGTGTCAGGGAAGATCTCTCTTTGACGATGTGCCTTTTGAACAGAGACTATGAATGACGATAAGATGCCAACCCAGGAAAGAAAGGAAGGCAGTCCAAGTAGAGGGTTCAGCAGCTGTAAAAGTCAAGAGGTAGTAACTCACATGGAGAGTTCCAGGGAACAAAGACCATCATATGACTAGACAAAGTGGTTAATATTGTGATGATGTTGTAACATACAATACATGTACTTACATGAGAGGTCTCTGGATCCAGAGTTCACAACCTTTCTTACTAGCTACAAGACCTTATCCAAGTCACTTATATCTTTTAGCCTCAGGTTCTTTTTCTATAAATGGCGAAAACAGTACCTCTTTGAGGGTTGTTGTGAAGTGCAAATAAGACAGCCCCTGGTATATGGTTAGCACTCAGTAAATATGAGTCCTTACAGTCATGATCATCATCGTCATTTTTATCATTATTATTAGCATCATTACAATCCAGAGGGGGCAAAAGATCTGCTTTACTTTTCCTCTCTGGTTTAAAATCTGGGCTTTAACTGACCACATTTGAGAAGCTGTGAGGGACTTCTTTACACTCAATTTAGAGTAGTGATCTATGTGATCTTTAGAAAATTGGTCAAGAGAAAAGCAATTAAAGTAAGTTGCTAAATCTGTTGGCCCCATTCAGTATCCCTCTCCAGCAGTTCTCTGGGATTTGAGCTCTCGTATTTGCCATGAGAAGGCAGACATCCCATTTAGAGGTGGCTCAATGGTAGAGAATCTGCCTGCCAATGCAGAAGACATGGGTTGGAAAGATCCCTGGGTTGGGAAGAGCCCCTGGAGGAATAAATGGCAACCGACTCCAGTATTCTTGCCTGGGAAATCCTATGGACAGAGGAGCATGGTGGGCTACAGTCCATGAGGTCACAAAGAGTCAGACATGACTGAGTGACTAAAACATCAACAACCCCCAAATCTACTTCCTCATCTTTGAAAGAAAAATCTCATTTGAGATGGCGCCCTCACCCTGGGCTCCCTCTTGGCACAAGGATCTCTGTTTGTGACCTATGCCAGTTTTTCTCTGGGTTTCTGGGATATTTGTTTCATATTAGTGGCATTTCAAAGAACAAATCTTGTGAGAAAACAGGACTTTTTGGAGGAAGACTTTGTTCCTAGCGTGGTTGTGTAGTAGTGGAAGGGTGGTTAGCTCAAGAGTTCAACTTTGAAGTGGACCTACCTTGATCCTGCATCTACTAGTTGTACATCTTTGACCAAATCATCCTAGCTCTCAAATCCTCAATTTTCACGTTTGTAAAATCGAGTGCTTTTCTCACAATGATATACAGATGAGTTGGGTTTTCAAATTTACTACAACCTATACAAATATGTCAGATATTTTTACTATGTAAGTGCATTTTAAGTATCTAAAATGCCAATTTTTCTGCAGGGCTTTTTCCGTACAAATGGGCCTAGTCCATTGGTCGCAAATTTGGATGAAGATAGGCCATCTGAGGACCACAGGTGAGAAGCTATTTTTGTAAGTAATGGGGAACTAGGGTACAATTTTATCCAACAAAACTGAAACAAGAGAAATCATATCTATGACTATTTTTCCATCAAAATGGGAAAAAAAATTGAATGCAGGTGAACAATCTAATAGTTTGAATTTCCTTTCTCAGCTAGTATAATTCACATTTTTTCTAACTAAATATAAATACGAGTAATTGGCTTTCTATGAAAGAAGTAAACAATAAACAGAGCAACCTTAACTGACACAGACATTTAATTACTTTCAAGTTAAGACAATACCTGTACACATAGACTTGATTGCTTTTTTTTTTGAAACACTTTAAATGGTAGAAGAACAAATCAGCATTGTAGTAACTGCTATTATACAGGTGTTCCTCTTTTTTGTGAATCTAATCTATTCTTTAACATTTGTTTGTTAACAAATTTTCAGAGAACAAAGGGAGTAATTCCATTATTTTGACTTGGAAAAATAAAAATACACTCCTGACCTATAGGAAAATGCCAACTTGCTAGATATCACTACCTTAATTTGCCTATTTAACAATCTACCAAGAATTTTTACAAAATAGAAATTGTTTGCAATACTATCTAGTCACTTCATATTTGATAAACTCATTAGTAGATATTTTATATGTAATAAGCCATAATAGTAGACATTGCTCAGGGTAGGATATTGAGAATGGATTACATATTCCTTCTACATCACAGTGTACATGGAGATGTAAATAAATAGCAAAATAATACATTAAAGATGAGCACTAGATGCCAGTGAAAGTTAGCAAAATAAAATAAACAAGATGATGCTTTGAGAGGATTCTTCTGATGGAAGACATGTTTATGTGAGGTCTGGTGGTGGGAGGAGGGAGCTGGAGGCTGTGGTCTCTGTTAGGCTTTGGTGGTGGAATGAGGTAAGGAAGAAAGAGCTGGTAAAGAAATGAGTTAAACAGGAAATGTCTGAGGTTCATCTGTGTCTGAATCTGAGGAACAGGGGAGAATCTTCCCTTTCTGGCAGGAGAGCTCAGAAGTGTTTGGTGAGGAACCATTGTCTAAAGCTGCACACAGAGCCACAGGACGAAAAACAGAGCTCGTGGTGGCAGTCTGTTTGCGTTCCCTTTGCTTGGTGCCCTACAACTCTTGCTAACACATGACTGAGTTTGTAATTGTGTCACAGGTCTGCTCATGCCACCATCACACTCACGTGCCCCAGCAAGATTTTTTTTAAGAGAATCTCAAATTTCTTGTACATATTCATCACTATATTTATGGTTCATAGGAGTTAGGGACATGTGCATGGCCAAGTTTAAGACTAACAGCCATTCAAAATTCTTAACGTGCTTTATCAAACACTACACTGTTTCTTGTAGTGCATGTGCTTCTTTGGGCCTTTTAGACTTACCCATCTCCTTCATTAGTTCCTCTACTTTATTAGAAGACCTTTTACTGCATAAGGTGGGAGAGAGGATATCTATAAAGCATACAGTGTTTAAACAGGAGCTCTAGGTACTACTCTGTGAGAATACCTGAGCTACAATAGCAGCCAACGATATCCTTTCACCCAAGGGTACATGACTTGAACATATTCTTCCATGCAACTTACAGCAGGTTTGTTTAGTAGGTTTGGGTAATGAATTTTGTGTCAATTAGTAGATCATTATGCCAAATCTTCAGAGACTGAGAGTTCAGAGACTGAAGAGACCTGCATTTTATTTTTAAGTGGAACTTAACTGAATGAAAAATATTCTGATGCAGAAACAAGCCAGCTACTACATCTGTGCCACTTGGTCTCCACTCGATATAAGGAAAGGCTTAAAATCATATCTTTCTAATATAGTGAGAAATTATCATTATTAGAGGAATGCACCATAATATATATTTTAATACTTTCATAAATATGCCTACAGTTTCTTAAAATATTAGGTAATATATTATTCATGTAGACAATAAGATAAAAACATGACAGGAAATAACTGATGGATTTGATGAAGAAAATTCTGTTTAATTCCAGCTGTCCTCACTTCCCTCTCATATCCCTCTCCTCTTTTCCAACACTATGGCTGCTTTTCCAGGTCCAACCACCTCAGGTCTCACATGATGGGTTGTTGGTGGACCTGGCTCATCCACTAGTCTGAAGTCTATAAAGGAGGACTTGTCAGCCTCATCCCTGTTTAGCACAGAGCTTGACATTGAGCAGGCAGAAATGAACATCTGCTCAGGGACTCACTGATGGATCCTATCAAAATGATAATCCATTCTATGTCATGAGACTTCACAAATACAGTACAGTATTGTTACAGCTCAGTGTGAACCAGTATTGCCTTATTTTTTTAATAGACTTATTCTTTGTCCTCTGGATATTTTCAGATAGCAACAAGAAGAGAGATACCTGTCAGGCATTAGTTTGTAGGCACCCTGAGTGGCAATTGATAATCTGTTCCCCTTTTGTGATCTGAGGGATGGTTGAAAAAGTAATCAGGCACAAAGTTCATAGGGATCTAGAGCTCCCCAGATGCTTCTGGAACTTCCCTTGGTAATTTTCAGTGTTTTTTTGAAAGACAAGAAGCATCCTGTTAAGAGGCTTGAAAGGTTTGTGCTTATGAAAGAAACACAGAGAGGGAAATTTAAAATGTTTAGAAGAAAGGGTTTGTTTCCAGGCAAGATGTCCTGTCTTTGCATGTTTCAGATCTGAGGCTAAAGAACCTTTCATTTCAGAAGAGGGACTCAGTGGTTGGGTTTTCCATTTGAGCTACAGATACACTGGAGGAGAAGGTCTTGCTTGAACATAGAAAAATAATGAATACTTCAGAACAGGTGAGGAGTAGGCACAGAATTGAATACTGTGTGGCCCTTTCCCATCTTCCTACTGCTACAATCAGAGGAAGCACTGAACTACTGTTAGTACTCTTAGTTTCTACGTATCAGTGAGGCCCAAAATTATGTCATAACATCATCTTAATAGAAGTGCATCTTGCACTGAATTCCTCATGAGGTGATCTCATGTTTATTGACTTACTCTCCACAAATTGTTACCTAGATTTTAGACTCATTGTAAAGATGAGAAAGTGCAGTCACAGAGGATGCATGATTTGCCCAAAGCCATGCAATCGGTTAAGCAGTAGAGCTGGGATAGGGACCCAGATTCTCCTGGGCTAGTTTCTGTTAGGACGTCAATTTCAGGTTCTATGGCTGGTATGGGGTTCCAAGGAGAAAACTCCAGGAGTCTTTGGGAAGTACTTGATTGGGGACATTTCTTTGAGAAAACGTTTTTTCTTTTAATGTATGTCATTTTAAATGGAGAGAGAGAGGAGTTAGTGTGGTAGGAGATCACATCAATTAGCCCAAACATTTTGGACAAAGGTAGTATCTTTTCCCCCAAAGATAGAGTAGGTAACACTGGAAAATCAGATGACAGGTATGTCTGAGAGTTCTAGTAGCTCTTACCTTTGTCTGCAGTCTTCAGAAACTCTCCTGCAGAAGGCGGTCCCCAGGGAGACTCCACCTGTCAGCAACTGCACCAGAAAGAATGTCCCTGGTGAATTCCCCTTTCATCTTGTTTTGGTGAAGTGCTATCTTGTACAGAGCTGTGAGGAGAATCTTGCAAAGATGTTCAGTTCAGTTCAGTTGCCCAGTTCCATCTGCCTCTTTGTGACCCCATTGACTGCAGCACGCCAGGCTTCCCTGTCCATCACCAACTCCTGGAGCTTGCTCAAACTCATGTCCATCCGGTCAGTGATGCCATCCAACCATCTTATCCTTTTTCACCCTTTTGTCCTGCCTTCAAGCTTTCCCAGCATCAGGGTCTTTTCCAGTGAGTCAGTTCTTCACATCAGGTGGCCAAAGTATTGGATTTTCAGCTTCAGCATCTGTCCTTCCAATGATATTCAGGAATGACTTCCTTTAGGATTGACTGGTTTGATCTCCTTGCTTTCCAAGGTACTCTCAAGAGTCTTCTCCAACATCACAGTTCAAAAGCATCGATTCTTTGGTACTTGGCATTCTTTATAGTCCAACTCTCACATCCATACATGACTAGTGGAAAAACCGCAGCTTTGACTAGACCTTTGTCGGCAAAGTAATGTCTCGTTTTTTAATATGCTGTCTAGATTGGTCATAGCTTTTCTTCCAAGGAGGAAGTGTCTTTAATTTCATGGCTGCAGTCACCATCTGCAGTGATTTTGGAGCCCAAGAAAATAAAGTCAGTCACTGTTTCCATTGTTTATCCATCTATTTGCCATGAAATGATGGGACCAGATGCCAAGATCTTAGTTTTCTGAATGTTGAGCTTTAAGCCAGCTTTTCCACTCTCTTCTTTCACTTTCATCAAGAGGCTCTTCAGTTCCTCTTCACTTTCTGCCATAAGGGTGGCATCATCTCCATATCTGAGGTTATTGATATTTCTCCCAGCAGTCTTAATTCCAGCTTGTGCTTCATCCAGCCTGGCATTTCACATGATGTACTCTGCATATTTTGTTGTATGGAGCCTTTGTACTGTTCTGTACTGACTTCATCCCTGTGTGTGCCTCATCTCGACCAGGGAAAGCACCCTGTACCCTGTTGTATCACATGCCATTTGCTTTGGTTTCTCTAGAACTTTATATCTAGCTTACCTAGTCTCATCACTCCAACCCAATGAAACTTATTCATACAGCAAATATTTAGCACCTACTATGTGGGAGTTTCTGTTCTAGGCTCTGAGGGTAGGACAGTGAACAAAAATCCTTATCTTCCTGGGGAGCTTATATTCTAGTGGAGGAGAAAGAAAATCAAACAATAGATCAGAATAAGTTAGATGGTGAGGAGGGCCAAGGGAAAATAGTAAGCATTAAAGAGACATAGGGAAGCTTATAAGGGAAAGTGAAATTGTATTAGACCTTGCCACATGCAGTTGACATTCTATTTTTTAAGAGATGGTACAATATTGGCAATTTCCACTGGTTAACATAATAAATAGGGTGGCCACCTAAGGGCTCAACAAGAAGGTGACTTTTTATTTAATTAATTAATTTATTTATTTATTTTAATTTTTACTTTACAATTCTGTATTGGTTTTGGCATAGATTGACATGAATCCACCACAGGTGTACAATTGGGAGGAAACATTCCAGAGAAGGAAGAGCAGATGCAAAGGTGTTGAGGCAGGAGCACATTGGGTGTGTTTGAGAAGCCAATGTTCTGGAGCAGGTTCAGCAGGGGATGATTAGTAGGAAAGGAGGGCAGAGATGATTGGAAGATTAGCACCCACAGTACTTTGGGAGGACTCCAACCAAGAGGTGTGAGCAGCTGTCGGGGAGGAAGTGGGAGCACCAGCTGGTGGAGTAGTTGGAGATGGCCATGCTATAGTCATCTACCATTGTTTCCTCCTGTCTTTCACTGCCTCGTGAAGCCTCTGTTTGGGCTTTCTCCTCCTCCTCTGCAGGTCACTTGGCTAATTCTACTCCACACTGCCTCCTGTCTCTTTTGGCAAATACTGTGGAGGTCTTGTGATATAGTTATAGCAAAACAGAAACCAAAACCAAAACATGGGATTGGGATTTTTTAAGCTACAATATTTGTTTTTCTTTTTTTCTTAGCTTGGCCAATTACAGGTTGTGTAATCTTAGAGAAGCCTCATTAAGTCTCAGGCTCTCTGTCTATAAATGGTGAGGGTAGTTATTGCAGAATGTGCATGACTATGAATTCAGGAAATGAGATCTATCTCCTTTGATAAGTAAATGAAATCTATATGCTTTGTAAAAAACTATGCACAGTTAAGTTGTTATCAACTAGGAAGTACTTACAAATATAGAATAGTTACAGTTTAAAACTGTACTCAATCCTGGGAATTCCTTGGTGGTCCGGTGGTTAAGACTCTGGGCTTTCGCTGCCAAGGGTCTGGGTCCAATCCCTGGTCAGGGAACTAAGATCCTGCAAGCCACATGGCAAAACAAAACAAAAAACAACTGTACTTAATCCTTACTGAGCTATAAACACATTATTAACTGCAGAGAGCTATCTGTTAACTCGATTTATGGACAAGATTTAAAATCTGTGTCTGGTGATTTCTTTAATACTCTTTTTTTATTTTTTTTAATTTATTTATTTATTAATGTTTTCTATTAAGATATTTCTCTTTTTCTGTTTCAAGCCAGCACCTTTTAAACATCTGTCTTTTTTAGAGCTCTAGAGTCATTAACACCCAAACTATTCCATGTAAAATGTCCATGCCTCCTTGCTGGGTGGAGGAGGTGTGACCCAGTCTGACTGTGATGGAATTCTCAGCTTTCAGTCAGTTGATCTTGGGACCTCACACCCACCTGGGAGACACACACACACACACACACGTGCTGCCACAGGGCACTGACAGATAAGGGAAGGACTTGGGGCTTTGCAGCAGCCTGGTGTTGAAGGAAATAGCCCCTGAGCTATTTAACTTCACCTGTCCTATTGGTGTGAAAAGGGTCTTGTCCTTGAGAAGGTCAGACATTAAATAAAAGATAGAAGAAAGGGTGCAGTCTCAGGATTCTGGGTTTTAGATTTCATAGTGTTTGTGTGACTACTAGCCAAACCACCTTGCATCTTCAGCTACATGACTCAATTATTTTGATCATCTAAAAGCATAAAATCATTTGACTGTCTTATTAGATTTATGATTGATAAGATCAATTTCCATGTTAATATTTTTTGAAATGCTCTAAGTAAGTTTTGCACTCCAAACCCATGGAAGCAACCCCCGAAATCACTGAAGGTTTAGACACGAATGAAAAGAAGTTTAATAAATATCAAAGTTTATAAAATCTGGGATGAATTTTTTGAGTATCAGCCTCTATGAAAAGTAGTTCTGGAGAAATATGCTGGCAGCTGCTTGTTCTACTCAGACAATGAAAGTGAAAAGTGAAAGTGAAGTCTCTCAGTCCTGTCCGACTCTTTGTGACCCCATGGACTAGTAGCCTGCCAGGCTCCTCCCTCCATGGGATTCTCCAGGCAAGAGTACTGGAGTGGGTTGCCATTTCCTTCTCCAGGGGATCTTCCCGACCCAGGGATCAAACCTGGGTCTCCTGCATTCCAGGCAGACGCTTTAACCTCTGAGCCACTGAGAGAATGTAATTTTCTTTTCCTGGTAGTTTGCATTTCTCATCCTGTAATGAAGATGTCAGGCTGTGTATTAGGCATCTGAATAAGTGGGACAGGATCCTACTCTCTTTTGACTTAATGCTTTTTGCTTTACATTCTTTTTAAGATTCATATTGAGTAGAGTTCCCTGTGCTCTACAGTAGGACCTTGTTGATTATCTATTTTATTTATTTATTTGCCATGCTGCATGGCATGCAGGATCTTAGTTCCCCAATCAGGGATCAAATCTGTGTCCCTGGCAGTGGACGCATGGAGACTTAACCATTAGACTGCCAGGGAATTCCTGGTTATCTATATTCTATATAGTAGTGTGTGTATGTTACTCCTAAACCCTTAGTGCCTTACTTAAAAAAAAAAAAATTCCAGGATATTCTTTTGAGTTAGCTCCATTAAACATTTTTTCAACTTTAAAACTTTTTATTTGTATCTTGGCATCCTCCTTTACTCACAACTGTTCACATTTTACTCCATTTGCTTTATCATCGTCTCCTTCTCTTCCCCCTCCATCCAACTGCTGCCCTTCCTTTCCTCTGTCTGGTCTCCTCTCCTCCCCTCTCCTCCTGTTTTCTCCCTTTTCTTCCCCTTTTCTTTTTTCTTGCTCTCCCCACCCCTTTGCTTCATTCATTCATTCATTCATTATTTATTTATTCATTTTTCTATCCAGTGGATTTTAATCTTTTGCTAATATTATTTATTTCAATAAATAAATAATTGTCCTCACATCACTAATCAGGCAATAATTGTCTGATTGTCCACACATCAACTAGTGACAGCCCCTTCGATCTGGCTCCTGTGTCTTTTTGATGCTTCCCAGCATCTTGCAGCATTCCTTCCTTTCAGGCACTGTATGATGTTCCAGGTTCATTTTGTACTTTCTCTGCCTTAGCCACAAAATCAGCTGGTTTTCTAAGACTTAGTCAAAGGGGAGCCCTGTTTTCCTTAAGCACAGCTATTTAGAAACGGGGATCTGGGTGCTACTTGTACTCACTGTTACTGACGTATAGGTGTCTTCTGAACTGGGAAGCAAATACACATATACATAGGCATAAAGATCTATATCTGTATTTATTTCCACATCTAACCATCTATATGTATGTGCACTTTTGTGCGTGGGTGTATATCCAAAAATCCAAACCATGACTTCATACCGATACCGCCATCTTAATCCAGCACCAGAAGGTTCACTCCAGTTGCCCCACTTTCCAGTTTTGCAAAACTCTTCTCACTAGTCAGAGAGGCCTGGGCCCATTATCCTCCATATATTTACTTATTGCTCAAGTCTGGAATGCACATAAAGTAACTGTAGGGTTGCCAAGTCATGTCATTGTGAAAAGCAAACCTCCTCAAATGAGTTAATATTTACATTTTAAGGTGAAATGTACACATAATGAAAGACACAGATCTTAAGTATATTTGACAAATGCATGGACCCATGGGACCCACATTCCTGTCAAGACAGAATATTTTCAAAACACTGGATAGGTATGTTGTACCCTTTCCTGTTATCTCTGCACCTAGAGGCAACCCCTGTTGTGATGTTTTTCACTGTAGATTCAAGTTTCCTTTACTAGCACTTCATAAAAATGGAACCGTATGATCTATAGTCTGTTGAGTCTGTCCTCTTAAACTCAGCAAAATGTCCCTGAGATGTGTCATGTCACAGGTTCAGTAGTTCATTCCCTTTTGTTGCTGTGGAGTATTCTCTTCTATGGATAGACCGCAATTCATTAGGCATTTTCCTTTCAATGAACCTTCATTTCTAGTTTGCAGTTACTATAAAGAAAGCTGCAATGAACATTCTTTTACAAGTATGTTTGTGGACACATATTTTCATTTTTAAATTATTAAGCACATTTATTTGTTCAATTATACAGCAAAATTGATTTGTTTTCTCTTGGTATACAGTTCTATGGTTTTTAACACATTCATTTATTTGTGTAACCATGGTCATGGTCAAGATAATGACCAGTTCCATCACACCCCCCTAAAAGTTCCTTGAGCATCCCTTTATAGTCTGTCCTATCTCACCTCACCTCTAACCTCTGTCAACCACTCACTTATTCTGCATCTCTATAGTTTCATCTTCCTGAGAATGTCATATAAACAGAATCACACAGTAAATAATCTTTCAAGACTGGTTTCTTTCCCTCAGTGTAGTTCCTTTGAGATTCATCTGAGTTGTTGCATCAATAACTATGTAGTATTGGGTTGCATTTCGTTGTATGCATGTCTCACAGTTTAGTCATTCACCTATTGAGGGACATCAGGGTTATTGATGAGTTTTGCCAATTATTAATAAAGCTGCTATAAATATTCATGGACAAGTTATGTAGACATAAGTTTTTATTTCATTTCTCTAGGGTATTGAATTATGCTTTTAACTTGCATCCCAGGACTTCTCTGGCAGTCTAGTGGTTAAAACTCCGCACTTCCACTGCAGGGGGCATGGGTTTGACCCCTGGTCAGGGAATTAATATCCCATATGCTGCACAGTGCAGCCCAGGGGAAAAAAAACAAACAAACTTGCATTCCACTAATGACTAAAGATGTTGACTATCTTTTCATCATTTGAATATTAAAATGTTTTGCCTACTTAAAAAATTATGTTGTTTAATTTCTTATTATTGAGCTTTGAGAATTCTTTGTATATTCTGGATACAAGTCTTTTGTCAGATATGTGATGTACGAGTACTTTCTCTAGCCTGTAGCTTCTTTTCTCATTCCAGTAACAGTTTTCTTTTGCACAACAAAAGTTTTTAGTTTTGTTTTTTTTTTAATTTATTTATTTATTTTTAATTTTTACTTTACAATTCTGTATTGGTTTTGGCATAGATTGACATGAATCCACCACAGGTTTTGAAGGAGGATTTTACCATTTTTTTCCTTTGATGGATCCTGCCTTGTCATGGTGCCATGTCTAAGAATTCATTGCTAAAGCAAAGTTCACATAGATTTTGTTTGTTTCCCAAAAGTTTTATAGTTTTGTATTTGGGTCTGTGATCCATTTTGGGTCCGTATTTTATAAAGTGTGCATTTTAAGTTGAAGTTTGTACTTTTTACCATATGGATTTCCAGTTGTTCCAAAACTACTTGTTGAAATATGATCAATATGATCTCCTGCTCAAAAGTTTTCAGTGATTTCCCCATGCTCTTAGAGGAAAATCCACAGTCCTTTTGTATTATCTGAGGTATTCTCTGTAAGGTATTCTGCTCTCATGCCTGTCTAGTCCTCACATCTCATTTTGTGCTGCATGGCTTCTTATCTATTCTGCTCCAGCCTCACTGGCCTCCTGGCCTCTGTGAATTCCCCAAGCTCTTTTCCAATGCAGTGCTTGTGTGCACACTTATGTCCTCAACCTGAAACACTCTTCAACTGTGTTGTCACATGCTTGGCATGGTGCTCTCCCAGGTCCATTTTGAGTTCTCTTCCCATGGCCCCCTGCCCTTTTACTTTGTCATGCTTTTTGCAGTTGGCAAAAAATACAGTTATCTTTGGGCTATTTGTTCATTGTGTGGATTCCCCATGAGACTATGTGCTCCTTGAGGCTGCATTCTCCATGTCCAGCACTGTGCCTGCCCTCATAAAACTTACTGCCTAGAGTGGATGGAGATGAACAAGTAAACCAGAAACCATAGTGAAGTCCTCATTCCATGGAAGTGCCATCAGACTCTTTTCACTCTACCTCTGTTCCTGTTTTCTGCACAGATAACATGTCTTTTCCCTCCGTGCTTTGTTTGCTCACATCCTTTTCACCGTTTATGAGCCAGGTCATTCCTTCTCTCAAAAGTCCTTCCTGCCACCCAGGTTGGACCAGCTCTCCCATCTTGCTCTCTACTTTCCTGCTGACACTCTCCACTGTGCCTTCCCATCATGGGGACTGATTTAGTTCTTCAGAGAATTTAAAGCTCCAAGACAGAAGTATCCAAAGTGCATTCAGCTTGTGCCTCCTTCAGTTCAGAGAAGAGCTAGTTTCATCCAGTTAACTCACTTTCTGATTTCTAGGAAACAACCGTGTGATAAGCCATCTGTCCACTTGGCTTCTAAGAGCTAAGGGGTCTGATTTACAGGATGAAAAAGGAAAAGAAGGCCCAATTTAAAGTCAGATTTCATATCTATACAACCAATTCTTAGACTACAACCTAAGTATTTGATAAGCAACAAAGACATAAAAAGTTGTTTTTTCTTTTAATATATACTGGGACTTGATGGTTTCTGTTTATTTCCACAACTGGTTCAATACTAGTCCTATAAAAGTGACAGAAGAAACACACATGATGTCACCTTCAAAAAATGACTGAGGGAGTGGATTTTAAAGTAGGAAGATTGGAATGCCATATAAAACATGGGCTATTAGGCAAAACTTTACCATGAACATATGTACCCAGGCCAGGCCCTCTGGAGCCACTAGCTGTATTGAAAAAAAGTTGGTTCTACTCTGAGATGTAGAAATGTGTGTGTTTCCTTCCTTTGAAATGCTACATCAAGGGAGTCATTTTGACTGAAGAGTGATGAACCTCAATTTATAAAACAATTTTTAGACTATTTCAAGCTAGAAGAAATGTTTGATAGTAGATCAAAAATTTTGATCATCACATATTTGATAATATGAAAGTAATGATGTCTGCAAGTAAGTATGGTAGCAGATGAATGATAAAAACACATCTGAACTGTCAGTTCTAGTCTTTCAAATATTGTGTTCTCTTGAGGAATGGATGCACCCCTGTAGAACCCTCTATCCT
This sequence comes from Oryx dammah, assembly GCF_014754425.2. NCBI lineage: Eukaryota > Metazoa > Chordata > Mammalia > Artiodactyla > Bovidae > Oryx > Oryx dammah. The sequence continues at coordinate 54,587,428 of NW_024070207.1, forward strand.
CTGCTGGAAGGCTTGGCCTAAAGGGTTTATTAGTGGGGAACAGAGCAAACTCTATATCTTACCACACAGTGTTGGTCTTAGGATAGTCTCTAGTCTGATTTATGAATTTCTCCTGTAATGAATTTTCCACAAATATATGATGGAGAACTGTGTACCCTTGACATTCATTCTGCCTATGAATGTCTAGTGTTAGCAGCTGCCATCCAAGCTGGGTTCCAGACATGTCCCAGTGACTCACCAACCAACACTATATGCCTCCTTCTCTACATTTGAAAGAGGGGCAGACCATGGAACACTAATCAGATTCTAAAGGTGCCTTCTTATTTACTTAGTATTTCTGCACTGTTCAGAAGAGGCCAATAACAGCAGTGTTCTTTTCAAGATGATAAAAACCTTGCAAAGAAAATTTTTGGTGATTGATGGTCTACCATATTTTCATAGCATTAGGGTTCTTGTTTCATTGACATTTGTCTGTTTTCTTTTTATTCTTTGACATCACAGCATTTCTCACCATAGATTACTTACCCTTTAAGGTACAGGGGGCATCAGACTAGGATTTTTACCATGTTGATGGTTTGTATGTACTTTCAAAGTGTTATGAATATTGTGTGTTTCTTGTTTTTCCATTCTGGTGAGGAAATACCAAGTGCCATTAGATGTATTTCCTCTTTTGATCTGTTTGTGGAAAACTGGTGTAATCAAAAAAACACATTAGAGAAGTTCAGACTGGCCCTTGAGAGAGTGATGTTTTCTATGAAATGGATGGAGTAAGCCTTTGCCGGAAACCTGCCCATTTGGACTCCATCCTTTGTAAAACATCGAAATATAGGAGGGTTGGAGCATTGGAGGTTTGTTCCTTTTTAGTTGTGTATGAGTAGTGTTTGGAAGCAAGCCTATTAACTAAAACAGGGATTGAGTTTTCTTAGCTATGTGATAAAAGTAATTACCTACCAGGTAATTTTAAAAGGACCCATATTTTAAATAGTTAAAACTCAACATTTTGTTTTATGTCTTCATATTCTAATATATAAAATCAGCTGGACTATTCTATATAAGTTCAGTTATATAGACTGAATTTCAGTTCAGTTCAGTTGCTCAGTCGTGCCCGACTCTTTGCGACCTCATGGACTGCAGCACACCAGGCTTCCCTGTTCATCACTAACTTGCAGGGCTTGCTGAAACTCATGTCCATTGCATTGGTGATGCCATCCAGCCATGTCATCCTCTGTCATCCCCTTCTCCTCCTGCCTTCAGTCTTTCCCAGCATCAGGGTCTTTTCCAACGAGTCAGTCCTTCCCATCAAGTGGCCAAAAGATTGGAGCTTCAGCTTCAACATCAGTCCTTCCAATGAATATTCAGGACTGATTTCCTTTAGGATGGACTGGTTGGATCTCCTTGCAGTCCAAGGGACTCTCAAGAGTTTTCTCCAACACCACAGTCCAAAAGCATCAATTCTTTGGTGTTCAAATTTCTTAATGGTTCAACTCTCACATCCATACATGACTACTGGAGAAACCATAGCTTTGACTAGACAGACCTTTGTTGGTAAAATAATGTCTCTGCTTTTTAATACGCTGTCTAGGTTGGTCATAGCTTTTCTTCCAAGACTAAACTTTCCTATTCTATAATATATAAGAAGTTATATATTCTATATAACTATATATATATCAGCCCACACAAACAATACAATTCTTAAAGCCCTTAGAATCCATGTCCATGTCTTGAGAAGGGAAGAATGGAAGGTGTTATTTGACTTGCAGACACTATGCCATCCTCTAATGGGTACCTATCTTCTTTGCACTTTGGCCAGGGAGCAGTGAGGGATGTGGTGCTCAGAGTAGAGAATCTGAGAGAAGAGTCAATTATTTTTCAAGACATCTTATTTCATTTTCTGCCTATATCCCAATGCCCACCCCCCCAACACACACACAAATACATAGCCCAAACATTCTCCTGTTCTACTCTTTTTGACCCTGTAGTAATGGGTCAGAAAATGCATATCCTTTTTTGCCAGTGCTTGAACTTAAAATCTGCCAGGGTCTTTAACATAGATTCAGGTAATGTACTTCTTCCATTCAGAATATCTGAATAAAATATCATATTTTGCCCTTCCCATCAAAAAAAGAAAGACATAAAAATTTTCTGACGCTGAAAATGATCATTTAATTCAAAGATATTTCTGGAAGCAGCCACTCAGAAAGTGTTTCTATATTCAAATGCTAAAAATTTTTAAAGGGAGGGTGAATTTGTTGTCTCTCTGTTCTCAGGAAACTATAATCCTTTAACAATTTCAGATCCATCAAGATCTTTCCCAGGTAAGACTAGACAGGACTTCTTTGATGGGACTCTGTTTTCCACTGGCTTCCATAGTCATTGGGGAGAAAGAAACTTTTCACTTACTTGTGTTTTTCTCAAATTGTGATATGTCTGTTTATTCATAGTCTTTCATTCGGGAGAAGTCATGACCAGCTCCAGGTGAATTCATGAAAAACAAATTCTTCAAAAAATTTTTGGCTAAATGGCCAATTTGTCTAGTGGTCAAATTGCCAAAAATTAGTTCATGCAAAAATAATCCATAGAATGACCAATGTAAAAAATTTACCCAAACTCATTGATTCATCAGAATCATGTCTTAAGAAATACTTTTCTTGAATATATTCCAAAGGTTTAAAAACATTTTTCTGAAAGGGATCCGATAGTAAATATTTTAGGCTTTACAAACTACATAAAGTCTCTATAGTATATTCTCTGTTTTTGTTTTACAGCTTTTTTAAAAAGTAAAAAATCATTCTTACCTCATATGAAAACAGGCTGCTGCCAATTTTGGCTCACAGACTATAGTTTGGGCCCTTATGTATTCAAATAATTTGTATTTTTTCACACAAATATGTTGGTTTTAATTATATGCAATGGCTATATTCTTGAATATATTCAATGACTCTATCCTTATGTTGACCTAAAATAAATAGACTGGCAGATGTTTCTCCAGCAAAGATGAGTTTATTTGGGATCAGCAGTGAATTGCCCTCAAAATACTTAGATAACTGGGACCCATTTCCTAGAGGTTTTTCCTCTCGAGTAAAGAACATGTTTCAAACAGCTTAAACAGCTCATAGTACAAATGGCTCAATTCAAACAGCTTGCAAGCCAATTGCAGCCAATCTTGAGGAAAAATCTTGTATTAGAGGAGCTGGGTTGAAGGTGTTTTTATTTTTATTTTTTTTTCTTTTTATTTTAATTGGAAGCTAATTACTTTACAATATTGTGGTTTCACCATACATTCACATGAATCAGCCATGGGTGTACATGTGTTCCCAGGGTGTTTTTAAAAGCCACTCTCTGAAAGATAGCCCTTTCAAAGGAATAGGCTGAAGGCTGAACCTGCACAGTATTATTTGAAGCAGCTCCTTCTGGAATTGGGCCAGAAGCATTTTCACCCAGCTTTGGTTGAAGCAATCTGATCTCCAGATCAGACTTAAGTGTCAAATGAATACTTACATGCAGAACAAGGCCTTTACCTGAAAAAGGAAACCTTCAAATAGATCCTGAATAATTCTTGGAGAGCATCAAATGTAAAGAGGATGTGAGCCCAGATCCAGGAGAAAGACACACCTTCAAACTCCGTGGTTGGTGAGTAAAGCAATGAACAACTGTGCACTCTGTGTGTACCACAGGCATTTGCTCACCAGTCCTGGAGCTGTTGGGAGTCTTCTCTGGTCCCTCCCTGCAAATAGACTGCCAGATGTTTTTTCAGCAAAGATTCATTTCTTTGGGACCAGTAGAGAATTGCAATTCAGAATCTGAAACCATGATAAGCCACTTAGAAGTCCCTGCATGGCAAGGGAAGAATGCTTTTACAGAGGGGAAAAGGAAGTGGGGAAGGCTACGGTAGATAAACAGAGTCCATGGCTTTTTGTTGATTGGTTGAGTCCTTGCCAGGAAAGAAGAGAACTCTCTTCTTCCCATTGGGCTCTGCTATTGTCACAGGCCATGAGAGCACTCCCTCCTGGTCTCCTGACTATTTAATTGACATTTCTGTTTATTAATTTTACATCATTCACTTTATGGATCTGTATTTTCCTCATCTGTAAAGTGAAAATTATAAAAACACATAAAATAAGAAAATAAAGTGAACGCTTGGAAATCAGGGCTCAGGGAAGTTAAGAGACTTGCTGCTCTAGGTCCCACAGCTAGGAAATGGCAGAGCTGAAGTTTGAAACCCCAAGTGTGTGTGAACCCCAAATCCTGTCCATCTTCCATGGCAGCTCTGATGTGCTAAGCACAATGGTGGGGACTGGGGAAAGTAGGAGGCTGTTTCAGGCATGATCCCTGAGGAGCCAGTTAAGTGCATAGGGAGTCTTAGGGAGAGGTAGGTCTGGAAATGCTAGTACAAATGCAGATGCCAGGGATGATTGAGAGGCACTTGGGCCTGAAGGGAAAAAGGATGCCTACAACTTGACCCATGATTTTACATTTCAGACACGAAGTGGTAGTGGGTTTCTTCTTTAGTTAGAATAGTATGAAAATAGACTCCTTGAACCTGGGTCACAACCTGCAAGCTAGAAGGGAAATCTGGTTTCCCTTTCTTCCATTGCTTCAGAATAAATCATCTCAGCTGTAAGTTAAACAAGCAGAGACATTTAGAATTATATTTTTACTGTCATCGGTTTCCTGACTCTGTGTCACAATGGATCAGAACACATCTTAGTTTGTGCTGCATTGACATATGAAAGGACGGTCTTCAATGGACTTCTTTTTCATACTTGCAGTTTCATTTATGAAGCAAGAAGAAGTAGATGGGTTTTTGAGCCAAGAACAACCTTCCATTAAAGTAATTCAACAGTATTGACTACTTCACCAATGAATATCAAACCTTGGGGAAGGATTTAAAATAAAGAGTAAAAAACATTAATGGCGCAATTTAGGAGTAACATTTTGAGATTTTACATAATGAGACAGAGGTACTTTTCTTCGTAAATTTGGAAAGTGTTCTTTTCCTGTAAATACAGCTAGGAAAGTGTTCTTTAATCATTTTCTTTCTGTTTGAGGATTAACTGACATAATTTGGAAAAGGAAAGTTCTATTTGTATCTCAGTTCAGTTCAGTCACTCATTCGTGTCCGACTCTTTGCGACCCCATGAATCGCAGCACGCCAGGCCTCCCTGTCCATCACCAACTCCCAGAGTTCACTCAGACTCATGTCCATCGAGTCAATGATGCCATCCAGCCATCTCATCCTCTGCTGTCCCCTTCTCCTCCTGCCCCCAATCCCTCCCAGCATCAGAGTCTTTTCCAATGAGTCAACTCTTCGCATGAGGTGGCCAAAGTACTGGAGTTTCAGCTTTAGCATCATTCCTTCCAAAGAAATCCCAGGGCAGGTCTCCTTCAGAATGGACTGGATGGATCTCCTTGCAGTTCAAGGGACTCTCAAGAGTCTTCTCCAACACCACAGTTCAAAAGCATCAATTCTTCGGCGCTCAGCCTTCTTCACAGTCCAACTCTCACATCCATAGATGACCACTGGAAAAACGATAGCCTTGACTAGACGGACCTTAGTCGGCAAAGTAAAGTCTCTGCTTTTGAATATGCTATCTAGGTTGGTCATAACTTTTCTTCCAAGGAGTAAGCGTCTTTTAATTTCATGGCTGCAGTCACCATCTGCAGTGATTTTGGAGCCCCAAAAAATAAAGTCTGCCACTGTTTCCACTGTTTCCCCATCTATTTCCCATGAAGTGATGGGACTGGATGCCATGACCTTTGTTTTCTGAATGTTGAGCTTTAAGTCAACTTTTTCGCTTTCCTCTTTCACTTTCATCAAGAGGCGTTTTAGTTCCTCTTCACTTTCTGCCATAAGGGTGGTGTCATCTGCATATGTGAGGTTATTGATATTTCTCCTGGCAATCTTGATTCCAGCTTGTGTTTCTTCCAGTCTAACATTCCTCATGATGCACTCTGCATAGAAGTTAAATAAGCAAGGTGACAATATACAGCCTTGACGTCCTCTTTTCCTATTTGGAGCCAGTCTGTTGTTCCATGTCCAGTTCTAATTGTTGCTTCCTGAACTGCATATAGGTTTCTCTAGAGGCAGGTCAGGTGGTCTGGTATACCCGTCTCTTTCAGAATTTTCCACAGTTTATTGTGATCCACACAGTCAAAGGCTTTGGCATAATCAATAAAGCAGAAATAGACGTTTTTCTGGAACTCTCTTGCTTTTTCCATGATCCAGCGGATGTTGGCAATTTGATCTCTGGTTCCTCTGCCTTTTCTAAAACCAGTTTGAACATCAGGAAGTTCACAGTTCACGTATTGCTGAAGCCTGGCTTGGAGAATTTTGAGCATTACTTTGCTAGCATGTGAGATGAGTGCAATGTGTGGTAGTTTGAGCATACTTTGGCATTGCCTTTCTTTGGGATTGGAATGAAAACGGACCTTTTCCAGTCGTGTGGCCACTGCTGAGTTTTCCAATTTGGCTGGCATATTGAGTGCAGCACTTTCACAGCATCATCTTTCAGGGTTTGAAATAGCTCAACTGGAATTCCATCACCTCTACTAGCTTTGTTCATAGTGATGCTTTCTAAGGCCCACTTGACTTCACATTCCAAGATGTCTGGCTCTAGATGAGTGATCACACCATTGTGATTATCCGGGTCATGAAGATCTTTTTTGTATATTTCTTCTGTGTGTTCTTGCCACCTCTTCTTAATATCTTCTGCTTCTGTTTGGTCCAGACCATTTCTGTCCTTTATCGAGCCCATCTTTGCATGAAATGTTCCCTCAGTATCTCTAATTTTCTTGAAGAGATCTCTAGTCTTTCCCATTCTGTTCTTTTCCTCTATTTCTTTGCATTGATCGCTGAAGGAGGCTTTCTTATCTCTTCTTGCTGTTCTCTGGAACTCTGCATTCAGATGCTTATATCTTTCCTTTTCTCTTTTGCTTTTTGCCTCTCTTCTTTTCACAGCTATTTGTAAGGCCTCCCCAGACAGCCATTTTGCTTTTTTGCATTTCTTTTCCACAGGGATGGTCTTGATCCCTGTCTCCTGCACAATGTCACAAACCTCATTCCATAGTTCATCAGGCACTCTGTCTATCAGATCTAGGCCCTTAAATCTATTTCTCACTTCCACTGTATAATCACACGGGATTTGATTTAGGTCATACCTGAATGGTCTAATGGCTTTCCCTACTTTCTCCAATTTGAGTATGAATTTGGTAATAAGGAGTTCATGATCTGAGCCACAGTCAGCTCCTGGTCTTGTTTTTGTTGACTGTATAGAGCTTCTCCATCTTTGGCTGCAAAGAATATAATCAATCTGATTTCGGTGTTGACCATCTGGTGATGCCCATGTGTAGAGTATTCTCTTGTGTTGTTGGAAGAGGGTGTTTGCTATGAGCAGTGCATTTTCTTGGCAAAACTCTATTAGTTTTTGCCCTGCTTCATTCTGCATTCCAAGGCCAAATTTGCCTGTTACTCCAGGTGTTTCTTGACTTCCTACTTTTGCATTCCAGTCCCCTATAATGAAAAGGACATCTTTTTTGGGTGTTAGTTCTACAAGGTCTTGTAGGTCTTCATAGAACCGTTCAACTTCAGCTTCTTCAGCGTTACTGGTTGGGGCATAGACTTGGATTACTGTGATATTGAATGGTTTGCCTTGGAAACGAACAGAGATCATTCTGTCATTTTTGAGATTCCATCCAAGTACTGCATTTTAGACTCTTTTGTTGACTATGATGGCTACTCCATTTCTTCTGAGGGATTCTTGCCTGCAGTAGTAGATATAATGGTCATCTGAGTTAAATTCACCCATTCCAGTCCATTTTAGTTCACTGATTCCTAGAATGTCAACGTTCACTCTTGCCATCTCTTGTTTGACCACTTCCAATTTTCTTGATTCATGGACCTGACATTCCAGGTTCCTATGTAATATTGCTCTTTGTAGCATCGGACCTTGCTTCTGTCACCAGTCACATCCACAGCTGGGTATTGTTTTTGCTTTGGCTCCATCCCTTCATTCTTTCTGGAGTTATTTCTCTACTGATCTCCAGTAGCATATTGGGCACCTACTGACCTGGGGAGTTCCTCTTTCAGTATCCTATCATTTTGCCTTTTCATACTGTTCATGGGGTTCTCAAGGCAAAAATACTGAAGTGGTTTGCCATTCCCTTCTCCAGTGGACCACATTCTGTCAGACCTCTCCACCATGACCCGCCCATCTTGGGTTGCCCCGTGGGCATGGCTTAGTTTCATTGAGTTAGACAAGGCTGTGGTCCTAGTGTGATTAGATTGACTAGTTTTCTGTGAGTGTGGTTTCAGTGTGTCTGCCCTCTGATGCCCTCTTGCAACACCTACCATCTTACTTGGGTTTCTCTTACCCTAGGCGTGGGGTATCTCTTCACGGCTGTTCCAGCAAAGCACTGCTGCTGCTCCTTACCTTGGATGAGGGGTATCTCCTCACCGCTGCCCTTCCTGACCTTCATCGTGGGATAGCTCCTCTAGGCCCTCCTGCACCCGTGCAGCCACTGTGCCTTGGATGTGGTGTGGCTCCTTCTGGCTGCCGCCCCTGGCCTCAGACACGGGGTAGCTCCTCCCAGCCGCCGCCCCTGACTTTGGATGTGGGGTAGCCCCTCTCAGCCATTCCTGCGCCATCGCAGCCTGGCAATCTCAGCCACTGCCCCTGACCTCGAACGTGGGGTAACTCCCCTTGGCTGCTGCCCTTCGGACGTGGGGTCCTCCCGGCTTCTGCCCCTGCCTCAGAGGTAGGGTAGCTCCTCTCGGCCATGCTTAATGCACCAGTCGGTCGCAGCCGCCTGCACATAGTAGTGTCAATTGTTACATTTATTTGATTTTCCCTGGGTGATCGAATGACTGCTGCTGCTGCTGCTGCTGCTGCTCAGTCACTTCAGTCATGTCCAACTCTGTGCGACCCCATAGACGGCAGCTCACCAGGCTCTGCCGTCCCTGGGATTCTCCAGGCAAGATCACTGGAGTGGGTTGCTGTTTCCTTCTCCAATGTGTGAAAGTGGAAAGTGAAAGTGAAGTTGAATGACTATTTGTATCTATTCCTAACCAAAGACCAGCAATAGATGTGACTCTATTTTATACCTGCATAGACTGGTTAGGTATGAAAGGCTCATCAGTGCTTTTCATTGACAATGTATATTTATCACTTATTTGTACTTTCTAATTTTAAGCAAATATTTGCCATATATATTGACATATAGAAGAGCATGAAATGTTAAGTTCATGGAAGAATTTAGAAAGCTTTGCTTTTTTATTTTTTATATTCAAGCTAGTACATTTGAAGCAAAACCTAATTGCCTCATAATGTTTTCTTGACAAGGTTAGTGTCTTGTCAAGTAACACCCACCACAACCTTTGACATAACACTATTCCACAGAACCTTTTTTGATGACAGAGTTGCTGTTTAGTCTGTTCTGTTTAATACAGTAGCCACTAGCCACATGGAGCAGTGGAGCACTTATAATGTGCCAGCTGTGACTGAAAAACTAAATTTTAAATTTTATTACATTTTTATTTTAATTTAGCCACTATGTACTTAGTGGGTGGGGTTTCCCTGGTGGCTCAGACAGTAAAGAATCTGCCTGCAATGCAGGAGCCTGGGTTCTATCCCTGGGTCAGGAAGATCCCTCAGAGAAGGGAATGGCACCCCATTTCAGTATTCTTGCTTGGAGTATATCCCATGGACAGAGGAGCCTGGCAGGTTACAGACCATGGGGTTGCAAAGAGTTGGACATGACTAAGTGAGTAAACAACAACAAAAAATATTTTAGGACGTATATCTTTAAATAATGTACAGTTATCTGTATAAGTAACTCTGTTTAGGTCTAAGTTACTTAATGCTGAAAGTCAAAGCAGTGATAAACACATACATTTTATATCCTCACCATACATACAAATGACCCAATTAACTCATTAAGTTGCTATTTAAATCAATACCTTCTAAATAAAATATTATTTTGTTACCAAAATATACATTTAAAATTTTTCATAATTTTCTACAATTATAAATAAGTAAAATAGACTTTTTGGGTGCATCCTGTGAAACATAAAATGGAAATTTTCTCTCCATTGGATCAGTATTCACTTTTTGAAACTATGCAGAATAATCCAGTTATTCTATTTGCTTTGTAAAGGCACATTTTTGAGATATTGCAGTTTGGTTCCAGACCACAGCAATAAAGCAAATACCACAGTAAAGTGAATCTCATAATTTTTTTGTTTCCCAGTGCTGCATATAAAGGTTTATACTATAATGTAGTCTATTATGTGTGCAATAGCTCTATGTCTAAGAAGGTACATACCTTAATTTAAAAATACTTACTTGCTAAAAAAAATGCTAACCACTATTTGAGCCTTCAGAAAGTTGTAATCTTTTGCTGGTGGAGGGTCTTACCTTACTGTTGATGGCTACTGATTGATGAAGATGGTGGTTGCTGAAGGCTGGGGTGGATGTGGAAATTTCTTAAAATAAACATGTATAATATCATGTAAGAATCGAAAAAAATTAAATATATTAAGCTCTTAGGAAAAAAAAAAGCAATGAAGTTTGTCATGTGGATTGACAAATGATTTCTTTGTAGCATGCAATGCTATTTTATAGCATTTTATCCACAGTAGAACTTCTTTAAAAATTGGAGTCAGCTCTCTCAAACCCTGCTGCTGCTTTATGGAGTTGATGTAATATTTTAAATCCTTTGTTGTCATTTCAACAATCTTCACAACATCTCTAAGAGGTGTAGATTCCACCTCAAAGAAACCACTTTCTTTGTGTATGTATAAGAAGCAACTCGTCATCCATTAAACTCTTATCATGGGTTTGCAGAAGTTTAGTTACGTCTTCAGGCTCCACTTCTAATTCTAGTTCTCTTGCTATTTCCACCACACCTGTAGTTCCTTCCTCCACTGAGGTCTTGAACCCTCAAAGTCATCCATGAAGGTTGAAATAAATTTCTTCCAAACTCCTGTTAACTTTCCCATGAATCACAAATGTTTTTAATGACATATAGAATAGTGAATTCTTTCTAGAGAGTTTTGGATTTACTTTGTCCAAATCCATCAGAAGAATCACTATCTATGGCAATTATATAGTCTTATGAAATGTATTTCTTTAAAGATAAGACTTCAAAGGTGAAACGACACCTTGATTCATGGGCTGCAGAATGGGTGATGTGTAAATTGGCATGAAAACAACATTAATTTCCTGTCCATCTCCATCAGAGCTTTTGGGTGACTAGGTGTTTTGTTGATGAGTTGTCATATTCTGAAAGGAATCTTTTATTTTTTTTTTCTGAGCAGTAAGTCTCTAGAGTGGGCTTAAAATATTCTGTAAACCATATAAATGGATGTGCTGTCATCCAGGCTTTGTTGTTCCATTTATAGACCAAAGGCAGAGTAGATTTAGCATGGTTCTTAAGGGCTTTAGGATTTTCAGCATCATAAGTGAGCATTGGCTTCAACTGGAAGTTACCAACTGCATTAGCTCTTAACAAAAGAGTCAGCCTGTCCTTTGAAGCTTTTAAGCCAAGCACTAGCTTCTCTTCTCTAGCTATGGAAGTCCTAGATGACATCTTCTTCCAACAGAAGGCTGTTTCATTTGCACTGAATATCTGTTGTTTAGTGTAGCCACCTTCATGAATGATCTTAGCTACATCTTCTGGATAATTTGCAGCAGCTTCTATGTCAGCCCTTGCTGCTTCACCTTGCATTTTGATGTTATGGGTAGAGCTTTTTTCCTTAAGCTTCATGGACCACCCTCTGCCAGCTTCAGACTTTTCTTCTTCTGCAGCTTCCTCACCTCCCTCAGCCTTCATAGAATTGAAGAGCTACAGCCTTGCTCTGGATTCAGTTCAGTTCAGTTCAGTTCAGTTGCTCAGTTGTGTGTGACTCTTTGCTATCCTGTGGACTGCAACACACAAGACTTCCCTGTCCATCACCAATTCCCGGAGCTTGCTCTCACTCATATCCATAGAGTGGGTGATGCCATCCAATCATCTAATCCTCTGTCATCTACTTCTCCTCCTGCCTTCAATCTTTTCCAGGCCTTCCCTGATAGCTCAGTTGGTTAAGAATCCGCCTGGAATGCAGGAGACTCTGGTTCAATTCCTGGATTGGGAAGATCCACTGGGGAAGGGATAGACTACCCACTCCAGTATTCTTGGGCTTCCCTTGTGGCTCAGCTGGTAAAGAATCCACCTGCAATGCGGGAGACCTCAATTGGGAAGATCCTCTGGAGAAGGCAAAGACTACCCACTAAAGTATTTGGCCTGGAGAATTCCATGGACTGTATAGACCATGGGGTTGCAAAGAGTCAGACATGACTGAGCAACTTTCATTTTCAATCTTTCCCAGCATCAGAGTCTTTTCCAGTGAGTCAGTTCTTCACATCAGGTGACCAAAGCATTGGAGTTCTAGTTTCAGCATCCATCCTTCCAATGCATATTCAGGACTGATTTCCTTTAGGATTGACTGATTTGATCTCCTTGCCGTCCAAGGGACTCTCAAGAGTCTTCTCCAACACCACAGTTCAAAAGCATCAATTCTTCAGCATTCAGCTTTCTTTATGGTTCAACTGTCACTTCTATACATGACTACTGGAAAAACCATAGCTTTGACTAGATGGACCTTTGTCGGCAAAGTAATGTCTCTGGTTTTTAATATACTGTCTAGGTTGGTCATCGAAGAAGGCAATGGCACCCCACTCCAGTACTCTTGCCTGGAAAATCCCATGGATGGAGGGGCCTGGTAGGCTGCAGTCCATGGGGTCACGAAGAGTCATACACGACTGAGCAACTTCAGTTTCACTTTTCACTTTCATGCATTGGAGAAGGAAATGGCAACCCACTCCAGTGTTCTTGCCTGGAGAATCCCAGGGATGGGGGAGCCTGGTGGGCTGCCGTCTATGGGGTCGCACAGAGTTGGACACGACTGAAGTGACTGAGCAGCAGCTGCAGGTTGGTCATAGCTTTTCTTCCAAGGAGTAAGCATCTTTTAATTTCATGGCTGCAGTCACCATCTGTAGTGATTTTTGGAGCCCAAGAAAATAAAATCTGTCATTGTTTCCATTGTTTCCCCATCTATTTGCCATGAAATGATGGGGTCGGATGCCATGATCTTCAATTTTTGAATGTTGAGTTTTAAGCCAGGTTTTCACTCTCCTCTTTCACTTTCATCAAGAGGCAAGAGTTCCTCTTCACTTTCTGCCATAAGGGTGGTGTCATCTGCATATCTGAGATTATTGATATTTCTCCTGTTATTCTTGATTCTAGTTTGTGCTTCATCCAGCCCTGCATTTCGCATGATGTGCTCTGTATGTAAGTTAAAATAAACAGGGTTTTTAAACTCTGGATTAGGCTCTGGCTTTAGGGAATGTTGTGGCTGGTTTGCTTTTCTCTCTAGACCACTCAAACTTTCTCCATATCTGCAATAATGTTGTTTTGCTTTTTTATTGTGTGTTCAATAGAGTAGCACTTTTAATTTCCTTCAAGAACTTTTTTTTTTTTTTTTGCATTCACAACTTGGTAGCAGTTTGGTGCAAGAAATTTAGCTTTCAGCTTATCTTAGCTTTTGACATGACTTTCTCAGAAGGATTAATCATTTCTAGCTTTTGATTTAAAGTGAGAGATGTGATTCTTCTTTCTCTCTGTCTCTCCCACTTTCTTTTTCTCTCTCATCTTCCATTTACTTTAGGAAAAGTAAGCTGATATTTAGACTTGAGTGTACCATGAAGCTTCATTATTTCCCTGGGCATCAAAATTCTAATTTTGACAGAAATTAATTGTTAATTATCAGAGAATACAGAGTTTCTCTAATTATAGGAAACAAAATTGAATTTGGCCTGAAGACTTTTTTTCGTAATGTCTTAAATTTAAGAACATTCGTTCATACACATTGGCTCTTTTTTTTTTTTTAGCTTGCTTTGCTTACCACTGTCAAAAAGAGGCACTTCATTCTAATGCTGGTCCAGATGACTTCAGTTCAGTTCAGTTCAATTCAGTCGCTCAGTCGTGTCCGACTCTTTGCGACCCCATGAATTGCATCACGCCAGGCCTCCCTGTCCATCACCAACTCCCAGAGTTCACTCAAACTCACATCCATTGAGTCGGTGATGCCATCCAGCCATCTCATCCTCTGTCGTCCCCTTCTCCTCCTGCCCCCAATCCCTCCCAGCATCAGAGTCTTTTCCAATGAGTCAACTCTTCGCATGAGGTGGCCAAAATTACTGGAGTTTCAGCTTCACCATCATTCCTTCTAAAGAACACCCAGGACTGGTCTCCTTTAGAATGGACTGGTTGGATCTCCTTGCAATCCAAGGGACTCTCAAGAGTCTTCTCCAACACCACACTTCAAAAGCATCAATTCTTCGGCGCTCAGCTTTCTTAACAGTCCAACTCTCACATCCACACATGACCACAGGAGAAACCATAGCCTTGACTAGACAGACCTTTGTTGGCAAAGTAATGTCTCTGCTTTTGAATATGCTATCTAGGTTGGTCATAACTTTCCTTCCAAAGAGCAAGCATCTTTTAATTTCATGGCTGCAGTCACCATCTGCAGTGATTTTGGAGCCCAAAAAAGTAAAGTCTGACACTGTTTCCACTGTTTCCCCATCTATTTCCCATGAAGTGATGGGACCAGATGCCATGATCTTCGTTTTCTCAATGTTGAGCTTTAAGCCAACTTTTTCACTCTCCTCTTTCACTTTCATCAAGAGGCTTTTTAGTTCCTTTTCACTTTCTGCCATAAGGGTGGTGTCATCTGCATATCTGAAGTTATTGATATTTCTCCCTGCAATCTTGATTCCAGCTTGTGCTTCTTTCTCATGATGTACTCTACATATAAGTTAAATAAGCAGGGTGACAATATACAGCCTTGATATATTCCTTTTCCTATTTGGAACCAGTCTGTTGTTCCATGGCCAGTCCTAACTGTTGCTCCCTGATATGCATACAGGTTTCTCAAGAGGCAGGTCAGATGGTCTGGTATTCCCATCTCTCTCAGAATTTTTCAGTTTATTGTGATCCACACAGTCAAAGGCTTTGGCATAATCAATAAAGCAGAAATAGATGTTTTTCTGGAACTCTCTTGGTTTTTTGATGATCCAGCAGATGTTGGCAATTTGATCTCTCATTCCTCTGTCTTTTCTAAAACCAGCTTGAACATCAGGAAGTTCACGATTCACGTATTGATGAAGCCTTACTTTATTATAAATATGACTTACTTTATTATAAATATGGTGCAGAACTCCTTTCTCTGTAGGAAAAGTGACACCTCATAGATTGACGATGTTATGTATTAAAAAAAGAGAGTTAATATTAGTGTATCATATGTTAATTTCTTTTTTATGAATAGTATTTGTTTATATTTTCAGGTTTAATTTTCTTTGTTATGGCTTCTTAGATACACCCATCATTTAAAAGTGGACATTTAATTTCCAAATACATGGTTTTTTTTTAAGTATCTTTGATGCTAATTTCTCATTTAAATGCTTTCTTCTCTGCAGTCACCCTCTGTGCTTTTTTCAGTCTTTTAACTTTATTGATGCTTTCAATGGCTAAGTCAAAATCTCTCTTGGTAAATGTCACATTGCACTTGAAAATATGTGGGTTATTTTCAGATATCTTTTGATATTGATTTCTAACATAATTCCACAGTGATAAGAGAACAGACTCTATGATTTCAATACCTTTAGACCACCTAGTTTTACATCCCTGCATATGTTCCAGTGTCTCCTAGTTTATAGTCTATCGGGATTTAAAATAATTTGTATCCTACTCTTTTGTGAAAATGGTATAAATCTTAACTGTGTTGAATTAATTGCTTTACAGTGCTTTTCAGGTCTACTATATACTTCTACTTTTCTATATATCCATTCTATTAATTTTTGAGTGTTTGATATTGAAACTCCAACTAAAAATCTTAATTTACCTACTTCAAAATAATTGTAATATATGGTAGAATTGTTCTATATTTCCCAACTCGCCTATAAATGTATTATCAATAATTTTTTTGAAAAAAGAGAAAAAAAGAAAAAAAGAGATTTTTTTCTTGTTTGAACTGTTAAAAAAACAAAATTTAACTGAGTAAATGTGAAGATCTAATTGACTTTATGAGGCAATTCATGAATTGGGCAGCATCCCAAGAGTTATATACAATGGAAGTTTTTTTTTTTTTTATAGAAAGAGGAGTGGGGCCAAGGAATTACTAGCAAAATCAAAGAAAGGATTATTTTGGGGCCAGGACATTCTTCTTCCTTTGGGGGATAGAAAGGACCATGTGACAGATTACCTAATTGGTGCTGACTAGGAAGTTCCAAACTGGTTGATTAAGATTCCACTGCTGGTAAAGGCTGAGACTGCAGTTAGGTTAGGCATTAAATCTGGGTTTAGTAACATGGGTTTTAACACAAGTGATACCATTTGGGGTGTTTGGTTTTTTTCTTAACAGAACATCATTTTTACTGTATTACAGAGAAATTAGTGGCAAGTGAGATGTGTTTACCATCTCTCTTTTCACCTATTTATAGGAGTGTTCAAGAGGAAACAAGATGTTTTGGAATGGATTCCTCAGAATTTGAAATTGTTGATGCAGAGGTACGTACATTGAGTACATAGAGTCATGCCTTATTTCCATAATGTTGACTGTTTAGTTAATGTGTATGGCCAAGGTAGGGGAAGAAAAGAATTTTCCTGCTACCCTTCTAGGTTCTCAGGTAAGATGCCCCTGTAATTAAGACAGGACTAACAGGAGAAAGACAAATGGAAGCTTAGTAATGGATATTAATATATCTCTTACATACATGGGAGAGACCCAATAATATTGAATAACTCTCTGAAATGACTCAAGCCACCACCTTGAATACCATTTTCAGCTAACAGAAGGTGATGGGAGTGGGGAGTTGGTAGTGGGGATACAGTAAACAAGGGTTAAGTTTTTCTGCAGATTTAAGTCCTGGCCTTCTGCATTAATGAGTTTCTAGAAACTAAGAGTCATCCTTTTCTACCTGGTGCAGAAAGGGAGACACGCTTATAAATGGAGATTTCCTTTATAAATATAAATGTATCTTACAAAAGGGTAACTTCTATTGGTTTTCAGAGCTCCTCCTCTGCCTGCTGTTTCTTAGAAATAACCAGCTCAAAATAAGCCTTATGCCAACAAGTCATATTTTGGGGTGGCAATTTCAGCCTCCCTCGACCTACATATAAAGGTTTTTAATTTGAAGTATCCCATATGGACATAGAACATGAGTGGTATTCCATAGTTGCCATTTTATAGTTATTTCTTATTGGAAACAGTAACAGCCATGCTTGGAATGGTCCCTGTAGTAGCTTTAAAAAGAATTAAGCTAGCCTCTGTGCCAGATATCATTCAAAGTCTTTTCAACTTGTGAATGCATTTTGAAATCAGAGGTTATATAGCCTATAGCCTGCTCCTATAGGCTATGTGAGTAGACTCATGAGATGGCAGAGTCCTCTGCCCATTATGGGTAGAATGAATCCCTAATTAATGTGAATTATCCTCCATCCTTTCCTTAAGCCATTAAATGTATCATCCAATTATCCATTCACCAGATGTTCCACTAGAGAACCCTATAGGGATACACCTGAATAGAAATATGAAACTTGGGTCTGCCCTCAATAATCTAAATTCTAGCCTGGGAGATAAGATCAAAGTGCAAGAAAAACAGATATATAACAACAAATAACCATCCCAGGAAGCCTTCCCCAATGAATAGTCTTTCACCTTACTTGTTACTCCATGGGTGCTTATAACATAGCTACTAGGCTGATTCACTGTGGTGGTGATAGTACTATAGAGAGAAAAGACAGCTTGGGTATCAGAAGATAAGAGCTCAATTCCTGATTCTGCCATTTACCAATTAATTATGTAACCTGAGGAATGTTATTTTACCATGGGAAGCCTCAGTTTCATTATGTGTAAAATGGGAGTGGTAATAATCTCTGCCAGGCTACCTCATAAGGATTAGATAACACTCAAAGGAACTTCATTTATTGAACTGGCCAAAAAGTTTACTTGAGTTTTTCCATATGATGTTACAAAAAACCTGAATGAACTTTTTAGCCAAACCCATCTCAGGATATTGTCTGTATTCCTGCAATAGAATGAATCTTCTATGAGAGAAGGGGTAGTATTGTTCACCAGCATGTCACCAAATACCTTGAACAGTACTGGCCACACATAGTAGGTGTTCATAAATATTAAATACACAAAAGAATATTGTATGTTAAAACAGTCTATTTTTATAGCACTCTTCAAATGTCTAGTAAAGGGATTTAAAGAACAATATTGACAGGTTGGATGTGTAGACTGTCAGTTTGGCTTTCAGCCTTCCATGTGATTTTGCTTAAAAGTATTCACATTCATGAGACTGTGCAGACAGCAGGTGTTTTTAGTATTTAAGTTCTTCTGTAACATGGAAATACTATGAACATGTATTTTCAATATGAAGTGCTGGTTTTTCTATATTTTCTAACTCTTGCTCACTCAATAAGCTACTTCTATGTAGATAAAACTTCTCCCTTCTGAAGAGGTACCTCTGCTTACCCAGCTTTCTGTTCAAGATGGTATGAAACAGCGAGGAAATTAGGTAGAAAAAAGTTAATTTAAGTGGAACAATACTCTGTTTATACACAAGCTAATTTCAGTTATGCTAGGAAAAGAGGCCAAGACCTCCATATAGCTCTGGCCATCAGTCTGACATCTACATAGCTGACAGCCTGACTTCATCAGTCTGTCAACAAACATTTACCCAGGACCTGTTGTGTGCTATGTGTGAAGAATCCAGTCCTTCAACTTAGTGTTTTGAAGAAAGTTGGATTAAAAAAACCTCTCACTTTATAAACTTTATAAAACCTAAGTAATTTTAACATTTAAAGGTGTTTTTTTTAAAGAATCTCATAATCTTATCACAATGGCACAATTGCTATTTAATTTTGCTATTTCCATTCAGTCTCGGTCTACCATCACTTGTGTTTTAGACTTTGTTATAACGATAGTTTGCCTGCTACTCCATTTCCTTTGGTTATCACTTATTGCTAAAGTCTGTCTTTGGACAGTCTCAAATTTAGTCATTTCAGTAACTGGACAATATACTATGGTATTGAGGGACTTGTGTTTCCAATCAAGATGGAGCAACAGGGACCAGATTGACATTGCTGCCCAAAACAGCCAAAAATAAAAGACAAAAAATACGATGTAACAGTTTTCAAGATAATGGACAGAAGGCAACAAAAGACAGGGACTCTTAAGAGATGGGAAATTAATGAAATGAGCCCTGCAATTGCCATAACTTACTACCTAGCGAACTTCCAGGCCATGTAGCCAAGAGGGAAGACACACAGGGATCCCAGTAGAATTCCTGAGCTGAGGAGACTGAGGTGAGACTAGATAGTCTAAAATTGCTTGCAGATTACCAGAGAGGAGAGGGCTGCATGGATGAAGGTTGCTATGGGGATCTGTGAGGGGAGAGAACCACTCAAGAAATTAGAGGAAACAGTGCCAGCATTCATACAGGGTCGGTAATGCTTCCGGTTTCTATCTGTCACACTGGAAATTCTCATAATACACAGGACACGAGGCATAAGAGTACACAGAGAGATCTTGTCTCAATTATGGGGGAAAGTTAGCCCCAGGCTGACTATTGCTCTGGTTCTAACTATCAAGTCATTAAGGCATGACCAAAGGGATCCTAAAGGAAATCAACCCTGAATATTCATTGGAGGGACTGATGCTAAAGCTGAAGCGCCAATACTTTGGCCACCTGATGCAAGCCGACTCATTAGAAAAGAACTGGATTCTGGGAAAGATAGAAGGCAGGAGGAGAAGGGGACGACAGAGGATGAGATGGTTGGATGGCATCACCAATTCAATGGACATGAGTTTGAGTAAACTCTGGGAGATGGTGAAGGACAAGGAAGCCTGGTGTACTACAGTCCATGGGGTTGCAAAGAGTTGGACATGACTGATTGACTGAACAACAGCAACAGCAAATGGGCCAAATTGTTTTCAAGTAATTTAACTACATTCCAAAACAAAGATAAAGAGTGTTTCTAGGAATGCAAAATGATCCAATACCCAAGAAATAAAATTAACAATATTTGGCATTTAGTCAAAGATTACCAGGCATTTAAAAAAGCAATAATATGTAACTCTTAGTGAAGAGAAAACCCAATCAATAAAAACTCACCCAGATCCAATACAGGTTTTAGAATTAGTGGACAGGGATATTAACATATGTGTTACATATGTTCAAATTTTCAAATAGAGATGTGGAAGATGGGGTAAAGTCTCAAGATAAAATTCGAGCAATGAAAACAACACTGGATGGGACTGATGGCAGATTAAACATTGCAGATTTTGTAGACTGGAAAATTAAAGACGTTATAATAGAAATTCTCCAAATAAAGAGAAAAAAACGTTTTTGTTTTTATTTTTATTTATTTATTTATTATTTTACTTTACAATTCTGTATTGATTTTGCCATGCATTGACATGAATCCACCACGGGTGTACATGCGTTCCCAAACATGAACCCCCCTCCCGCCCCCCTCCGCACAACATCTCTCTGGTGAGATGAAAAAAACGTTTTAAAAGAACAAGAAAAAAGAGAAGTGTATCAATTGGCTGTTAGAAACTTTTCAAGTAGCCAAATGTACATGTAAATGTAGTCTCCGAAATGTAGAGGGAAGCACAAGAAAAAATATTTGAAATAATAATGGCCAGAGATTTGTCCACATTTGATAAAAACCATAAACCCAGAGATTCAAGGATCTCAACTGAACCTAAGCAAAAGAAGAGTGAAGAAAACCACACAAAGCATACCCTGGTCCCTGCCAGTTATCATAATATTTTGATCTGTTGGCTGTTACTATGGACTATGTTATATTTAATAAAGCAGGTTCTGTTGAGAACAGCTACTAAAAGGCTTCCCTGATAGCTCAGTTGGTAAAGAATCTGCCTACAATATGGGAGACCTGGGTTTGATCCCTGGATTGGGATGATCCCCTGGAGAAGGGAAAGGGTACCCACTCCAGTATTCTGGCCTGGAGAATTCCATGGACTGTATAGTCCATGGGGTCGCAAAGAGTTGGACACGACTGAGTGACTTTCACTTCACTTTTTCTAACTGGCAAGGAATTGAGAACAAGGCAAATTATTGAGAACAAAGTTCTCTCCATAAAACCACCACTTCACTGTTTGAACAGCAGTGGCTTTAAGTAGTAACATCAATGCTAATCCAAAGCAAATTCTCATGAATTACCTCTGTCCCAATGACTTTATTTTAACGATGAGTTTAGATGAGTTGTTGCCAGCTATTGACATTCTGTCACCCATCCGTAGAGATCTGTTGCTCCTGAACTGTGTTGCACTACATAGGCATTTTGGCAAAATTGGAGCTTGCACATTTTCAGAATGCTTTTCCACTCAAATCCATTGTGCCTGGAGATGGCAGGCAATTCTTCAGAAGATGCTGGCTTTAACCCTGTACCAGGGGCTGAGTAGGGCAGGAGAATCATAGTGTACACGAGACTTGGAAGCACTTTGCCCAAGCTATGTGTTAATGAGGAGGACAGGACAAACCTGACTCAGGGAGCAATCATGAAGGCTTCTTCCATTGATTTTATAGCTACAATGTTCAGTTCAGTAGCTCAGTCGTGTCTGACTCTTTGCAACCCCATGGACTGCAGCACACCAGGCTTCCCTGTTCATCACCAACTCCTGGAGCTTGCTCAAACTCATGTCCATAGAGTTGGTGATGCCATCCAACCATCTCATCCTCTGTCATCCCCTTCTCCTCCCGCCTTCAATCTTTCCCAGCATCAGGGTCTTTTCCAACGAGTCAGTCCTTCCCATCAGGTGGCCAAATGACTGGAGCTTCAGCTTCAGCATCAGTCCTTCCAATGAATATTCAGGACTGATTTCCTTTAGTATGGACTGGTTTGATCTCCTTGTAGTCCAAGGGACTCTCAAGAGTCTTCTCCAACACCACAGTTCAAACGCATCAATTCTTCAGTGTTCAGCTTTCTTTGTGGTTCAACTCTCACATCTATACATGACTACTAGAAAAACCATTGCTTTGACTAGATGGACCTTTGTCGGCAAAGTAATGTTTCTGCTTTTAAATATGCGGTCTAGGTTCATCATAGCTTTTCTTCCAAGGAGCAAATGTCGTTTAATTTCATGGCTGCAGTCACCATCTGCAGTGATTTTGGAGCTCAATAAAATAGTCTGTCAGTGTTTCCACTGTTTCCCCATCTATTTGCCATGAAGTGATGGGACTGGATGTCATGATCTTCATTTCTTGAATGTTGAGTTTTAAGCCAGCTTATGGGGAAAATGTGACAATTGGGGGAGAAACTTCTGGAGTCCCACCCTTGTGATATACACTCATTTCTAGTTCACAGTTGCATCAGGTCTTGGAGGTTGCATTGATAGCCTGCTCCATGTCTAGCCTCAAAGGCCATGCTTCTCTTTTATATCCTTTAATGTATTATTCATGGAAACAATTATGGAATAAAAATGAATCTGTGGGGTGGGAGGTGGGAGGGGGGTTCAGGATTGGGAACTCATGTACACCCGTGGCTGATTCATGCCAATGTATGGCAAAACCAATACAGTATTGTAAAGCAAAATAAAGTAAAAATAAAAATAAAAAAAAATGAATCTGAAAGTCCTCTTGAATTTGTGTGAGCTTACTGTTTTCTTTTCTGCCCCCTCATGTGTTCATGTTCATTTCATCTTTCCTTTTAGCTTCTAGCTGCCTCTTTTGAAAGACTGTCTTCAGGCCTTCATCCTAACAGTATTTTAAACTAGAATCTTTTTGCTTCCAAAAAGATTCTTTGCTTTGTTTCTTTGCTTCATTTTCTCCCAAGCCATTTACTATTACTGTACGTGTTCCATCAGTTAAGATCATTTGAACTCAATCCATTTCTGTTGATGGCCTAAAAATTATGAATGTACAAAAATGGACATCTTAACATCCAAGTATATATATTTCCCTTGAAAATCACCCAGGAAGCAGGAGCTAGTGATTAAATT
This sequence comes from Oryx dammah, assembly GCF_014754425.2. Lineage (NCBI taxonomy): Eukaryota > Metazoa > Chordata > Mammalia > Artiodactyla > Bovidae > Oryx > Oryx dammah. Next base: position 54,610,502 of record NW_024070207.1, read on the forward strand.
GTTATATATCTACGATAAAGAGCAGAACCAAGAGGACAGAGAAAGAGAGGTCATATCATATCTTAATGAATATCTCCCCAGCCGAATATCTTTCTCAGTGTAATGAAAAGATTGCCACATCCTCAGAAACATATTGCTCATTTTCAAGAGTACAAAACACTGTACTTGAACAGTGAAGTTGCATAGTTTCCTGAAGTTCAAATGCTGGGACCTGATCTGGATGAATGTACTCCAACAATCAGCTTCCTTAAGAAAAAATGAGCATGCGTCTATGTTTTAATCTAGTCTAAAACAAACACACAAACACATACACAATCTTTTGGCAGAGATTTCCAAGATTTCACTGATAAACCAGGTACTTAAATTTCATATAAACAGTGAGCGTCAGACTATTCAGAAAGGTTCCAGTTGTTATGTAAGTGGAAGTGGATCACTAAGTGTGAATATAATGTATATAGTTTAAAACAACAGATAGCTTAGACTGAGCTTGAAATCACTGGAGTATATCACTCATTCCGCTACTCACTTACTGTATGACCTTCTCCTTTTTGACACTATCAAATGGGGAGTTTGCACTAGAAGCTCCCCAGGGTCATTGCTGTCTCTCTGTTACTACATAGTAAAGGTACTTTTGTTAATAATACTTTCAACTTTAGTTTGTATAAAAAAGAGAGAAGTGGTTAAACAGCCCCCAATTGTCCTTTCCTTTCTCTAAACCTAGTCTGCATGTGGAAGATCTGTAGAAAAATGGCCCCATCAGTGGAAGGTAGTTCTCTTACAGCCTTCCCACTTTTCTGAACCAGCATGCAACTAACACCTTGAAATGCACACACACACATATGTATGCGTGTGCATATGTGTGTGTGTGTGTGTATAGCAACAGCCTTTGATTGGTCCACATTTCTCTTATGCTTGTGCTTCTACCACATCTATACCATATTTCTCTTCTGAGTTTTGATGTTGGATAGCATATGACACCCATAATCTCTGCTTGTTGTTACCTTCCAGCAATTTCATGTTTCATGATAATTCTATTAGATATTCAATCTATTGAAACAATGTTAGAAATTATGTAAAATATATCAAAGTTTGTGTTCTACCTGTGTTTCCTGTCATTTTATATATCTCTTTGTCACCAAATTGAAATGTCATCTTCTCCTTACCTTTTGGAAATTCCTAGGAACCAGCAAATATTATAGAGATTGAACTTTCTGAATCATCTGATTCTATGGACTCCTTTAATGCAAATCCTGTTATGTCTGATGACTTCAACACAGTGTCCTTGCCAAGCATACCTGCATCACCTGGTGGGTACATTTTAACATTTGGATGGGGACTATCAAAAGAAAAATAGTGACCTACAGAGTAGTTACAGTTTTTCAAATGAAGATAGTGTTCTGTTTATAATGGTGTGAAATCACAAAAGTGAATTGTAACTTTCTTCATCATCTGTAAGTTTTTGTGAATGATGATTTGAGAGCAGTGCAAATTAATATCTCAAAAATGGTTCAAGTGTTTGGGAATGATATTATTATCTCAAACTTATAAGTTTTTATTGAAATATGTGGAATCTAGATAAAAATGGACTCACAAACACAGAAAACAAAATTATGGTTACCAAAGGGGAAGCATGGGGAAGGGATAAATTGTGAGATTGGGACTGAGATATACACACTACTATTCATAAAAAAGATAACTAATAAGAACCTACTGTATAGAACAGAGGACTCTACTCAATACTCTGCAATAACCTATATGGGAAAAGAATATATATATATATATATATACACACAACTGAATCATGTTGCTTTATGCCTGAAACTAACCAACATTGTAAATCTCCCATTTAATTTTGATCTAAAGATCGGTGCTAGATCTCAGTTCTTGGAGGAGTAGCACCTTATCTTTTCATACTTATGCAGCCTTTTTTGCTATGGTATATTAATTGCAGTCCAAAGAAATCTCTTTTTAAAAAAACTGTACTATAAGAAGAATTGTTACTAAAGAGTGAAGTGATAGTCTCTCAAAAACAGTGATGTTTACTACAGAAGCTTAAATATTAAAGACATTTCATTAACATAATTGTATGAAAAATATAATACAAAACAACGGTGGAGGCAAAATGCAAACCATGTCCTCCAATTAGCTGATCTTATCATTGATAACTTGTAGAATCCCCATATATAGAAGTAATGCCTGTATTTTTGAAATATTCTAGTTAAAAATTCTTCCAGTATTGCTGTCAATCTCAAAGCTTTGCTTAAAAAATCCTTGTAAGAGAAAGACAAGTACCATATATTAACACATATATATGGAATCTAAGATAGTACTGACGATCCTATTTGCAGAGCAACAAAGGAGACACAGACATAAAGAACGGACTTTTGGACACAGTAGGGGAAGGAGAGTGTGGGATGATTTGAAAGAATACCATTGAAACATATACATACATCTACGTACACTAGATAGCCAGTGGGAATTTGCTGTATGACGCAGGGAACCCAAAGTCTCTGTGGGGAGGGAGGTGGGAGGGACATTTAAGAGGGAGAGGACATATGTATACGTATAGCCTATTCATGTTGATGTATGGCAAAAGCCATCACAATATTGTTAAGTAATTATCTTCTAATTAAATTTTTTAAAAAAGAAGAAAAATCCTTTCTAACCAATTGTTTTTGGTGGAGTATGGGCAAAGTCCATGAACCCATGATTGTGATTTTGAAAATGTGTAAGACCAATTTAGTTTACACACTGTAAAATCCACTCTTTGAGGTGTACAGTTCTTGACAAAGGCAAAGTCATACATCTACCACCACAGTACAAACAGAACAGCTCTGCCACCTCCCAAATTCCTTTGCGCTGCCTCTTTGAACTCAAACTCTGTCCCTCATCCTCTGGCAACCATTGATCTCTACTCCATTGATCTCTGGTTTCCTTTTACCAGAATGTCATGTAAATGGAATCATACAATGTCTAACCTTTTTGGCCTGTCTCTGTTAACAAAATGCATATAAGATTCAAATGTGTGAATCAGTGGTTCATTCCTTTTTTCTTGTTGAGTAGTACTTCATTTTATGAATGCACCACGGTGGTTTTTTTTTTTTTTTTTAAATTCATTCATCTGAAGAAGAACATCTGGATTGGTTCCAAGTTTTTGGTGATTATAAATAGAACTACTAAAACATTTGCATAGAGGTTTTTTGCTTGCCTATACACTTTTAAAGTATTTGGGTAAATTCTTAGGAGTGGGACTACTGGGTCCTATGGGAAGTGTGTATGAAGAGAACTGCCAAACTCTGTACTGAAATGATTCTATCATTTTGCATTATTCAAATAATGTTCTGTAGGTTGCTGAAGGAAAGTCATGTCACACCACCTCCAAGAGCATTTCAGGCAGATCCAAGATCCTGTCTGCTTGGGAACCTAGCTTTTCAGAAGTGCTTTATGACTAGGTTTGATTTGATTAGATTAGTTGAAACATACCAAATTCAAGTAGCAGAGCCAAAAGAACTTTCATAATGAAAAGACACAATGTGAATGGGTTGGGTGCCTGCTTATGCTTGAGTGTATGGAGGTAAAGTGAGACATTCCCTCCTTTTACTTCATTTTCAAATGTGAACAGATTTTAAAATAATGTTCTGAATTACTCCTGGTACCTGGTGCATCTAATCCATAACATGGAGTACCTTCCTGTTTCTATAATATATAACAAGAAATAAACAGAGAAATCTGTGTAATCTGTTTTGGGATGTTAGTAATTTAGCCTTTTTTGTTATGAATTCCAATCTTTTCTTCCTCAGAAATGTACTTGAGGCAGAGCTTTGAATCAGAACCTGAGATGGGACATGTGACTTATGTGTCTGAGTTGAAGCATGCACACAAGTTGGATGATATGGATGAGAGAGAAGAGTCAGACGAGGATGTCCAGGAGAACCAGGAAGACCAGGAAGATGAAGAGGACCAGAAGGAAGTCCAAGAGGACCAGCAGGAATTCCAAGAAGACCAGGAGGAAATCCAAGAGGGCCAGCAGGAATTCCAAGAAGACCAGGAGGAAATCCAAGAGAGTCAGGAGGACCATAAAGAGCAAGAGTATCAGGTAGGCAAGGTGGGCCAGGTGGACCAGAAGGGCCCGGGGGACCAGTAGTACCAGCAGTATGAGCAGTACCAGAGACCCAGGAAGACCAGGTGAACCAGGTGGAGCAAGAGACTGGTTCTCCAGTTTGGCTGCTGATATCAGAGATCGGGTGCTCTGGGAGTCTTGCTCCACATATCTATCTGTACCACTATCCCTAAAAAGCCCCAAATTTCCACTCTTGTGCTCAATTTCACTTTGCAGAAAGCACACTCTTTGTTTATTTTAAAATTGTATCACCATTTCTGTTGTACTGGATTTTCTGATGCTGCTGAGAATCCAATGGGCCCTAGCCAACAGGGAGATTGGAGGTTCTTTAAGTAAGACGAAGTACTGTTCTCCTTTTAACGTGAACTATCCAAAGACACTCTGTACTTGAAAGTTTGAGTCAAATACGAAATTTTACTACTAACAAAACGCACTGTTTTTAAGCACTCTGCTCGTTATCTGTGAGGAGATGCTAACTGTCCCATGGGAGGATGGTTTTCCTGCCTACCCATACCAATACTTCTGCACCACAAGCCAGGTCTCCCCAATGGATTGTCAGAATGTTAGATATATCTCAGTTTCAACTGTCAGCACCAATGTATGGTTCAAGGCCAAATCAAAACATTTGGATTCATGACTCTGTTGTTCTATGCCCAAATTTATCTACATAACCATAGGTTTGGGTGGTTATCTTTATATTAGAAAGGATTATTGTCATCAGGATTGGCAGCCAAGATAATGAGTTTATGGTCTGTTATGTGGGGAAGAACATGGCAACCCACTCCAGTGTTCTTGCCTGGAGAATCCCAGGGATGGGGGAGCCTGGTGGGCTGCTGTCCATGGGGTCGCACAGAGTCGGACACGCTGAAGCCACTTAGCAGCAGCAGCAGCAGCATGTGGAATTGTATGCAATAACTACCAAGCATTAGGTGAGTCTCTTCATTAGATGGCATCCTCTTCTAATGAGAAGAAACAAGGGCTAGAAAACAACTGTTTTTTGGCCCCAGCATTGTGACCTTGGCACATCCCTGAGCCTCAGTTTCTCCACTTGAAGTGGTCTGCTTGCCTTGCAGGGATTTTTAGACTGCTCTGAAAATTCTTTGAGCTATTTAAAATAAAATTTCTGAAGAAATACATTTGTCTTTGTTTATGTCCCTATCATGCTAGAAAGTTGTGCTTCCCCTTTCATTGATGATAGCTTTCTCTTCTTCTTTGAGTTAATTTCTTTTTAAGCTTTAAATGTACCTTTTGTTTAAAATGGTCAAAATAATCAGCAATGTGTGTAGCCTGGCTCTGCCTGTGATAGTGTAATAGGCTTGTTTCCGGGTGCCATGGACTGACAGACTGGAGTATAACCAGAAGACGGAGAAAAGCTGGAGAAGAGAAATTTTAAAAGATTTTTTCCTTGTGACGAGAACTCTTAGGATTTAATCTCTTAACAGCTTTCATGTATAATATACAATAGTGTTAGTTATATTTTTATTATGTTGTATGTTACATCCTTGTAACTTATTTATCTTTAACTTTGAGTTTATATCTTTTGACTGCCTTCATCCATTTCCCCACCACCCCCATTCACCTGTGCTAACCACAAATCTGATCTCTTTGTCTATGAGTTTGTTTTTGCAGTGTAATTGACCTAGAACACTATGTTAGTTCCTGGTATACAACACAGTGGTCTGATATTTTTATACATTTTTAAATGATCACCACAATAAGTCTAGTTATCATCTGTCACCATAAAGATATATAATTATTGACTATGTTCCCCACATGGTACTTTTCACATCTGTGACTCATTTAATTTGTAGCTGAAAGTTTGTACTTCTTAATCTCTTCATCTTTTCCTCTAATACTTCACTCTTGTCCCCTTTGGCAACCACCTGTTTGTTCTCTGTATCTATGACTCTGATTCTGATTTGTCTTACTTGTTCATTTGCTTTGCTTTTTACTTTCCATATTTAAGTGAAATCAATGTGTTTGTCTCTCTCTTTCTGACTTAACTTTGCATTATACACTATTGGTCCACTCATGTTGCTGCAAATGACAAAGATTCATTCCTTTTAATGACTGAACATATATATTCCATATAACATATAATATTCCAATTATATGTTTGTGCTGTGCTCAGTTGCTCAGTCGTGTCTGACTCTTTGTGACCCCAAGGACTGTAGCCCACAAGGCTCCTCTGTTCATGGAGTTTTCCAAGCAAGAATACTGTAGTGAATTGCCGTTTCCTTCTCCAGGAGATCTTCCCAACCCAGGAGTTGAACCTGCATCTCTTCTATCTCCTGCATTGGCGCATGGGTCCTTTACCATTGTGCTACCTGGGAATCTCAATTGTATGTATCAGTTCAGTTCAGTTCAGTTCAGTTCAGTCACTCAGTCATGTCTGACTCTTTGCAACCCCATGAATTGCAGCACGCCTGGCCTCCCTGTCCATCACTATCTCCCAGAGTACACTCAGGCTCAGGTTCATCGAGTCTGTGATGCCATCCAGCCATCTCATCCTCTGTCATCCCCTTCTCCTCCTGCCCCCAATCCCTCCCAGCATCAGAGTCTTTTCCAATGAGTGAACTCTTCGCATGAGATGGCCAAAGTATTGGAGTTTCAGCTTTAGCATCATTCCCTCCAAAGAAATCCCAGGGCTGATCTCCTTCAGAATGGACTGGTTGGATCTCCTTGCAGTCCAAGGGACTCTCAAGAGTCTTCTCCAACACCACAGTTCAAAAGCTTCAATTCTTTGGTGCTCAGCCTTCTTCACAGTCCAACTCTCACATCCATACATGACCACAGGAAAAACCATAGCCTTGATTAGACGGACCTTAGTCGGCAAAGTAATGTCTCTGCTTTTGAATATGCTATCTAGGTTGGTCATAACTTTTCTTCCAAGGAGTAAGCGTCTTTTAATTTCATGGCTGCAGTCACCATCTGCAGTGATTTTGGAGCCCCAAAAAATAAAGTCTGCCACTGTTTCCACTGTTTCCCCATCTATTTCCCATGAAGTGATGGGACCAGATGCCATGATCTTCTTTTTCTGAATGTTGAGCTTTAAGCCAACTTTTTCGCTTTCCTCTTTCACTTTCATCAAGAGGCGTTTTAGTTCCTCTTCACTTTCTGCCATAAGGGTGGTGTCATCTGCATATCTGAGGTTATTGATATGTATGCTCCATCTTTATTCATTTATCATTTGATGGACATTTATGTTGCTTCCATATCTTGGCTATTGTAAATAGTGCTGCAGTGAACATAGGGTTACATATATCTTTTTTAATTAGTGTGTTTCTTTTCTTCAGATAAATCCCCAGGAGTGGAATTTCTGGATCTTATGCTGGTTTCATTTTTCATTTTTGAGGAATCTCCATACTGTTTTCCCATAGGGACTATACCAATTTACATTCCCACCAACAGTGCAGGAGAGTTCCCTTTTCTCTTGTCTTTTTAATAATAGCCATTCTCACAGGTGTGAGATAACATCTCATTGTGGTTTTGATTTATGTTTCCCTGATAATTAGTGATGTTGACCATCTTTTCATGTGCTTCTTGGTAATCTGTATGTCTTCTTTGGAAAAAATATCTGTTCTGATCCCCTGACCATTTGGGGACTGTTTATTTGTTTGTTGATGTTGAATTGTATCAGTTCTTTGTGTATTTTGGATATTAACCACTTATCAGATATTTCTTTTGCAAATATATTCTCCCATTTTATAGGCAGTCTTTTAATTTTGTTGATAGTTTCCTTTGCTGTCCAAAGGCTTTTTAATTTGACATAGTCCCATTTATTTAGTTTTACTTTTGTTTCCCTTGCCTGGGGAGACATATCAAAAAATATTACTAAGACTGATATCAAAGAGCATACTGCCTATGTTTTCTTCTAGAAGTTTTATGGCTTCAGGGCTTACATTTAACTCTTTAATCCACTTTGAATTTATTTTTATGTATGTTGTGAGATTCTTTGGCATGTAGCTGTACAGTTTTCCCAACAACACTTATTGAAGAGACTGTTTTCTCTCTATTGTATATTCTTGCCACCTTTGTTGTAAATTAATTACCCATATAAGTGTGGGTGCATTTCAAGGTTCTCTCTTCTGTTCCATTGATCTATATGTCTGTTTTTGTGCCAGTACCATTCTGTTTTGATTACGGTAGCTTTGTAGTATAGTCTGAAGTCAGCGAGCATGATACCTCCAGCTTTGTTCTTCCTTCTCAAGATTGTCTTGGCTATTCAGTGTCTTTTGTGTTTCCATACACAATTTTAGAATTATTTGTTCTACTTCTGCAAAAAATGCCATTGGTATTTTAATAGGGATTCCTTTGAATCTGTACATTGCCTCGGTAGTATGGTCATTTTGACATTATTTCTGTCTATGAGTACAGTATAACTTTCCATCTGTTCACGTCATCTTTAGTTTATTTCACCAGTGTCTTACAGTTTTCAGAGTACAGGTCTTTAAACTCCTTAGGTAGGTTTATTCCTAAGGATTTTATTGTTTTTGATGTAATTATAAATGGGATTATTTTATTGACTTATCTTTCTGATAGTTTGTTGATAATGTATACAAATGCAGCAGATTTCCATATATTAATGTATCCCCAACTTTACCAAATTCATTTATAAATTCTAGTAGTTTTTTGGTGATGTCTTTAGACGAGATCCTGACAGGGCCATCTGTGGGGCTACTGTGGTCCTGGAGCTGGTATCTTCCTGCCAGTGGATTGGCCTGGGGTCCAGGGTGTTTAGGGACAGTGCCAGCTCCCGGTGAATGGAGCTGGGACCTGATATTTCTGGCTGCAGAGCCCTCAGGGTCCCAGAGTTGATGTTGCCCAGCTAGTGAGCAAGGTAGGGACCCAGGAGGTCCCAGGAGTAGTGGCAGTTAACTGGTGGGAAAGTCCATGTCCTGAGCCTGCTGGTGGATTGGGTCAGGTCCAGAGGTAGCTGAAAGCTCAGGTGGTCCTGAGGCAGCCAACCTGTTGGTGGGTGGGGCTGTATCCTTGTATGGCTATTTGCTTGGCCAGAGGCATCTCAGAACTGGCACCTATAGACTGTTGGGCCAGAGCAGGGCTGGATCCCAGGGCTAATAAGCTTGAGAGAGGATCCCACAATGGCCCTTGCCAACACCAGTGTCCACATAGGAGAATGAACTCCAAAAATGGCTACTGTCAGTGTCTATGTCCCCAGGGGGAGCCACAGTTGCCTTCTGCCTCTTGGGAGGCTGTTCACAATCAGCAGGTGGGTCTGACCCAGCCTCTTATCCAGTTACTGCTTCTGCCCTGGGTCCAGGAGCATGGGAGACTTTGTGTGCGTCCTGTAAGAGTGAAATCTCTATTTCCTATGCCCCTTGGCTCTCCTGAAAGTAAGTCCCGCTGGCCTTCAAAGCCAAATGATCTGGGAACTCAGCTTCCTGGGCAGGACCCTCAGCCTGGCAAGTCTGATGTGGGGCTCAGACCTCTCACACCCCAGGAGAACCTCTGCAATTGTAATTGTCCTCATGTCTGTGGGTCACCTACCCTAGGGTATGTGACTGAACTATCGTGCTATCCATCTCTTCATGGTTCCTTCTCGGTAGAGAAGATCTGTAGTTGTAGAAGATCTTTTGTGCTGGTCTTCAGATCTTTCTCATCAATAGTTGCTTGGTAGATAGAATTTTGGTGCACTCATGGGAGCAGATGAGCTCAGGGTCTTCCTACTCTTCCATCTTGGGCACTCCCCTGACTCTTCCTGTCTGTCTCCTGTCTCTGATCTGTTTCAGGTCCCTGTTATCTCTATCTTAAATTAACTCTATTGCCTCTTCACTAGGTTTTTTTCTGACTCCAGACTGACTTTGTCCTGTTAGTTCATCTTCCACACCGCTCCCCAAAGGCATGTTCTACAACACTGATCTGAGCATGTCACTTCCCCAATCAAATCTGTGCTTTAGAACATGCCTCCTGGCAGCAGTGTTTTAAGTTCCCTGGCCACCTAAATGTGTATGGTCTGCACAAAGCTCTTTTCCCAGCTTCCCTTTCAAGTGTGACTTGCCTCATCCCTTTCCTGCCAATGCAAAGCATTAGTTTGTCCTGCAACACAGTTTCTAATTTTATTAACCTATACATTTGTTTGGGCTTCCCTAGTAGCTCAGTTGGTAAAGAATCCACCTGTAATGTAGGTTCGATTCCTGGGTTGGGGAAAGCCCCTGAAGAAGGGATAGGCTGCCCACTCCAGTATTCTTGGGTTTCCCTGGTGTCTCAGGAAGTAAAGAATCTGCCTGCAATGTGGGGGACCTGGGTTTGATCCCTGGGTTGGAAAGATCCTTTGGAGGAGGGCATGGCAATCCACTTCAGTATTCTTGCCTGGAGAATCCCCATGGATAGAAGAGCCTGGCGGGTTCCAGTCCATGGGGTCACAAAGAGTCAGACACAACTGAGTGACTAAGCACACACATACATTTGTTTATCAGCAGATCTGAGGCTGATACTCAAGTTAAAATTAGATTTCCAGGGCTAAGGGGAGAGTGTTCCACACAAGTTGTGTGTGGACACCATAGTTGTGTGAAAGTCAGATCTGTGGATTCTGATGGTGCTTAGATGAGTGCCTCGATGAAAGGAAGTGTGAATTGAATCTTATTTCTGCATCACTAGCAGGAGCTTTGATGTTTCCACGTTTCCACATGTCTCATTTGTGATCTGACCTGCTACACTCTGACTCTTTCACTAAGGACTGTGGGAAGATTATTTCATGTCTCTGAGTCAATGTTTGGGAAAAAATTAGACTAAACATTTCCCAAAATCTTTTCTGGTTATAGGATGTCTGGATTCCCTAACATTTCTTCACACTTTCTAGAAGTGATTGAAGTCAGGGTTGGGGTGTTGTTCACATTCTCAGTTATGCCAAAGCTTGGGAATGAAACAATGTGGTAGAATTTGGAGAAGCTGGTGGCCCCATATATAAACCATAGTGATGTCTCCCCACAGCCGCTACAGCTATCACTGCACATCACATCATACATCAAGAGACAGGAGGAGGAAATGATGAAGAAATTCCAGAAACAGTTGAATGAGAAAACACAGATACTGCAAACCGAAATAGAAAACCAGAAGAGTTCCCTGGAAACTTTGAAGGAGCAGCTCCAAGACAGGAACAACTCCAAGTCACAGGTCAGAGACCAGTTCTATGCCAGTGGCAAAAGGGAGACGAGTAAGGGACCTGGACAGACTTCAAGGGGTTAATCAATAGGGCCTGCTAGTAGTGAGGGCAACTACCTCCAGGGAAGCATGGCACATCTGGAATGATCTTTTGCAGGGACTTAGGGCTTTGCTCCTTTTCTTTTAGTTGCAAGAGCTGAGATGGGCCAAGGCTTTCTGTGAGCTGGCAGTCTTGCTCCATGACCAGCATGTCTTCTGCCGTAAGGAAAGCTGTGGCCCCTGAGTAAGACCTTTGTGATACTGTGTCCTTACAGGAGCTGCCATCCATCACAGGCCATGTTCACAGTCCTGATTTGCTGGAGCCAGCACCCAAGAAACCATGCTTTGAGGCAATGAAGAGTCCCTTCTCTGATATTTCAGAGGCCACATCTGTCAGTGGTTCATGTTTACCACATTCTTCCCAGATCTCCGAGGAGCTTCAGCAGACTTTTGATATCTCTTCCCAGGTACAACAGGCCACTTTCATCACTGTAGTCAAAAGCAGAGTTCATTCTCATGAAAGCATGGGCTCCCCTGTTTCTCTGGTGGGAGTGGTGGTTTCCCAGTTGGGTACAGTTCGTTTGCCTGAGATAAAACGTCCAGGCCAGCTGTACCTGGGTGCACATGCACACATGCGTGTGCATGGGTTCTGGACCACAGCTTCTCACAGCTGGGAGCAGAGAGTCACCAGACCACCGGGGTACCCAGAGAGGAAGTGTTCCTGTTGTCTTCTGCCACAGAGGATGGAGAGTTTGTTCCATGTATGAGGCTCTGGCAGACACTGAGTTGCTCTTCTCTCTTTCCTGTGGATGCAGGTGCCCAATCAGGAGGAGGTGAAGCAGCAGCAGCTGCCACAGCAACAGCAGCAGGAGGAGCAGCTGCCACAGCAGCAGCTAATGCTGCTGCCCGAGCAGCCACAACAGTATAATACGAGCGGGGAGAACCAAGTAATGCATGTATTCATGCCAAACCAACCTAGCTTTTCTGTGTTGCACTACAACGATGGCTTCATGTCCCTACCCCTACAACCACCACCACCACCATCACCACCCATGTTTATTCCTATCCAAATGGTGGCTGAACAGCAGCCTTCTGCTTATTATCATGTTGAAAGCCTCAATGCCTCTGGCCACTATCATGCTGAAAGTGTCAGTGCCTCTGCATATTATTGTGCTGGAAACCTCAGTGCTTCTGGCTACTATCATTCTGAAAGCCTCAATGCCTCTGGACACTACCGTATTGAAAACTTCAATGCTTCTGGGTACTATCGTGCTGAAAATTTCAATGGCCCGGAAAATGGTAGATTCAGGTAAGGAGGCTGTGAGATGGTCATAAGGGCTGAGGTCACTGCTTTCCTATGGTGGCTGGACATCATGCCTGAAACCATGGGCGACATGCCCATGGGCACCCAAAGTCCCCTATCCCAAGCAACATGCTCCAATTCATCCTCCTCTGTGGCCTCGCTGCCTCTGCTGGCATGATCCATAGCCAAGCATGCCTTGATAGAATGAGGTGTCTCCATAAAAATAAGAAGGCTAGATCAGGAAGTCTCCAAGCTAGGGAAGTAGCATGCCAATCTTGAAATTGCTTGACTTCTAGCCAAGCCCAGTCTCACGGTACAGGGTGTCTATCGGGAAGTCTTGAGTGTCCCCACCTGAGTGACTCCTGGCTCCTAACTCCCTGCTTCCATTTACCTGGGATCCTGTGGTCACAGTAGAACAGGTGAAGGGATCTCCATGGCACTGACAATCCATATGGCATTGGATACCTAAAGAGCCAAGAACACAGAAAGACCAAGTCCTGGGAGGCAGTATGAGGACAGGAACAGTTTCTGCTCAGGGATAAAATCTTTGGTCTCAATACCAGAAAAAGAATGTTCTGTTCAGCAGCGAAAGGTGGTGTAAGCACAGTCTTGGCACCCAATATTTATTTTTGGATGAATGCCAGTCTCTGAGTGGGTCACCTAAAGTTCTCCTGAGTTCCTTCTGGGTCTTCCTTTAGGAACAGTGACCCTGACATGTGGGATGGGTTAATGCCATGTTTCCCACTGGCCTAATTATCAGAATCAACCTGAGGAGGTTATTGAAAGTGCATATTCAGAGTCTGGGATGATGCTCAGAAATCTGTTTATCACACAACCCTCAAGTTTAGGGTGATAGAGGGAGCCCTGGACTTAGAGGAGAAAGCAGAGTTGCAGCCTCTCTGGGTCTTGGGCTCCTTTGGTGATGAAGGGCAAGTCCCTGACTTTGGAGTTGGTTAAGTGACTTACACAGAGATCACCATCTTGAAAGAAGCAGGACCGTCCAAGTAATAGCAACAGTACCACTTGATACAAATGACTAAAATTTCTCAGTGTTTCCATTTGCTTTACGTTGGAGAATTGAATCTTATTCAGGCCAAAGTGAGAGTCCAAGCAAGTGACTCCTGATTTGACCACCCAAACCAAAGGTTCTTTGAGCACCTATTAATGAGCAAGACTATGTCTCTTGGGCTTCATTGCTAGACCCATGTCTCTGTAACATGTTTCTTCTATTACAGATTTTTTCCTGAAAACCTCCATCAGCCCTGCATGAATCTTTTCTCTATGACAGACGGCCCAGGGCCCGATGCGATTTATTCTGCCAATCTTCCTCAGACTACTACCATAACCCACAACCCACAGCTTGTTACCCTGGAGACTCCACAGGACTACGTCTGCCTCTGGCAACAGGCGCAAGACCCGCAGAGTTATCTCTACCAAGCAGTCCAAATGAATAATTGGGCTCCCAATGAGCAGGCCACCGTGGGCCAAGCCACTTGTGCTCAGGTATAGCACTCCCTTCTTCTCTGACCCCTACCCAGATTGGAGGTTCTGCACAGCACTACACCCCTTCTGCATAGGCTCTATGTGTGAAATCCACACTTTAAAGCACAAGAAAATTTGAGGACAGGTACCCACATGGGGGTAGCAGTCATGGCTGAACAAAAGACTCTCTAGGCTTCCAAGAAAAAGTGAGCTGTTCTCATAGATATTAAATGCAGTCCTACTTGGAAACTTCTCAAAAATGTGTTCCCTGGGTATAGTGAGTCTTGCCATATGCTGAACTCAATGCCCTAGATGGGAGGCCTTTCTGAACTTCTATATCCTTAGTTTTGCTACAAAATCCAAGGCCTGGTGTGGATGCATTTCCTTGTATTGAAAATAAACCAGGAGTCCTTCTGGTAAGTACTTGGCATCCAACCATGGAGTGCCCCATATTTCTCAGGGCAAACCCCACCTTGGGGACCATCTACAGTGGCCTTGTTGCTAGGGCAGGGATGGGAGCTGGTCGAGACCACAGTCACATAGCAGGTTTGGCTCCTAGATACACTCCCAGCAGTCCCCTTGGGGACCACACACTCTCAATCTGACAAATGCCACTTACAAAGAATGTTTGGGTTCTGGCTTTAGAAATCTTAAAAGAGCTTCAGTTCAGTTCAGTTCAGTCACTCAGTCATGTCCGACTCTTTGCAACCCCATGAATCACAGCATGCCAAGCATCCCTGTCCATCACCAACTCCCAGAGTTCACTCAAACTCATTTCCATTGAGCTGGTGATGCCATCCAGCCATCTCATCCTCTGTCATCCCCTTCTCCTCCTGCCCCCACTCCCTCCCAGCATCAGACTCTTTTCCAATGAGTCAGCTCTTTGCATGAGGTGGCCAAAGTATTGGAGTTTCAGCTTCAGCATCAATCCTTCCAATGAACACCCAGGACTGATCTCCTTCAGAATGGACTGGTTGGATCTCTTTGCAGTCCAAGGGACTCTCAAGAGTCTTCTCTAACACCACAGTTCAAAAGAGTCAATTTTTCGGCGCTCAGCCATCTTCACAGTCCAACTCTCTCATCCATACATGACCACTGGAAAAACCATAGCTTTGACTAGATGGACCTTTGTTGGCAATATAATGTCTCTGCTTTTGAATATGCTATCTAGGCTGGTCATAACTTTTCTTCTAAGGAGTAAGCGTCTTTTAATTCCATGGCTGCAGTCACCATCTGCAGTGATTTTGGAGCCCCCCAAAAATAAAGTCTGATACTGTTTCCACTGTTTCTCCATCTATTTGCCATGAAGTGATGGGACCAGATGCCATGATCTTCGTTTTCTGAATGTTGAGCTTTAAGCCAACATTTTCACTCTTCTATTTCACTTTCATCAAGAGGCTTTTTAGTTCTGCTTCACTTTCTGCCATAAGGGTGGTGTCATCTGCATAGCTGAGGTTATTGATATTTCTCCCGACAATCTTGATTCCAGCTTGTGCTTCTTCCAGCCCAGCGTTTTTCATCATGTACTCTGCATATAAGTTAAATAAGCAGGGTGACAATATACAGCCTTGATGGACTCCTTTTCCTATTTGGAACCAGTCTGTTGTTCCATGTCCAGTTCTAACTGTTGCTTCGTGACCTGCATATAGGTTTCTCAAGAGGCAGGTCAGGTGGTCTGGTATTCCCATCTCTTTCAGAATTTTCCACAGTTTATTGTGATCCACACAGTCAAAGGCTTTGGCATAATCAATAAAGCAGAAATAGACGTTTTTCTGGAACTCTCTTGCTTTTTCCATGATCCAGCAGATGTTCGCAATTTGATCTCTGGTTATTCTGCCTTTTCTGAAACCAGCTTGAACATCAGGAAGTTCACGGTTCATGTATTGCTGAAGCTTGCCTTGGGCAATTTTGAGCATACTTTACTAGCGTGTGAGATGAGTGCAATTATGTGGTAGTTTGAGCATTCTTTGAAATTACCTGTCTTTGGGATTGGAATGAAAACTGACCTTTTCCAGTCGTGTAGCCACTGCTGAGTTTTCCAATTTTGCTGGCATATTGAGTGCAGCACTTTCACAGCATCATCTTCCAGGATTTGAAATAGCTCAAGTGGAATTCCATCACCTCCACTAGCTTTGTTCGTAGTGATGCTTCCTAAGGCCCACTTGACTTCACATTCTAGGATGTCTGGCTCTACGTGACTGTGAGTGATCACACCTTCATGATTATCTGGGTTGTGAAGCTCTTTTTTGTACAGTTCTTCTGTGTATTCTTGCCACCTCTTCATAATATCTACTGCTTCTGTTAGTTACATACCATTTCTGTCCTTTATCGAGCCCATCTTTACATGAAATGTTCCCTTGGTATCTCTAATTTTCTTGAAGAGATCTCTAGTCTTTCCCAGTCTGTTGTTTTCCTCTATTTCTTTGCATTGATTGCTGAGGAAGGCTTTCTTATCTCTCCTTGCTATTCTTTGGAACTCTGCATTCAGATGCTTATATCTTTCCTTTTCTCCTTTGCTTTTCACTTCCCTTCTTTTCACAGCTATTTGTAAGGCCTCCTCAGACAGCCATTTTGCTTTTTTGCATTTCTTTTCCGTGGGGATGGTCTTGATCCCTGTCTCCTCTACAATGTCACGAACCTTCATCCATAGTTCAGGCACTCTATCAGATCTAGGCCCTTAAATCTATTTCTCACTTCCACTGTATCATAAAGGATTTGATTTAGGTCATACCTGAATGGTCTAGTGGTTTTCCCTACTTTCTTAAATTTGAGTCTGAATTTGTTAATAAGGAGTTCATGATCTGAGCCATAGTCAGCTCCTTGTCTTATTTTTGTTAACTGTATAGAGCTTCTCCATCTTTGGCTGCAAAGAATATAATCAATCTGATTTTGGTGTTGACCATCTGGTGATGTCTATGTGTAGAGCTTAACCCCTTAAAAAAAAAAAAAAAACTAACCACAACAAAAATCCAGTAAACTAAGGAAGAATGAAGGAGTTTGGGTATTTTAAATGGTATGATTTATTTTACAAACACCCCTTGACCAGCTGGGCCACCAGCCCTCCAGAAAGGTGGCCCGTTAGAGGGACAGCCTTCATGATGCCATCAGATGGTCAGTAGATGCTGTGGTTCATTTACAAAGCCAGACTCTGCTGAGACCCTCATGCATGTTCTCAAGCACTTACCCTGAGAGGCAGATGCCCAGTTAGTGGAGAAAAGAGGACCTGGGGATGTGACACAGGTGGGAGAAGAACCAAGGGAGCAGCCAAGGGCAGGACCGTGTCAGATGCTCCCTGTCCACAAGACTGCAGGGCTCCCACACCATGCCCTGGCTCCTCTTCTCCACACTCTGGAGCCTTGCTCTCCCTAGGTCCTCCAACACCTCCAGCCTCTGCCCATAGCCCAGCCCTACTCCTTCTGTTTCCCCAGTCTTGTCCTCCACCCCCTTGAGTTCAACTCATTAAAATCTGTCACCTTCAAAAACCAGCCCAAGGGGGTAGCTCTTTAAAAGTGCCCCACATTCTACTCTGGGTGACACCATCAGTGTGTCTGTCCCTCCTCCCCTGTCCGCAGGCCAGAAAGGGTTGTTACCTCTCCACGTCACATTGAGTGAGCCAGGTAGCTGCCAGCGAGGCCCTGTGTGGAAGTCATCTAGTCTGTGTAGAATGGTGAGACCTAAAGGTAGAGGCAGGGAGAGGCTGGAGAGACCTTCTAATGCCTTGGCTGGCCATGGCTTATTGGGAGCTGGGTTGGGGGAAGCCAGACAGGGAATCCAGTAGCCTTAGGCATTCAGACAAGTTTTTGGAGAGCCCAGGCCTACTTCTGCTACTCTTTAAGCTAGTATGCTGTTGGGAGAGAGAAGCTGGGCGGGGAATCCCATTTCCCCAGCTCCAACTTCTACCGGCACCTTGCAGGCTTGTGTTTTCCAAAGACATCCTTCTCAGCAGCTTACTGGCTCAGACCAAAGGGATCCTCACACCACTGCAAAATGGGCCCAGGAACTTCAGCAAAGGACTCCATCTTGTCCCCTTTCTCTCAGCAGGTGGCACCCACTGAACAAGTCCAGCATTCTTCAGGACTGCAGGCTGTCCAAGCCTCTGGGAATAATGGGCCGAACCAGCTAAACTCCTGTATGTCATCACAGCAGTCCCACTTGAATCCGTAGAGCCGCATTAGCTCTACTTTTCTCTCAGGCCTTGAGAGAAGGGGTGGGGGAAGACAGGCCAATGAAGCCTGCATGGCCAGGGGACCTCCAGGTTCCCTGGACTGGGGGGTGGGGGCTCGGGGCTGGCGCTTAAGACTTCTCTTTCCTAATACTTTCTGTTATCATTGTTAGTTCTTCAAAACCTGTGTCTTGGAAATTTTGCTGCCCAGTGTTGCACTTAACTATTCTACCATTTGCAGGCAGGCTGCAGTCTGCTTGGCTTAGAATACCCTTTTTCTGCCAAGAAATATTTTCCAGCACAGTTTGCAATCTAGTAAGCAGCTGTTACATCTCAAGCTGTGAGAATTTCAAGGCCTTGGCTTCAACCATCAAGGCCTGCACTTTCTCCACAGTTGTGCTGGGGACACCCACGGGAAATAGCAATGCAACTGTGGGAAACTGAAATAGGTCAACAAATTGTGCTAAAATCATCACAGTTCCGCTGCTTAATAAAAACTATCTTTGACTACAACTCTTTGTGAACTTAAAATTGACTTTGGGAACCTAGAAATGGCACCTGCCTTCCCAAGTGGCCATGTGCCCAAGCCCTCTGGATAGCCGAGGCCCGACACAGTTGGCCTGGTGCTACCCTCTCTTTGTAGACTGTGGCTGTGCCGAGTATATCCCATCAGAGGTGAGCCTGATTGCTCAAGGGCACAGTGCCCATCTGCTCTGCACCCAGGTTCCTTCTCTTCTTTTGGGCAAGTGTTCTCCCTGGAGGAAGAGTGATTTGCTCTCAGTCAAGCACCAAGGAAAGCATCTTCCCAGGTGTGTGCACTGGGGAGGGGAAGAGGGGGTAGGGGGTGCTTGGATAACCCAACCTAAAATCATCATGTACTGTGAATGTCAGTCTTAAAGTATTGAGCCATTGCTGGAATATAAGGCAAAGGAAGCCCCTATCCCCAGTGGTAAGTTAAAGGGGCAGTGAGGCCACAGACCCACAGGAGAAGCTTGACATTTGCCAGGCAGCCAGATCGCTACCATGGTGCTATGGACTGAATGCCTGCCCCACTTCGACTCATATGTTAAAAGTCTGTCACTAATGGGATGGTATTTAGAGGTGGGGCCTTTGGGAGGTGATTAGCTGTAGATGAGGTCATAAGGCTGGGGTCCTCATAGTGGAATTAGTGCACCTAGAAGAAGAGACACAAAGGGCTTGCTCCCTCTCATGTTGTGTGCACAAAGAGGCACTCACATCGGCTCACAACAAGATGGTGGCTACCTACAAGCCAATCGAAGAGGTCTCAGAATAAAACCTACATTGCTGTCACTTTGATCTTGATCTCCTTGACAGCCTCTAGATCTGTGAGAAATAAAAATCTGTTGAAACAACCACCCTCCCCAACTATAGTTCGGTTCAATTCAGTCGCTCAGTTGTGTCCGACTCTGTGACCCCATGGACTGCAGCACGCCAGGCATCCCTGTCCATCACCAACTCCTGGAGTATAGTATTTTTCCCCTTACACAGAAAAGAGAGGTGGTCAGGCAGGTCCTAAAGCAGCACACTCCCCAAGATAATGCAGCTGGGGCCTCATTCTGCTGTACAAGTCACTGAAGCCCTCTGGGTCTCTGTTTATCCATCAGAAAAAAAGGAGGGAGAAAGAGACAGTACCTTTTAGCTAAATGATGCTTAACAGCATTGTAGAGCCTTCAAGAGGGGCACTACAAAAGTTGACTTGACCAGAGGCATCCAGTTGGTGTTATTATTTGAATTTGATGTTTAGGGTGTTTCTGGGCCAGGATTTGTCCCATCTGACCAGGATGACTCTGGCTTCACCATCCTCTGGATTTCAGACAAGGATCCTGAGCTGAGGTACTCTGTGGTTCTCTCAGGGTCTACCTTGATCAACAGTTCAGCTCCAAGCTCAACCCCCAAGCCAGGTGGCCAGAGGGTCATAAGGGCCTGCTTTTTTCCCAGGGATCCCCACAGCAGTAGCTGCAGTGTCACCCCATCTTAGGATGGGGAAAGTGGAGGGCACGAGGCTAAAGCCCAGAACCAGTGCTCATGTGCCAGCTGGTTCAGCATGAGTTTGGTTTGAATGCAACTAAAGGCAAAACACAGTGAGCAAGGTCTCTTAGGCAGTTCTAGGCCCAGTTACTGCTCCAAGGCATTCTTGGCACTCTTGGCTGACACCTTAGACTTGGCTGCCTGGGCAGACTGATGGCTTTAACTGGGATCTTTCTTTTCCTTTCTTTTCCCAGGCATGAGCCCTAATTCCCCAGCTTCAGAGGGTCTCTTGATGATTGTAGCCCAAGAGAAAGCTGTCTGATGTCAGGTGCTGGGAGAGACAGGGTGACCAGGCCAAGAGATGGCAGTGTCCACACGAGGGTCAGGGGTGGCTTTAGCACCAAAGGAATGAGACCTACATGCACTCTGCATCATGAACTGAGGGGGCGGTTCTGTCCCAGCCTTGCCCAGGGAAGCAGACTTGTGTCAAGAAGACTGATCACGGGCCAAACTTCCCAGGCCACAGCTCCACCCGGAAATAACTATGGCTGTCCCCACGGTCTGTGCTAAACTGCCCCAGGAGGTGCTGGGGGCTCTGCAGCCCGTGCCACAAATGGAAGCTACACCTGGAACGACATGAGACAAAGCTTTTCTGTCCATCACCCTCCCTCCGGGCCCCACAGGCCACACACACACAGTGCACAACACATTCAATCAGCTCATCTTTCCTCCCAGACTCCTCTCTGAGGGAGACGAGAGGTTCTTCCAGCAGCCCAAGGGCAAGCGTGTCAGGGAAGGGCCTGGGAGGGAGACTCCATCCAAAGGCCAAGTGAGCCTTGCTCCTGGGATGCCCAAGCCCAGCATGACAGCTTCAGCCTTGTAGTTTTCCTTACTGGGTGATGCCCTGAGCACCGGGACCCACACACAGCTCAATGGCTGGGCACATGGCTTGGGACATGGGGGCAGCTTACTCCAAGTTTCCTGGCTTTGCTGCTTCTGCTGGACAGTTTTGACCTCACCACAGCTGCCCAACCCCCACCAGCTTTGATGTTTGGGTGGGGGTGGGGTAGAGGCACAGAGTGGTCAGAGCACTGTGATCTTGTGGGCACAGGGCTCCTACAGCTGAAGGGGGCCCAGACACAGTTGATCCAGGACCCCAGACCCCGGCCTGCCTTCCCTCAACAGTACCACCAGAAGCCTCAAGATGTAAAGTGTGCACCCCTAGTAAGGAGGTCAGCAAGAGTGGCCCTGACCTAGACCACTGTTGCCTAACCACCCCAGAAGACCTCCTGGTGGCTGGGCAAGGATTTCTTTACTCCTCCAGCACAAAGCCAAATTGGCAGCTCCTGTCCAAAAAAGTACTGGGGTTGCAGTTCTCTGTGGGTAGAGAGGGCAGAGGGAGTTGGAGGAACATGCCACGGCAGCCCCTTCCCAACACAGACACCACGACCCCCGCCCCTGTCAGCTCATCCTCAGGTGGGCGGCACAGCCTCCTCACTGACCAAGCCTCAGTCTGGATATAATAGGATATTCCAAGTGCAGACTTTATGAGCTGAATAGTCATGTAATTTGTAGGTCAGCAAAAATCGATAACTGTTCCTATTCCCAAATGAGTTTGATAACAAAGAAGGATGTGATGTGATGGTGTGAAAGTCGCTCAGTCGTGTCTGACTCTTTGCGACCTTATGGACTATACAGTCCATGAAATTCTCCAGGCCAGAATACTGGAGTGGGTTGCCTTTCCCTTCTCCGGGGGATCTTCCCAACCCGGGGATTGAACCCAGGTTTCCCACATTGCAGGCAGATTCTTTACCAGATGAGCCACAAGGGAAGCAATAAAAAAGGAAGAGCGTTATTAAAATGCCAGCCCTGCTCCATGATCTTCCTCATCTGCATCGGTGGGACACCACCCGGCCAAGGCCCTGCATGACATCTCAAGGGTTCCAGCTGAAAGCAGTGAACGTGAAGGCAGCCTCAGAATGTTCTGGGATTTGAGTATTGTTCACTTCTGCCAAAATCCCCGGGAGAAATGTTGGGCAGGAGAGAAGGGGCCAGGGTGGGCTTGGGGAGCTTAGGGCTGCCACAAATTCCATCCCCATCTCTCAAAACAGGCCCCAACGACCATAACAAAGACTCCAGTTTATTGCCATGACTCAAGTAAATGTTCCACAGGGCATAGAAAAGCATTGTGCTGTTTTTCTGTTTTCATGGCTAAGCAAGACGATGTGGAATGGCTTCCACTGCTTATCAAATAAAACCAAGATCTTAGTCTGGCCTGGTGGCCTGGCCTCACCCTTCCTCCCCAACTGCATGGCCCTCCACCCTTCATACACTCCACCCCAGCCTTGTGGAACCATTGGGTTGGGCACAAGTCCTGGTTCTCCCACCCTCATGGATTTGTCCCTCTTCTCCATGCCTTGAACATCTTTCCGTCTCACCTCTGGATTTCTGATCCTCGCCCATGAAGCAGAGCCCAGCCGGAAGGCTCTCTGCTCCCCTTTCTTGTGCCTCACCTGGGCCTCACCGAAGCCCATGTGTCTCTGCTCAGCCCCTGCTGCACACATGCTATTGCCTCCTCTAGGCTGAGATTCAGGGGCAGGCGGTGGGGCCCCCAGAACCTTCTTTTTACAAATGTCCCCATGAACGTCCTCCACCAAGGGCTGTCCAGCTACCCAAAGAACATTTCACAAAGAAAATCAGCTGGTTGATGCAGGATTTTCAAGTGACAAGTCAAGCCCTTGAGCCTTCTAGGGCTAACTCCCAGGAGGCCATCCCTAGGGCACAAGGCAGCCCACTTTCTCAGCCTTGGGCCCCAGGAAGGCAGCTTCCCCTGTGCACCTAACACTTAGCTCAGGTGTTTGTGTTCTTAAGCTTCTGAACCTCATCCAGTCATCTTGCCACCCTGCCTCAGGCTTCGTCCTCAGCAAGGGACTCAGAGATGAGGATGGGCCGAAGCTGCTGTGGGGCAAAAGTCCTGGCCTCTGGTGGAACTTGGGGGAGGGCTTGGTGGGTGAGAGAGACAGGCGGGAACACTGCAGGGAGGTGGGGTGGGGGGGGGAGCATGGGAGCTGTTGGCAATGACAACTAAATGCCAAGAAACTCCTGGAGCTCTGGGTGTTTCCTGCCCAGATGGAGGCCCTGACCCCGAAGGTCAAAGGATAATTAACCACACGGTCTCCTTGTTGATGAAACAAAACCCACAACCCTGGAGAATCAAAACATGTCAAAGGCATGGAGGCAAAGGTCGACAGATAGGACAGACAAATTGCAGTATTTAGAATCGTGCATTCAAACATTTGTGTAATCTATTTAGAAGTTAGCCCACCAGCCCTGGGGGAAGAGGAGTTGGAAGTTTGGCTGAAGTGGGGTGAGATTTCAACTGAGGGTGCAGGTCTCCAGAAAAGAGCTTGGCTCATGGGGAGATTCACATCCAGAACCTTCGAGCATGTGGTCCACTGGAAAAGCAGGCTTCTTGCAAAGAGGGGCCTGTGGACAACAGGGCATGCGGGAAGGAGCCGGGGCCAAGCAGTTTGGTACTAAACCTTGCCCACACACAACAATGCCCACCAATTCCTGGCCTGGACATGGGGCTGAGGAAGGCAGGACATTAAACTTTTATTTTAAGCTTCACTTGCTACCCACTTGCTCTGAGACCGTGAGCAAGTTGTTTTACCTCTGTCTGCCTGGTCAGATTCTCTAGAATGCAGGAGAAGGATATGAAGCCTGTTCCAAATTGGGGCGAGAATAAAGAGCCCTCCTGGATTGAGGGACCAATGGATGAAGAAGTAAACACAAGTCTGATCCTGGCCAATCTGGCCCTTGTGCTGCCCCCCTCTCCTTAGTTCTCATGAAGATTCAGAGGGAGTGCCTGGTCCCTGAGAAGATGGACAAAACTTCAGAGGCTGTCCCTCCTTGTTGTGAGGACCTCCCCTCAAGTCCCACTGAGTCCTTTCTGCTCAGTTTACAAGCATGTTCAGGACAGCAGGCCCCAGGCAGCCACTCTTCAGACCCACTGCCATCTTTGACGCCCATGCTAACCCCTCCACAGCCCGTAGCCCTTATCTGGGAAATGACGTGACTCCCAAACCCCAATACCTCACCCTTCTTTACCCATTGGCTTCCAGGCCCTTAGATCCAATTATGTACACCCCATGGGTGTCCCCTGGAGAAGGAAATGGCAACCCACTCCAATATTCTTCCCTGGAGAATCCCATGAACAGAGGAGCCTGGCGGGCTACAGTCCACGGGATCACAAGAGTTGGACATGACTTAGCGACTAAACCACCACCCATGGGTGTCCTCTGGGCACATCAAGGTCGATACAGCCAAAAACAGGTTCTTCAACATTTCCAGAAACCAGGTCTCCACTCAGGGAGAGGAACCATCCTCCTCTCAGTCACCCCTGCCAGTAGTCAGACATTGGCCTTGACATCTCCCTTTCTGTGGTCTATCCTATTGGGCATAATTGTCTGTTACCTTCACTAACACACAGTAGGGGCAGGGAAAGCTTGAGTAAATGAGGGAGCACGTGGGTGAACAGATGACTGGAGAGTCGACCTTGTTTTGTGCTCCCAACATGGGCTGGGCATACAGGAGGCATATGTTGAGCAATGGATCTTTTCTCTCCTCCAGAAGCTCCCCAGGCCCCTGCTTCAGCAAAACTCTTTTCCGGGTTCGGGGCACGTAGCTCTAGGGCCACTCTAGGTCGAGTCAGCATGTGAGGCTATATCCCATGCGACAAGCCTCAGGGGAAGTGGGATGGCTCCTCAGGACCAACACATAGATTGAACTTCTTGGTACCAGTTTTCTGTACGTGAGGGTGCACAAGAACACTTCGAGTCTGCTTCCTGTGGTTGCTCATGGCTGGGGCATTGTCCAGAGCCCAGACATGGACCAAGAGCCCAGGACAGGCATACATGAAGGAGGTCCCCTTATCTCTGTCATAGGGCTCATGATTTCTTCTGTTCCTGCCCCCCACACTCCACCACCAGCCACCTGGTGGTACCTTCAGTAGACTCCAGCTTGGATACGCAGTATCATATGCCCCCACTGCCCAGGGAAACTGAGAGCAGGCAGGAGGGGGCCTGGAGCTCTGGCCACACAGCCCCCAAACTTTAGGCAGGGCTTTATTAGACTCATTTCTTGTCGTCTCTTGCCCCCTGGTGTATGGTTGCAGTATTGCAGCTCTCCAGTGTCCTCCCTTGTGACCAAGTCAATTAATATTTTCTGAGCACCTACATAGGGCCAGGCTCTACATGTGGGACAGAACCTTATTCTCAAGATTTCAGTCCATCTCTTGATCAGATCTCTTTATATCTCCCGTCTCTACTCTCCAAGTGCCCTTAGAGTCATGAACCATCATATCATCACTCCCTGTCCCTTCTTGCCTTCTTTCACAATTGACTAGCAAATCCCCAACATTGGATGAATCCAACTATTTATGCTTTGTGCATCTGCACTTAAGCATCTCTGTGTTGCTAGAAAGAATCACACAATCTGGCAAATTGCACAGCCTTATAGATTTATGATCTCCAACTCACCTGGGCACACCTCGCTGTGCGGGAGGACCTCTGTGTCTTGTGTTTTTCCAGTCCATCTTACAGTGGTGATTTGCCCTCTCCTCAAAGTCCCCATGTCTTCCCACTTTCCTCCTTCTCACCTTGTTCATATTTGATTTAGAAATTAGAATATATGGAATGGAAACTCCCTCATCATACCATCGCCAAGCATATTCACCTGCCTTCCTCTATAACCAACCTTTCCTCCTTTCCGCAAGCTAAAACAGCAGATGCTTCCCTTCTGTTTTCTAAGGCTGATGCCTTCTCTGCACCCTAGATCCATCCTTCCCACTTGCCCCTCTGTCCAGCATCCCTGAATTCCCCCTCTCAACTTGACCGTCTCCACACCATGCAAACCTGCTGTCATTGTTACCAGCTGGGAAAAAAAAAATCATCTCTTGACTTCTATCTTCTTTCTCCCACATTTTCCTGCTTCCTTTCAAAGCACTTGTCTGTAGGTATTATCTTCAATTCCTCTCTCTTCCCAGTGTAAGCATCAACACTCTTGAATCAAGCCTCAGCTGCCACCAGTCCACTAAAATAACTCTTGGCGCGGTCACCTATGAACTCCGTGTTGTCAAGTTCACCCTTCACCTACCTGCCCTAGTGTTACTGTAGCTCTCAGCACTGTTGAGTCACTGGACAGCCTTTCCTGTAAACACTTCCTTCTCTAAAATTCTAGGACACCTCACTCCTGTTTCCCCATCTGCTACCTCACTGGCTACTCCTTCTCACTCTCCTTTGCTGGTTCTTCCTCCCGACTCCTAAAGTTGGGTCTTGGATTTTTCTGCACCTCTTTCATACCCTAAGTGATCACATCCAGTCCCCTAACTATAAAACACACAAACACACACACCTCACATTTCTTTTTTTTAAAAAAATTTATATTGGAGTATAGCCGATTAACAATGCTACGATAGTTCCAGGTGGACAGTGAAGGGACTAAGCCATACATATACATGTATCCCTTCTCCCCCAAGCTTCCCTCCCATCCAGGCTGGCATGCAACATTGAACAGAGTTCCTTGTGCTATATAGTAGGTCCTTGTTAGTTATCCATTTTAAATATACCAGCCACACCACATTTCTTTACCGAGCCAGAGTCATATACACAACTGCCGACGTTACACCCCAAAACTTAGATACCCACTTGGCATTTCAAATATATTATGTTCAAAACAAAAATTTTGATACCCCCACAAGCCTGTTTATCCCATAGTTTTCCCTTTCTTGGTAGATGGAGCTCCTTGTTCACCTAGGTCTCTAAGGCAGAAATCTCCTGTTATGGGCTGAGTTGTGTCCTCCAAACATTCATATAGTGGCATCCCAACCCCCAGGACCTCCAAATGGGACATTCTTTGAAAATAGGGTCACGCAGATGTAATGAGTGAACATAAGACATCATACTGGAGCAGGGTGGTCCCTCATCCACCATGATGGTGTCTTTATACAAAAAGGGAAATGTGGGCACACACACACGCAGAGAACCACATGCGAAGATGAAGACAGATAGGGTGATGCTTCTACAAGCCAAGGAACACACAAGGTGGCCAGTAAACCACTGGAAGCTGGGAGAGAGGCCTGAAACATGTTCTCCCTCTCAGCCTTTGAAGGAACCAACCCTGCCCACACATTGATCTTGGACTTCTAGCCTGCAGAGCTGTGAGACAATGAATTTCTTACTTAAAGCAGTGTTGTAGACTAAATTATGCCCACCCTCCAGATTCATATGTTGCAACCCTAACCCCAAATGGAACTGTATTTGGAGATGAGATCTTTAGGGAAGTAATTAAGGTTAAATGAGATGGAAAGGGTGGGGAACTAATCCAATAAGACTGGTATCCTTAGAGGAAGAGGAAAGAACACTAGAGATTCCTCTCACTGCACTCACACAGAGGAAAGGCCATGTGAGGACACAGTGAAACGGTTTCCATCCACAAGGAAGGAAGAATGCCCTCACCAAGAATCATATTTGCCAGCACTCTGACCTTGGAGCTCCCAACCTCCAGAACTGTGAGAAAATTGATATCTATTGTTTAAGCCCACCCAGCCTGTGCTATTTTGTTATGGCAGCCCCAGGTGATGAAGACAGCCACCCAATTTGTAGTATTAATGCTCTTGGGACCAACCCTAACCTCTTCCTTTTCCTCAACTCTCCATATCCACTCAACAGCAACATCTTGTTGGCTCAAGATCTCCTCCAAAATCTATCTAGAATCCATCTGCTGCCCCTCACCTGCAAGTTCCCTCACCTGCAAGACATTCTCTGCAATGTCTCTCCCATGTCTTCCTCACTGGTCTCCTTACTTACATTCTTGCTCCTTACCATCCATTCCTTATACAACTTCCAGAGTGATCTTTATAGAATATCAAACTGAGAATGTCACTTGCTTGTTTCAAACCCTCCAACACCTTCCATTGTACTTAGAGAAATTGTGAGTCCCTTGCAAAGTCTTCTAGGGCCCTGCCATCTCTTTGAACTCACCTCCTGTGTCTGCCCCCAACCCTTGCTCGCCATATGCCCCAACCATGCCAGCCTCCCTTATGGCTGTTGAACATCAAGCACTTTTGTGCCTTGGGCTTTTGTACTTGCTATTGCTTCTGCCAGAAAGGCTTCTACCTTAAAAGCCCCTTACATGGCTGACTTCATCTTTTGCTTTGCTGCTGCTGCTGCTGCTAAGTCACTTCAGTCGTGTCCGACTCTGTGTGACCCCATCGATGGCAGCGCAAAAGGCTCCCCCGTTCCTGAGATTCTCCAGGCAAGAACACTGGAATGGGTTGCCATTTCCTTCTCCAATGCATGAAAGTGAAAGTGAAAGAGAAGTCTCTCAGTCCTGTCCGACTCTTTGCGACTTCGTGGACTGCAGCCTACAAGGCTCCTCCGCCCATGGGATTTTCCAGGCAAGAGTACTGGAGTGGGGTGCCATTGCCTTCTCCATCATCTTTTGCTTTAGATCTCTGTTTGAATATCTCTTCCTCAAAGTGGAAGTTGTAACTGTGAGTAGTATTTTTCTCCATTCTATTTTGTGGCTGATTAATAAAAAGGTTAAGTTTTTTGGATAAAATAGTCTTGTATTCATCTGCCTTCCTAAAAAGATTTCTTAATCATCTTTAGCTTTCTAAGTAAGCAATCATAGAATTTGCTATTAATGATACACTTTTACAATGTATTATCCAGTATGTGTGTCTCTTGTTTCTTATTCTAATGTTACTATATTATTTTAACTAAACCCTCTCCCTTCCCATAAATGCTCATAACAGCACAATTTATCTCCATGTGTACTTATATATTATTTTGCTTAATAAATAAGTTATTTAATAGATTGAGCACATTGAATAAACAACTGTTTACCTTCTGTCCTTACTTCTGAACTATTAGTGTCATAGAGTGTGGTCAAACTGATTCCCCACTCTCTCCCAAGCCCAGGAAACAGGGTGGACAAGCGTTAGATATATATTGGGGGAAAAAAAGTGAAAGAAATGGAGATGTTCTAATGGAAGCAATGATGACAAGACCCTTTCTAGCTGTAAGAGGAGTTCTGGGGGAAGAGTAGGCTTATCCTGGGTCTCAGCTCCAAATGAATGTTACGAGTTGGAGAAGGGGGGCTGGTGGACATTACAGGGAGAGAAAACTTCCATAGCAAAGGCCTGGGAGATTTATTGTTTCCCTCCACCTTTGAAGTCATGACTAAAAACTCATGGACATGAGTTTGAGGAAACACTGGGAGATGGTAAAAGACAGGGAACCCTGTCACTGCAGTCAACAGGGTCACAAAGAGTCAGAAGTGACTGAGTGACTGAAAGAAAAAATAAAGCCATAAAAAAACTAAGAAAAACAATGTATAAAATATCTTTCTGACCCTGGGATAGGTGAGATTTTCTATGTTTAAAAGAAATGGAAAGAATCACAAATGATAAACAAGAAGATAAGCATCAATAAAAGGCAAGTGAGAGTGTGCTGCTGCTGCTGCTGCTGCTAAGTGTAAATATGTACAAAGGAGTCAGCCATGACTTAGCAACTAAACCACTATGACCACAAAGTGATGGAATATTTTAATAAGCTTTGTAAAGAAAATTAAACTACCATATTTTTGCCAGCAAAAGTGAGGTGAATCTTTTTGCACACTGGGATTTAGACCAACCTTGTGGTATAGCATCTCAGTTCTCAGAATCAGACCCTATGAAGGTTCAAATTTTTTAACCAAATGATTTTATACCTCTGTGTGCATGTTACGTCATTTCAGTTGTGTCCGACTCTTTGTGACCCTATGAACGATTGCTTCCCAGGCTCCTCTGCCCACGGGGCTTCTGCAGGGAAGAATCCTGGAGTGGGTTGCCATGCCCTCCTCCACGGGATCTTCCCGACCTGGGGACTGAACCCAGGTCTCCTGCAGCTCCTGCATTGCAGGAGGATTCCTTACCGCTGAGCCACCAGGGAAGCCAGTTTTACAGCTAGCGACCCATGATTTGCTTTTTTTTTTTTTTTTGGCCATGCCTCAAGTCTTGTGGGAATCTCAGTTCCCAACCAGGGACTGAACCAGAGTCATGGCAGTGAAAGCTCAGAATCCTAACTAAGGCCACCAGGGACTTCTCCATGATTCTACTTTTAAGAAACAGATTCGTATTCTCATTTACATGAGGATGTGCTGACTAAGAGACCCTTAAAGGCAGAAGCTGAGTAGAGTCTGCCTTTAATCCACACCATCTCTGATTCACAAGAAGCATTCAGGGGTTATGTATTGAGCTGGATTAAGCTGAAAAATAAATAGAAGTCTAAAAAAGAATAATTAAACTCCTCTGTCTGTGTTAGCTGCCTCCTACTCATTCGCACGTTCACCAAAATTTAGCTGCTAGAAGTCTCCCCCAACTAATTCAAACATGAGTGAACCAGAAAGACCAGCAGATTTGAAAGACCAACCCCAGTACTAGAGCCAGAGGAGATGCTCGACAATCTTGGTCACTTGCTTTTCTTTCTGCTCATGTAAAAAAAAAAAAAAGATGCCTATTTATTTTTTATAAAGATATTCATTTGTAGTATCATTTACAGTAATGAAAATTGCAAAAAAAAATCTAAGCCTCCAATTCCCTGAGGAATGGTTGGGTATTTTGAAACCTCCACACAATGAAATTGATTGTATTCATTAAAAAATATGGCAAATCAACACAAGTTATTTAATAAAGTTCAACTTCCATTTCTGATTAAAATAACAAATACAAGTGAACCAGGAATAAAAGGATTCTCCTTCAACATGATATATTAAATATATCTGAACCAGTGGTAAATGAAACATCAGTATGCATAGTGAATCCCTAGCAGTGTTGCCATGACAGCCAAGGGCAAGACTTTTTGGTGGGATCAGAACAAGAAACAAATGGGAGGAATCTGGAAAAAAAAGACACATTTATTCTCATTTGCAAATTCTATGTCACCTACTTGGAAAACTACACAATTAAGAAGCATTTTTAGCCAGACAGATGGGTACAGGATAATTTTATAAAAATTATCAACCTTCTCATAAAAACCAACAATAATTAGCCAGAAAAAAAGATTCCATTCACAACTGCAATAAATACATATATATACTTTATATGTTATGTAATTAATGTTAATAATAACATGTCATGTATAATATATGTTATCTTCTACATATAACATTGTATAACATATGTTAACATATTTGTTCTTGTTCAGTCCCTAAGTTGTGTCCAACTCCTTGCAATCCCATGGACTGAATGTAGCACACCAGGCTTCCCTGGCCTTCACTGTCTCCTGGAGTTTGCTCAAATTCATGTCCATTGAGTCGATGATGCTGTCTAACCATTTCACCCTCTGTCACCCCCTTCTCCTCCTGCCCTCAATCTTTCTCAGCACCAGGGTCTTTTCCAGTGAGTCAGCTCTTTGCATCAGGTGGCCTAAGTATTGGAGCTTCAGCTTCAGCATCAGTTCTTCCAATGAATATTCAGGATTGATTTCGTTTACAATTGACTAGTTTGATCTTGCTGTCCAAAGGACTCTCAAGAGTCTTCTCTAGCACCACAATTTGAAACCACCAATTCTTTGATGCTCAGCCTTCTTTATGGCTGAACTGTCACATCCATACATGACTACTGGAAAAACCATAGCTTTGACTATATGGACCTTTGTCAGCAAAGCGATGTCTCTGCTTTTTATTATGCTATCTAGGTTTGCCATAGCTTTGTCATGTTAACATATATGCTATATATTTATATACACACTTTATACATAAAATATTAAAACACAATGGAGTATTACTCAGCCATTAAAAAGAATACATTTGAATCAGTTCTGATGAGGTGGATGAAAGTGGAGCCTATTATACAGAGTGAAGTAAGCCAGAAAGAAAAACACCAATACAGTATACTAACACATATATGTTGAATTTAGAAAGATGGTAAAGATAACCCTGTATGTGAGACAGCAAAAGAGACACAGAGGTATAGAACAGTCTTTTGACTCTGTGGGAGAGGGAGAGGGAGAGGGTAGGATGTTTTGGGAGAATGGCATTGAAACATGTATAATATCATATATAAAACGAATCACCAGTTCGATGCATGATACTGGATGCTTGGGGCTGGTGCACTGAGACGACCCAGAGGGATGGTATGGGGAGGGAGGAGGGATGGGGGGTTCAGGATGGAGAACACGTGTATACCTGTGGTGGATTCATGTTGATGTATGCCAAAACCAATACAATATTGTAAAGTAATTAACTTCTAACTAAAATAAATAAATTTATATTTAAAAAAAACATATGTAGGACTTATAAGAACAAAACTCAAAAACTTGCTGAGAAAAATCACATAAGATTTAGGAAAAGAAGTACCAGGACTTTCCTGGTGGTCCAGTGGTTAAGAATCTGCCTGCCAATGCAGGAGACATGGGTTCAATCCATGGTCCGGAAGGATCCTACATGCTACGGGACAACTAAGCCCATGTGCCACAACTACTGAACCCACGCACCTAGAGCCCGGGAACTGCAGCTACTGAAGCCCGTGTGCCTAGAGCCTGTGCTCGGCAATAAGAGAAGCCACCACAATGAGAAGCTACTCAACACAACTAGAGAGTAACCCCCACTTGCTGCAACCAAACAAAGTCCAAGTGCAGCAATGAAGACCCAGGGCAGCTAAAAATCAATCAATAAATAAATAAAATGAAAAATATACATATATAAAGAAATACCTTTAGCCTGAATGAAAAGATTTATGTTGTAAAGATACCAGTTTCCTCCAAATTTAATGCAATTACAACCGTGATATCAATGCTGTTATTTTTTCTTTTGTAACTTTATGAAACCATTCCAGAGTTTTGATAGAAGAGTAATTAACTAATAATGAAATTATTGGGGGAGAGAAGTAGATATGACTGGGGGCAAAGGGTGAGAGGGTACTTGCCCTAGCCTATATTCCAGGTGTGTTAGAGTTACACTGGTCTTAGCAGTGTGTGGCTGGCATGAGGAGACAGGCTACACTAGAAACAGAGGCAAGGATATATGATATAGACATGGCAGGACTGACACCTCAATCAGTGTGGTGTAGCTGTGGCTTCAGACTTGCTTTAGAGATGAATCTTCAGGATGGCTCTCTAGTCAGCAGAAGTAGGTGGTGATTCTTGAAGCCTGAGGGAATCTTCATTGTCCACATCAAATATATATTGGGGAGGGAAGTTGATTGATATTGTAGGGGCTCAAGTCCCCTTGTTTTTGTTGTTCAGTTGCTAAGTTGTGTCCAACTCTATGACCCCATGGACTGCATGCCAGGCTCCTCTGTTCTCCACTATCTCCCAGAGTTTGCTCAAACTCACATCCATTAGCTACCCTTTCTCTTCAACTCAGGTGGAGAAATGATGATATTTCACAAACAGATTAAACAATTAGAAAAATAAAGCTAATCCTGAGCTTAAATATTAAACCAAATTCAATTCTGGACAGATTAAAAATTTACATGTTCACTAATGAAAACACAAAAATGGTGACAAGTCATTTATTTTGAAATGTTGGGGATGGAGAAAGCCTTTGCAAGGATGAAAGCAAAATGAGAACACAGTCACATGCCAAGGACATGTGTACAATGAGGCCACAACAGTGTTGTTGACAATGGAAAGAAAGCAATATAAATTGGAATCAGAAAGAAGTGGGAAATAAGGAAGTATTGGTTCAGTCATACTTTGTTTCGTGCTGACAAAGAAAGATGCCCACTGGGTCATGAGATTTTGATAAGGGGGAAAAATAGTGGAAAAAAAGCATACAGAAGAATAAATCTGAACTACTGAAATGATTCTCACCAGGCAATGAGATTATGGGTAATTTTTAACTTTCTTGTTTATACACGTTTTTCCTCAATGTTTTTATAATGTGCATACTATGACTTTTATAATCAAATAAAAATGTTCTTTAAATTAACAAAAATCTTTACATCACATAAACTAAATGATGTAAAATTGGATTTATAGAGTGAAAAACAGGAGGGCAATAAATGCAAATTTTAATAGTGGTTTTCTCTATCTGGTGGGACTGCGACTGGTTCTTTCTGAAATTGCCCAATGGGAGCATATATTTTCATAATCAGAACTGAGAAAAATATGTACAATTCCTGGGCTAGATGGTAGGAAATGAGATGAGAAAGTCAGGAAGGAGCTGAGGCTACAGGGAGGATCTGGCTGGGGAGGCAGACAGACCACCATGAAACATGAATGAATCAGCAAAATGGCACATCAGCAAATGCTCTGAAGGCAAGAAACCAGGGATTGGGAAGGAACCTAGAGTGCGGAGAGGTGGCCTCAGCCAAACTCACTTTCCTGTCACCCCCTCGTGGCCCTAGTTCCTTGAGGATCAGGCAGCCAGCACAGAAATGGAATGCTCTGTTTGGAGGAGCCAGTTCCATACCACAGCCAAGCAGTTGTATAGCTTGAAGCTGGGCCCTAAGGTGGCAAGGGGAGGTAGGAGGGAAGTGGGACAGTGGAAGATTCTAATCCCTCGCCAGAACCAGGAAAGTAGATGAGAGACTCCTTTAACTTCTAGGAACCAATGGCTATGGGGACCAGGTGGAGAGATGGTGCCCAGGCAGTAAATCAAATATGATCAGTGAGATGAACTACATTCCCTGAGCAGCAGTCCAAACTGGTCAACCTCTGGGAGTTGCAAAGCCTGCTTTAGGGCCTGCGGGCTTTAAAAAAAAAGATTTATTGGAGTTTACTTGCTTGACACTTTTGTGTCAGTTTCTGCCATACTGAAAAGTAAGTCAGCGATAAGTATACATATGCGTGTGTGCTAAGTCACTTTAGTTGTGTCCAACTGTTTGTGGTCCCATGGACTGTAGCCTGCCAGGCTCCTCTGTCCATGGGATTTCCCAGGCAACAATACTGGAGTGGGTTGCCTTGCCCTCCTCCAGGGGGTCTCTCCTACCCAGGGATCAAACCCATGTCTCTTGCATCTCCTGCATTGGCAGGCAGATTCTTTACCACTAGTGCCACCTGGGAAGACTTATATTCATACATATATCCCCTCTTTTTTGAATTTCCTTCCCATTCAGGTCACTACTACACTGAGTAGAGTTCCTTGTGCTATAGAGTTGGTTCTTATAGTCACCTATTTTATACAAAGTAGCGTATCTGTGTCAATCCCAAATTCCAATGCATCCCACTTTCCCCCCTCTGGAACCAATACATTTGTTCTCTACATCTGTGTCTCTATTTCTGCTTTGGAAATAAGATCATCTATAATTTTTTTCTAAATTCCACATGTATAAGTCAATATATAGTGTTTCTTTTTTTTCTTTCCGACTTATTCCACTCTCCATGACAGTCTCTAGGTCCATCCACATCTCTGCAAATGACACAATTTTGTTCATTTTTATGGCTGAGGAATATTCTATTGTAAGTATGTGTTATGTCTTTGAGCTTCCCTGGTAGCTCATTTGGTTAAGAATCTGCCTACAATGCAAGAGACCAAAGTTTGATCCCTGGGTGAGGAAGATCCCCTGGAGAAGGAAATGGCAGCCCACTTCAGTATTCTTGCCTGGAGAATCCCATGGACAGAGGAGCCTGGCAAGTACAGTCCATGGGATCACCAAGTGTCAGCCACGACTTAGTGACTAAAACACCACCACCACATCTTTATCCATTCCTGTGTTGATGAACACTTAGGTTATGTCCATGTCCTGGCTATTGCAAATAGTGCTTCAGTGAACATTGAGGTGCATGTATCTTTTTGAATTATGATTTTCTCTGAGAGTATTCCCAAGAGTGGGATTGCTGGGTCGTATATTAGTTCTATTTGTATATTTTTAAGGAACATCTATACTGTTCTCTGTAGAGGTTGTATCAATTTGCATTCCCACTAACAGTGTAAGAGGGTTCCCTTTTCTCCACATCCTCTCCAGCATTTATTGCTTGTACATTTTTTTTGATGATGGCTATTCTGACCAGTGTGAGGTGATACCCCCATTGTAGTTTTGATTTGCATTTCTCTAATAATTAGTGATGTTGACCATCTTTTCATGTTGTTGGCCATCTGTATGTCTTCTTTGGAGAAATATGTATTAGGTCTTCTGCCCATTTTGTAAATGAGTTTTTTTTTTTATATTGAGCTGTTTGTATATTTTGATTAATCCTTTGTCAGTTGCTTCATTTGCAAATATTTTCTCCCCTTCTGAGGGTTGTCTTTTTGTCTTGTTTATGGTTCCCTTTGCTGTGCAAAATCTTTTGAGTTTCATTAGGTCCTATCTATTTTTGTTATTATTTTCATTACTCTAGGCAGTGGGTCAAAGAGGATCTTGCCATGATTTATGTCTTAAATGTCTTCTGCCTATGTTTTCCTCTAAGAGTTTTACAGTGTCTAGCCTTACATGTAGGTCTCTAATCCATTTTTTTTCTTTTTTTTTTTTAGAATTCAAGAGATTTATATTTACTTATTAGGCAAATATTTAATTTAATAAACAAATTCATTTGTATCTAACAAAAACAACTGATCTTTGAATGAGAGACTTGTTTCAGACCTATAATTGCCATAAATATTTGTCTCATGATATTGTATGAATTTGTTTTTGTTAGATCTAATCCGTTTTGAGTTAATTTTTGTGTATGGTGTTAGGAAGAGTTCTAATTTCATTTTTTTACATGTAGCTGCCCAGTTTCACCAGCACCACTTATTGAAGAGGCTTTCCCTTTTTTTCTTGATGAGTCTGGCTAAAGGTTTATCAATTTTGTTCATCTTCTCAAAGAATCAGCTTTTAGTTTCATTGATCTTTGCTATTCTTTTCATTTCTGTTTAATTTTTTCTGCTCTGATATTTATGATTTCTTTCATTCTACTAACTTTGGGGTTTTTTGTTCTTTTACCTGCAGTTGCTGTAGGTGTAAGGTTATGTTCTTTATGTGAGATTTTTCTTATTTCTTGAGGTAGGATTGTATTGCTATAGACTTTCCTCTTAGAACTATTCCCTGGTGGCTCAGATGGTAAAGAGTCTGCCTGCAATGCAAGATATCCAGGTTCAATCCCTGGGTTGGGAAGATCTCCTGGAGAAGGAAATGGCAACCCATTCCAGTATTCTTGCCTGGAAAATCCCATAGGTGGAGGAGCCTGAAGAGTCAGACATGACTGAAGCAACTTCATTTCATTTCATTTCCCTCTTAGAACTGCTTTTGCTGCATCCCATAGGTTTTGGGTTGTCATGTTTTTGTTGCCATTTTTTTTCATTGTATTTTGATTTCCTCAGTGATCTCTTTGTTATTTAGTAGCATATTGTTTAGCCACCATGTGTTTGTGCTTTTTACAGTTATTTTCCTGTAGTTGATTTCTAATCTCATGGTGCTGTGGTTGGAAGAGATGCTTGAAATGATTTCAATTTTCTTAAATTTATTGAGGCTTGATTTGTGACCCAAGATGTGATCTGTCCTGTTTACTATTCCATGTGCACTTGAGAAGAAAGTGCATTCTTCTGCTTTCAGATGGAATGTCCTACAAATATCAACTAAGTCTATTTGGTCTAATGTGTCATTTAAGGCTTGTGTTTCTGTATTAATTTTCTGTCTGGATGATCATCCATTGGTATAAGTGGGGTGTTAAGGTCCCCCACGATTATTTTGTTACTGTCAATTTCCCCTTTTATGACTATTAGCATTTGCCTTCTGTATTGAGGTGCTCCTATGTTTGGTGCAGAAATATTTACAATTGTTATATCGTCTTCTTGGATTGATCCCTTGATCATTATGTAGTGTCCTTTCTTGTCTCTTGCAGTAGTCTTTAAAGTCTATTTCGTCTAATAGGAGTATTGCTAGTCTAGCTTTCTTTTGATTTCCATTTACATGGAATATACTTTTCTATTCCCTCACTTTCAGTCTGCATGTGTCACTAGAGCTGAAGTGAGTGTCTTGTAGACAGCATATACGTGGGTCTTATTTTTATATCCATTCAGCCAGTTTGTGTTTTTTGGTGGAAGCATTTAATCCATTTACATTTAAGGTAATTGTTACTATGTATGTCCCCATTACCATTTTCTTAATTGTTTTGAGTTTGTGTTTGTAGATCTTTTCCTTCTTGTTTGTTTTCCGCCTAGAGAAGTTCCTTTAGTATTTATTGTAAAGCTGGTTTGGCAGTGCTGAGTTCTCTTACCTACTCAGTTGCAGGGGGATTTATCTTATCCTCTCAGGTGTCCAAAGTCTTCTGCTAATATTGAGCAGGTGTTCTGTGAAGACTGTTTCATTTGTAGATATATTCTTAATGTACTTGTGAGGAGAGACAAATTCAACATCACCCTATTCTACCATCTTGACTCCTCCCTCCCTGCAGGGTTAAAAAAAAAAATCATTATTTGAAGAAAGTCCCCGTCCCCAACACGCCTGAAGCCTCAGATGCTGTGTGGGAAAACAGTGCCATCTGCAAGTCTCAGTCAAAAAGTTATTCAGGAGAGTTAGCCTTGGAATCAAATTTACTTTAATTTTACTTATATTTTTCTTTTTCTATAAATGCCTGAAAGATCTATGAGAAAAATCATCATCTGATGAAGTCTAATAGAGCTTTTTCAATAAGTACAAAATAAAAATTGTATGCACTAAGAAAGTATTGTATCATATATTAATTGGAGGTATGGCTTAATTTCTAGGTCATGCAATTGATGTCATCTTAGATTTGATGTGTCTACTTAAGACCAGAGGCTGGTGGCAAGTGACATCTATGATGCTTGGTGAGCATTCTTGTAAAGGTAGTGGCTCCAGGAGGCTCAATCTTTTCTGAAAGCATGATTCTGGTGCCCCACCTCCAATCATCAGAATTAGAGGCAAGGAATGCATTTGGACTTGAATTTGCAGCCCTCAAGCATGGTTGTCATAACTTGTATGATCATGGTATCCAGAGAGGAAAGAAGTGTGCTTGCCAAGGATCACAGTGGCAGGTACCCTGCCCACAGTGTCCAGGGGAGGGCAACAGGGAAAATGAAGGGCAATAGGGCTAAGGGCTCTGGGAGCTTACTGCTTTAGCACCTTCCTGGCTTAGGCTGTATGTGTGTTATTGTTGTTGTTGTTCAGTGTCTGACTCTTTGAAACTCCGTGGACTGCAGCATGCCAGGCTTCCAGCTCCTTCACTAATTCCTGGAGTTTGCTCAAACTCATGTCCATTGAGCCAGTGATGCCATCCAACCATTTCATCCTCTGTCACCCTCTTCTCCAAAGTATTGGAGCTTCAGCTTCAGCATCAGTCCTTCCAATGAATATTCAGGGTTGATTTCTGTTAGGATTAACTGGTTTGATCTCCTTCCTGTCCAAGGTTGGGACAAAAAGGATGTGTGGATATGATGAGCCATATAATGGCCATCCAGCCTTGGCTTTGGTTCCTCAGCCCTGAACAACCTCGTCAACCCAGATTACCCTGTTCAGACCTCTCAGGACCCCTGGCCCAGGTCTTGAGATGCTTTTGCTGGGTCTTAGGGTTTCTGAAGGCTCCTAGTGTTTCACATGTGCTTGCTTACTTCACATGCCAAATCTGAGGTTAGACTGCTTCCTCTTACAGTCCATCCTCTGGGAGTCATCTGCTGGGGGAGGGGGATGTGAAAGGGAGAGGCAGGGGGCACTTCTCAAACAGAAAGTCAAAATCAGAGCTGTGTTTCTGAAAGTGTGGCTCACCCAGGGGCCCACATCCACATCACAGAACCACCAGCACACTGGATCCTGGGTAAGCATGCAGGCTTTGGGCTCACTGTCAGGCCTACTGCTTCTGTATGGGATACAGAGCAAGACATGAGAACTGCCATGATCAAAAAGCATACTAGAGGATTCTTGTGCATCATAGTCTTTGAGAAATTCTGGTCTGGGGTTCTTCTACCCTTAGCTGGGGAAGATGATCAAAGGGAAAATGACTGTTCAACAAAAGGGAGGAAATTCCACTGCCAGGGTAGGGGTGCTGGGGACCTTTCAGTCACTGAGGGATCTTTTTCTTCCTCTCACAAAAGGACCAACCTCTAATTCCAGGTAGTTCCTCTGCTGCCCTCAACCTCCCAGTGCTCTAGACCATCAGACCCTGGATTCCCCAAGGATCACTCTGGGCCACATGGAGGAAGATTCTCAGAGGTAGCTGGAGAGGCACAAGCTGGTCTAACAGCCCTAGACCTGCAAGTTCAGGATCAATAGGCTCTCTTCTTGTTTCACTTCCCCTTCCAGAGTTTGTCAAAAGGACATCAGAGCTTGCCAGGAATGTTCCAAAGTCCAGGGTGAGGGCCATGCTGGTAAGGA
Organism: Oryx dammah; assembly: GCF_014754425.2. NCBI lineage: Eukaryota > Metazoa > Chordata > Mammalia > Artiodactyla > Bovidae > Oryx > Oryx dammah. The sequence goes on from NW_024070207.1 coordinate 54,651,015, forward strand.
TAGAACGTCCCTTGTGATGGTTTGCATACTTCCAGGCTGGATGAAAGAAATCAACCCAGACCCCTGTGCCACACCATTTGCCCCAGACTAGTGTAATTTTTTAGTTGGTGTTGATTGAGACACTGTTGAACCTGGCTCGGTGCTAAGCTCTTGGCTTGCATTGTCTCAATCAGTCTTGACAAGGATTTTTGAAGCTGAGATTGTCATTCCCTAGATATATATGAGAGACCTGAGGCCTGGAGAGGTAAAGTCACTTGCCCAAGGCACCCAGCAGAGCAGGATGAAGTGAGGAGCAGGCAGAGGTGCTGAGGAGGATGTAAGTGGTCAGGAATAGGAGCTAGAGGAGAAGCTTGGTGAGGAGGAAGGAGGAGGCAGGAGATGGAGTGCAGTCTGAGCGAGGTGATGGGTGGTATTGGGGTGGGACTCAGGAATAGATCATGGACCAGCTTAGAGTTGAGGAATATGATGGATGTCATTGGGGGCTGTTCTGAGGTCAAGGCCAGGAAGAAGGTGAAGGTCAGTGATGAGGTTGGAATGGGGGAGAGTCTGGGGGAGTGATTGGAGCTCTCTAGTGTCACCATGAGCTGGCCTGGAGTGAGAACCCCACCAGGCCGGGGTTAGAATCAGGATGAGGTAACAATCAGTGTAGCAGTCCCCCTTCCCAGCTTTGCACCTCTACCAACTGCCTTGTTAGGTCTTTTCCATGTTTGCTAGTTTATTGTCTCTCTCCTCCAACCAGAAGGGAATCAGGGCACAGACTTAGTCTGTTTGATTCACCTTTATGTCACCAGCATGAGGCAGAATTCATGGAACATAATAGGTGCTCAATAAATGCTCAGAGGCAAGGCTCAGGGGAGTGATGATAGATTAGAACATGGGATTTGGCTCTCGCTAGAGTGTAGGCTCAGGTGGGGTGATCTCCAGAACAAATGAGTTTGAAGGAGGCCCTGGGAAGAGCTGAAGGGCACAGTGGGGTGCCCCTCAGGTTCACAAAGAGTCCAAGGAATAGAGTGAGGTGTTGGGGAGGAGGTAAGGCTTCAAGGGCTATGGTACAGTTCGGTTCAGTTCAGTCGCTCAGTCGTGTCCAACTCTTTGTGACCCCATGAATCGCAGCACGCCAGGCCTCCCTGTCCATCACCAACTCCCGGAGTTCACTCAGACTCATGTCCATCAAGTCAATGATGCCATCCAGCCATCTCATCCTCGGTCGTCCCCTTCTTCTCCTGCCCTCAATTCCCTCCCAGCATCAAAGTCTTTTCCAATGAGTCAACTCTTCACGTGAGGTGGCCAAAGTATTGGAGTTTCAGCTTTAGCATCATTCCTTCCAAAGAACACCCAGGGCTGATCTCCTTCAGAATGGACTGGTTGGATCTCCTTGCAGTCCAAGGGACTCTCGGGAGTCTTCTCCAACATCACAGTTCAAAAGCATCAATTCTTCGGCGCTCAGCCTTCTTCACAGTCCAGCTCTCACATCCATGCCTGACCACTGGAAAAACCATAGCCTTGACTAGACGGACCTTTGTTGGGAATATAATGTCTCTGCTTTTGAATATGCTATCTAGGTTGGTCATAACTTTCCTTCCAAGGAGTAAGTGTCTTTTATTTTCAAGGCTGCAGTCACCATCTGCAGTGATTTTGGAGCCCCCCCAAAATAAAGCCTGACACTGTTTCCACTGTTTCCCCATCTATCTGCCATGAAGTGATGGGACCAGATGCCATGATCTTTGTTTTCTGAACATTGAGCTTTAAGCCAACTTTTTCACTCTCCTCTTTCACTTTCATCAAGAGGCTTTTTAGTTCCTCTTCACTTTCTGCCATAAGGGTGATGTCATCTGCATATATGGGGTTATTGATATTTCTCCCAGCTTCAAGGGCTATGGTACAAGAGCTCCTTAAATATATGCCTTTTTGCTGATTTCAGTGTCCACGCAGATGATTCAACTCCTTGGTCTCTCAGTCCATTGACTCTTTCTCTTCTCTCTACCTATCACAGCCACCTACTTCTCTGGTCATATCCTAATACCTTGCCTTATCTGTCACCACCACCCTTCCATAATTGCCATTATATCCTGCTGTCCCAAAGCCAGCTCATTACTTTTAGTTCTACAAGAACTGCAACAATCCTCCAGTTGCAGCCACCACCGGGAACCCTTCAGACAGCCATACTTTTTTTCCTGCCTTTTACCAGACCCTGACTCTATCCTTCCCTTCCCTTCTTACCCAGCCTACAATCCAAGATCAGTCATCAAAATCTCTCTTTTGAATCCACTCAAAACTCCTATGTCCCACTGCCATTTCTTTGTACTCAACTAGCAAAACTCAGCCCTGATAAAATCCAACTTTCCACCTATTCTGTAAAGTTCAACATGACTGGAGAAAACCGTGCAGACATGCTGAGTAATTTCACTTTAAATGAATGGTCATTAAACCTCAAGTGAGCCCTTAACGCCACCCAGCAATCCTGTTATATTTCCATAGAACATCCAGCTCTCCATCAACTGCTGACGCCCATCTCTCAACCTTACTCCCAGCTGATGGCCTGGTTTTCTGTTTCAATGAGAAAATAGGATGCATCAGAAGAGAGCTGCTCTGAGCTCCAGCATCACCTCTCCCACCTACGTGCATCTTGGCATGTCTCTCTGGCATCATCAATTGTTCCCTCTTTACTGGCTCATTAGCACACATATGTTGCTATGCTGTAATTTCTCTCATATTAAAACAAAAAAAAAACCCACTTGCATGTGGTCCCCATGTACCCCTACAATTACCATTTTCCCACTTCTCTGCTCTCCTTTACTACACAACTCCTCAAAAGAACTGCCAGTGGCTACTCACTGGCATTTCTCTTTTCCCACTGTAGATTGAAAGCATTCTCAGCTGCCTTGTTTCCCCATGTCTCTCTGGAAATTACTCCTAAAGGTCACCATTGATCTCCATGTTGCTGCAATTCTTTGGCCTCTTCTTATTTGTCTGGCCAATAGGGCTTGAGGAACGCATGGGTCCCTCCTTCTTGATACACCTTCTTCAGTTGTTTCCACCTTCTCCTAGTTTCCCCCGCTACCTCACTGATCACTCGTTTATTTGCTGTTTCCTTCTCAGCTATTACCCTTCTAGATGTTTGCCTGCCCAGGGCTTGGTTCTTGGGTTGCTTTTCTTTTTCTACACTCACTCTTTTGTTGATCTCATCCAGTCTCATGACTTTTAATATGGATTAGATGCTAATTATTCTCCTATTATATCTCCACCCTTGATGTCACCCTTGAACTCCGGGCTTCTATAAACACCATTGCCATCTTCCTTAATTCAGTTCATGTACTTCCATCCTTCTTGTTTCTCTGAATAAAATCCTGAGAGCTGTCCTTGACTCCTGTCTTTCTATCATAGCCCAATACCAATCTGTCATCAAATTCTAGTACTCTACCATCAAAATGGACCCCGAATCTGCTTACCTCCCACCACCTCTGCTGCATCACCTAGTGGTAGCCACCATGACCTTGCATCTGGATTATTTCAATTAATCTAGCATGTCCCTAAATAGTCTGCTTCTGCCCTTGTCTCTTTATATTACTCTAGCAGTCAAAGTCCTTACAATGGCTTTCAAGGCCCTGCATGATTGCTTGCCACACCCACTGTGGCATGTCTGATCTCATCCCCTACCATCTTCCTCTCTCACTTGCTCTACTTCAGCACACTGACCTCTTGGTTGACCCTAGGACATGTGAAAACTGTTGCTTTAGGGCAGAGGGTGTTTAAACACAGTGGTTGTGGAAGACCTCACTGAGAAGATGGCACTTGAGCCAAGACTCTTCTCTGCTTCATTTTTCTCAACACCCAATATCCTGTATATTTGACTTCTTTGGAGTTTTTTTTATTTTGGGGGGGGGGTCTCAGTTCCATGAGGGTAGGAGTTAATGTTTATTTTGCTGGCTTCTGTAATCCTGCATTCTAGAACAGTCCTTGGTACATATTAGCACTGAGAGAATACCTGACATCTTTGTGTGCAGAGCGCCACAGACTGGGTGGTGTAAACAAGAGATATTTGCTTTCTCACAGATTTGAAGGCCAGAAGTCTGAGATCAAGATGTCATCAGGGTTGATTTATTCAGAGGTCTCTCTTCTTGGTTTGTTAGTGGCAGCCTTCTTCCTGTGTTCTCACATGGTCTCTCTCTGTGTATGTCTGTGTCCTGATCATCTTTAAAAAAAAAAACAAACCTTATTTTTTCATTTATTTATTTATTTTTGGCTGAACTGGATCTTCATTGCTTTGCTCAGGCTTTCTCTAGTTGTGCAGAGTGGGGGACTACTCTTCACTGCAGTGCTCTGGTTTCTCATTGGGGTGGCTTCTCTTGTTGCAGAGCACAGGCTGTAGGCACATGGGCCCAGTAGTTGTGGTGCACAGCTCTAGTTGCTTCACAGCATATGGAATCTTCCCAGACCAGGGATCAAACCTATGTCCCCTACACTGGCAGGCAGATTCTTATCAACTGAGCCATCTGGGAAGTCTGACTATCTCTTCTTATAAGGACAACAGTCAGATAGGAGTTGACTCCACACTAAAGACCTAACTTTACCTTAGTTGCCTCTGCAAAGACCTTGTCTCCAAATATGGTCATATTCTGAGGGGATTCCCTTGTGGCTTAGTTGGTAAAGAATTCACCTGCAATGCAGGAGACTTGGGTTCAATCCCTGGGCTGGGAAGATCCTCTGGAGAAAGGAAAGGCTATCCACTCCAGTATTCTGCCCTAGATAATCCAATGGACTGTATAGTCCATGGGTTCTCAAAGAGTTGGACGTGACTGAGTGACTTTCACTTCACTTCACTTCTGAGGGGATTAGACTTCAACATACGAATTTGAGATGGGGGTGTAATCAAGTGCATAATACTAGATTAATTTATTGATCAGTGTACAGAGATGGATTGAGACACTGATGGAGTAAGGATCAGTGTTAGGCTCAGGAATACAGCAAGGCTTGGTGAGGACATAAGAGATTGGCGGGCAACAGAGCTCATAGGAGGGCTCAATTCTGGGCTGGATGAAAATGGGGTAGAGAGTGATGTGCCAGGGTTGAATGAGACTGGAAGAGAGTACTTCTCTCAGCAAAAGGGAGAGGCCCTGGCGAGGAAGATGATGGAGTCAATGCAGTTGAGGGGTGAAGAAAGGAGAGACTGGCCAATGTGGACAGAAGGGAGGAGGGAAGGAGTCAAAGACTGGTTGGGTGGTTGAGACCTTGGGATGGGACCCTGGGGATGCTGGGAATGTCCTTGATGGGCAGGGTCATCCATATTCTTTGATGGGCCCAGTGAAAAATTCAGATCTCTTACTCAAAAAGTATTAATAATTTTAAATGGTGACAGCAGAGCCTTGAACCAAACACAGGGAACCCTTCTAGACATTGAACCCTGTCCAACTCCATTGGTCCAACAGCCATGGACCTGGTCCTGCCAGATGGGCTCTGGATCAGAAATGGAGATAGTTTAGAGGTTCAGATCAGGTTGGGGTGGAAGATCTAGCCCCTTGTGTTGTATTGGGCATTTTTATATGATCTACCTTTTGCCATCTTTGTGTCTTATTAGCAACTGTACCACACACTTTTTTTGAAGCTGGGTCATCCCACGATGTACCCTACACATGTAATTTTCATGTGTGCCAAGGTGTGTTTGTTGAGATCACCAATGTACTAAGGGAGGCTGCTCATTGAATTTGATGGAGACGGAGGAGAAGTGAACATACACAGGAAGACCAGAGCAGGTCTAGAATTCAGGCAATGAAGATCTGAACTGTACAAGTAGCCTGGGAGAGGTTATAAAGGAATTGTGATTTGATTGGAAAAAGAAAACCCCTCGAAGTGCATCTAGCTGCCCAGTGCCTAGCCAAGGCAGAGAAACCAGTATCCCAGACCTTGCCATCCTGGTGCAGAAAGGGCTGTTCAGACCACGATTTACAAATGGGGCCAGAGGGAAGATTGCAGCCCTCCCCAGCCAGTCCTTGGGAGAGCCTGGAACCATCCTAAGGGGTGATGGAAAGCATTCTGAGGGAGACAAAACCTGGAAGAAGCCAGGACACAGGCTCCCACAAGGAGGATGCAGGGGCTGGGGCTGCTGGTGCTCTTGGGGCAATATCTTGGTGGTAAGTTGAAGGCTGACTCCCACTCCAGCTTCTCACTGCACCCCAGCCTCTCCTGCCTCATCTCTGCAAGAATCTACTGAGCCTGCTGTGGATGTGCCTCTCTGTTGGATGCTAAGGACACATGAACAGACAAGGTCCCTGGCCTCAAGATAGAAGAAGCAAGTGTGCAATGCCAGTGAGCAACCAAAGAACACAGCACAGCTGGATGTGGGCAAAAGCTAGCATGTGTCAGACTCATACAACAGGCACACTTGATGGGATTATCCCAATTTGCCCTCTTCCCCAAAATTGGAAGGCTCCCCAGGTAGCTCAAATGGTAAATAATCTGCCCGCAATGCGGGAGACCTGGGTTTGATTCCTGGGTCAGGAAGATTCCCTGGAGAAGGGCATGGCAACCCACTTCAGTATTCTTGCCTGGAGTAGTCCATGAGGTCGCAGAGTTGGACATGACCATGCAACTAACACAACCACCATTTGAGGCAGGTACCATTATCATCAGTCTTGTTTGACAGATGAGGAAACTGAGATGCAGACAGGTTAAGTCACTTGCTGAGAACTGATCTGTGGTACTGCCAAGAGATGACGCAGGCAGCATGCTGCAGACACCCTGCTGTTATTCCCTCTTGCCCTTGGCACCCACAGAAGGCCCCACATTTATAGTCTCTGCAGACAGAGAGCTGGGAATGGAACAATCAACACAGGGCCGAGGTGGAGAATCCCTAAGACCTCAAGAGTAGAGATGTCATCTGAGCTCCTTGGGAAGAATGAATACAAGTGCACAGAGGCTGATGGTGGGAGGAAAGGAATTCTGGGTAGAGAGGGAACTAGAAGTAGACTGGCTCTGCTGCATCCAGAAGCTTAGCTGGGGCTTCTGGAAGACGGTGAAAGACATGGACCTTCACCTCATCCTGAAAGCTTGTGAAGTCATCTGTGAAGATCAGGACGGAGGACACAGTGAAGGACTAGGGGACCCAGGAAGTGTGGTCCTGAAGAGCCCCAGACCATTTCCTCACGAACTAGGGCCCAGGATCTTGAACTCAGGGTGCCTTGAAAACATACATAGCCCTCTGGGCCCTGAAGGAACTCTATTTGCAATCCTAGGTGAACTTGATTTTTTCCACGGAAGCCCACTCAACAGGCCAGGGAGCCGGCCTTGCTGTCTTCCTTGGGGAGGGTTCAGATGGTCTGTGCTGAGCAAAGAAGGCTCCTGCAGCCTTGGAAGAGCAAGCCAGCCAGGAGAGGACTCTGCAAACAGGAGGCAGGGTTGGAGAGGAAAGCACCACTGGGGTGGGGGAAGGGGAGGAAGAGGGGACCGAGGCCCTGACCAAGGCTGCTTTCTGCCAATCCTCGCCCCCGGGGCTGAACCGGAAGCAGCTGGGTCGTGGAAGCTTTCCTGCCAGGGCTGGTAGGTATTTCTCAGCCTGGAATGGGGGGTGAGGGTAGTTCCGGGGGACGTCTTCCAGGCTCATTATGCCCCCCAAACACCAAATTAGGGGGATGCATCAACTTCCTGGTGGGGCTGGGCTCCAGAGGTGCAGAGAACAAAGAGAGCCCCCCAGAATCCAGCATGCCTGATGGGCCTCTCCTGGGAGGCTTTGGCAGCCTGGGCCCCAGAACTGGCCTGCCATCTGTCAGCCGCCCACCTCTCCTGGGTTCTCCCCGCACTTGTGTCAACCCTCTGCCACCAGCGTCCAGTCGGTCCTACTGAACCTCCCACAGGCCCCCCCACCCCCACCCGGCGCTCCCCTGACAGACCCAGAAGATTCCATCCTCGCCCATTTCTGTGCCCCAAGAGTCCCCAAGCCCATCTCTTCCTTTATTTCGTGGCAGCCCCCCCTCCCCGAGAGGGCGGCGGGATTCTTCTCATTTCCCAGACTTGACCAGAAAGAAGGCTGCCATTCCGGGGCAGGGGTGAGGGGTAGGGGTAAGTGAAGAAGCCAAGGTCACTCAGTCATGGGCAGCAGAACGTGGTCTCGACCCGGCCCTTCTTCTGCAGGCCGGCTGGCACCCGGCCGAGGCAGGTCGGGGCGGCCGGCTTGCGCCCCTCTTGGCTCCGCGGGCAGTCGGGGCGGGCGGCCGGAATGACAGGTGAGCCGGGACGGGGGACTGTTAGGGGGTTGGGCTGCGTGGTGCCACCTGGCGCGCCGCCTTTGGGTGCGGCCGCCCGAGCCTGAGGCGGCGCGGGGCTTTCGAAGGCCAGAGTCCGGGGGTAACGCCGGGGCAGGCGCCTCCGGCCGAGGGTCGCGGGGGCGCCCCGGGCCCGCCGACCAGGCCCCGCCCCTTGGCGGCACGGGCGGGGGCAGGGGCGGCGCCGGCGGAGTGGGGCGCGGGCGCGCGGTGCTCGGTGCGCGCCGCCGCCCCTCCGGCCCAGCTCGCCCGCCCGCCCTACCCCCTCAGCCCGCTCGCGTCGCCCCCCACCCCTTCTCCTCTCCTCGGCCTGGCAGCCCCGCGCGCGGTGCGACGCGACGATCGCGGCCTGGCGCTCGGGGCGCGGGGTTCGTGGCGCTCGAGGGTGGCGCGCCAGGCGCGGGGCGCGAGGCCAGACCTGGCGCGGCAGGGAGTGGGGGGGGCGGGCAGCAGCGGAGCCCCCAGTGGAGAGCAGGGCCAGGGGGGTACAGAGGTAATGGGTAGGGCCTGGGAATCCGGCTGCGAGGGGCGGGGAGCTCCAGGCGCACTTCGGCCCGGGCCGGGCTGAGCCCCGGGGCTCCCGGGGGTAGCAGGCGGAGAGGGAGGGTGGGAGGAGACAGCGGGGCCGGGCCGGGGGGCTTGGCCGATGGGGAGCAGGTGGGCGGGGACAGGGGCCCTGCTGGAAGAGGCGCCGCAGCGAGGTGGCGGGCTGCGTGCACAAACAGGCCGCCTCCTGGGCCCGGAGAACGGTGAGGCCGCTGGGGTTGGGCGCCCCGGCCCCGAGGGCACGGTTCCGCGTCCAGGACCCCTGAGCTGGGCGCTGGGCACTGTCGGGGGAGGATCTGGAGGCCTGGCCGGGCCACGGCGCCAGGGATTCTGCAGCCGACCCAGCTGCTGGGCCAGAGGCAGGAGTTCTTGGGCAGCGCGCTGGTGGCAGGCACTGGTGGCGGGCGATGGTGGGAGAGGACAGGCACCTTCAGGGCTGGCATGAGTGGAAAGGGAACGAGGAGGGCCCAGAGTTTGAGTTGGAGGGTCATTTGGGAGTTCCGTGTCACCGGGTGGGTTGATGAGTCATGAGATTTGGGGATCACAGAAGGCTTTCCTGGTGATCAGTTATGAGTGAGGTCAATGAAGAGGGCTGGGATTTGGAGAAGCGTTTTTGAGGCCACCTTTGGGACACTGGGTGCTCTTGCGGCTGCCGGTCTCCCTGCGAGGGCCTTTAGAGCCGACGTCCCAGAGTGCTGGGATGGGGCAGCTGCGGTCTGGCGAGGGGTTAAGGAAGGTCTTTGTGGTGGCGGGTCCCAGCCTTCCTTCCTTTCCAGGCCTTCAGGATTCAGCTGAGTTCCTGTGGGGAGTGGGTTAAAAATTCCTCTGGCCTACAGTCAGCCTTAGAGTATCCACCAGGGGCAGGAGGGACATATACGTGCGTGACTGCCGCAGCATTCTCTGTCGTGGAGCCCTCGCGCTTCCTCACTGTTGCCATAGTAACGGCCTATTGATGGTGTATTTATAGGGAAGAAGCAGGCGCTAAATTTTGGGGAAGGAGGGGGAGGAGGCCTCAGGCAGCAGCAGTGAAGGCGGTCACGGAATTGTTAATGGAGTGGGCCATGCCGGGGAGCTGTTTGGAAGAGTTACTGGCTTGTCTGAAGCTTAAAAATGAACTAATGACTTATACATGTGTCAGGCTAACCTAGTCGGCCTGTGATACCTGTGGGTGTGCGTTCTCCATGGTCAGGTGTGTTTGGGACAAGGCATAGGTATCTAGAAGCTGTTACATAATTTCTGCACAGAAGAAAAATGTAAAAAACAACACTGCAGTTCTCATTGATAAGCAATGAGACATGTATTTTTCTGTCGTCACTTATTAGTAAGCCTTTACTCATTCTTTTCAATTCCCCTGACACAACAGCTCCATTTTTCTTCAATCAAAAACCTTGCTGTTAGGCACGCCACACCCACACCCTAGACACATGACTGGCACTGGCCTTAGGGGAACCTCAAAGATCCAGAATGGAAGCAGGATTTTGAGATAATATTCCATCTTCTCTCTTCTAAACACCAAGGCTCAACTTTTCTCACCATGGCAGGCCTGTCTGTGGAAAAATTCCCATGTTAAGAATTTTCGGTGGGATTGTTGTGGGGTGCACAAGAGAAAGGCTCCCTCAACATGGTGTTTCCATAGATGGATGTTAGCTTTGCTTTTTTCCTTCAGTTTTCATTTCATTTATGATTCACATTCTACCTGTTTGCCAAAAGGATTAGAGGATATATTTTAAATATACATAAGATTGAAAACATAAGGAGAAAAGTGGATACCATGTCACAGGGGAGAAAGCATATGTGTTTCATAGCTAGGCTTCCAGGTATCCTGTGCTTTATGGTTAATGTTAACATTGAACTTCTTGACAGCCTAGGCAAAAAGGGTAGCCCCGTGGGTGACACCGTTGTGTCTAGCATCCAGTTAGTCATAAAACCAGAGCTTCTGCTTGGGGAGGGGAGTCATGGGGTGATTGCTCCCAGATGTGGACACCTTGGCTAGTGCTCCGAAATATGTGTGTGAGTGGGAGTGTATGTTGTGGGTGGGGGCAGTGTGCTGCCGTCATGGTTTACATACTGGCTGGATAATTCCTGAGCTTTCGGCTGATAGCTCCGATTAGAAGGAACAGTCTCATCTAGCCAGTGGCTCAGTTTTGAACATGTCCATCCATGTCTAGGTCCTCTGCTGCTGTGTTGTTTAATACACAGAGAGGACAGATGACTCTGTTTCAGGAGATCCTTGCCAGCCTGTCTGGTGAAGAGGAACACAGCAGGTCCTCTGGGCTTGGGCTGTGACTTTGGAGATGGTTGTTGTGGCTGTGGGAAGCGTTACCAGTGCCTACTTCTTAAACACGCATTGCCTGGTTTCAGGGACCGTGCTTGTCATTAGAGGTATGTGTGACTTGCCATTGTGAGGAAGCTTTGTTCCCCAAACAGGTCCTGTCACTGTCACTGTTGACTTGCTGGACCTTCCCTAAGTGCCCCTCTTTTCTCTGGGGTGTTTTCCAAGTCAGAAGTGCACATGTTCATCGAGTCGAGTGAGGAAAGCAGAACCTCAGACTGTAGGAGTTTTTGTTTTTTTTTTTAAAAAAAAGAGAAAAGGTCAAGCCTTAGGCCTAGACTCTCAGAGTGTTCTTGGGGGAAATAGCTGGAAGGTTTGCTGTGGGCTCTGCTGCGCCTCGGGGAGCTCTACAGGAGAGCTTGGACAAGGATGAGAGTGTCAGGGCTGGGAGTGGCTGCACAGAGGGTGATGTGTGCCATGAGGGGCTGCTGTGACCTTTGACCAGGCCAGTGTGGGCGGGGTCACATCCCAGGGCCGAGAGGGTGCCCTGTAGGTTTGACGGTATGGGATTTCACCATGACTCTGCTTTCCTCCTTTGCCAGGTGAGTGACACACTGGATCTGACGGAGAGCCATGGCAGGTGAGTTTGTCTGGGCCCTGGCCAAGTGGGGAAGGGACGTGCCTAGGTCTTATGGAAAAGTGCTAGCCTACCTTTCAAGGCCTTTTCAGCTTTCATCATACTGAGGGTGTTCCCATGGCTCCTGTCCAATTGTCTGGGTCTAATCTTTCCACTCTCAACTCTCCAGCTCCCTTCTGGAGCACAGACTCCGCTGGAGAGGTGTGCCTACCCAGGCTACTTGGAGAGAAGCTAGCATGGCAGGCCATGGGGGTTTTGAGAGGGATGCCTACCTGTGACCAAGAGGGCCTGCCTGACATGAGGACTAAGAAACCCCAAGTCTAGGGGCACACTAGGAGCAGATGTCACCTCTTCTTTCATCTTCCAAAGTCTCAGCTCAGGCTTCTGGGTGTGCGAGTCAGCTCAGCTGGAACTGGGGGTTCCCCGTGGAAATAAGAGGATGTGGCTCCCAGGCCGTGACATTTTGGCTGGAGGCCATCTGTGCCCAGTTTCCAAAGGCCTAGATTCTCCGTCTCGGGCCTGCTACCCCTCTTCCCAGAGGTCCTCTCAGATTCACGTGTGTCCAGTCTCCCAATCTCCTGCAGCAGGGTTTGTACTAGACTGTCTAGGGCAGGACTCTTGATACCAGGCCATCCGGCAGTCCAGGTGGCCATTCAGGTGGGGGATGCCAACATCAGCCTCACAGGGAAATGCATCCTTATGATAAAGACTCAGATTTTCTCTTTTGGAGGTGGGGCAGAAGGTACTGGGGATGTATTCACTGGTGACTATAACATTCAAGATGTGTCGTGTGCAAGGTTCTCATGCAACACACACTTCCCTCTTATGAGGCCCCATTGTCCTCCAGAGTCTTGTCGGCAGATACCGCATGGTGTCAGAGAAAGTCAGCCCTCCCATCTGTTGTACATGTCCAGGAGGGTGTCCTGCCTGCTATCTCGGCCTTGCTTCCCTCCATCCTTGAGCCTCTGTGCCCAGGCTGAGTCTGGTCAGCAGGTGCCTCTGGGCCCCTCCACCCTCCAGGCCTCAGTGCAACTTTCTCCTCAGTGTTTCTGGAGGCCAAGAATGCTCATTCGGTCCTGAAACGCTTCCCTCGTGCCAATGAGTTCCTGGAGGAGCTGCGCCAGGGCACCATCGAGCGGGAGTGCATGGAAGAGGTCTGCAGCTATGAGGAGGTCAAGGAGGTTTTCGAGGACAAGGAGAAAACGGCACGTACCGCCCTGGGGCTGGGTGCTGGGAGGACAGCTAGCCTCGGAAATAAGCCACGCCCACCCTGGGATCTCAGATGGATCAGAAGCAATGAAGGGAAGCCATCCGAGTCCATGGCAGGGCCACGGGGCCCTATAAGAACAGCTCACCTGCCCTTAGAGCCCCATCTGCCAGACTCATGGCCATGTTGTCCTCGGTCCTCAGGGCATTCCACGGCCTTGTCAGTGGCTCTCAGAGGCCAGTCAGGGTGGGGGCAGGCGCAGACCCTGCGGAACTTGATCCCGACCTGCTGAAGTCAGAAGTGCTTACGTGTGAGTGTCAGCTGCCCTTTTTCCTTCTTTTGCAGATGGAGTTCTGGAAGGGGTACCCGAATGCAGTCTACTCAGTTCGAGACCCCGCACAGAGCTCAGATGCCATGTATGTGGTGGTGCCCCTTCTGGGGGTGGCGTTGCTGATCGTCATCGCCTTGTTCATAATCTGGAGGTGCCAGCTGCAGAAAGCCACCCGTCATCACCCTTCATATGCTCAGAACCGGTACCTAGCGAGTCGCGCGGGGCACAGCCTCCCTCGGGTAATGGTGTACCGGGGCACGGTGCACAGCCAGGGGGAGGCCTCTGGGCATCGGGAGACAGGGAGCCACCCACAGGTGGTGCTGGGGCCCAGTCGGGGAGGCAGAACCACCGTCCGGCTTGAGAGCACCCTCTACCTTCCCGAGCTGTCTCTCTCCAGACTGTCCAGTGCCACCCCTCCCCCATCCTATGAGGAGGTGACCGCTCCCCAGGAGAGCAGCAGTGAGGAGGCGAGCGTGTCTTACAGTGACCCACCACCGAAGTATGAGGAGATTGTGGCGGCTAACCCTGGCTCAGACAAGTAGAGGGACGCGTGTCCGGTCCCATGTGAACGCCTCGTTCAGGGGCCTCCTGTTTCCTTTTAACTTTTTAAAGACTGTGCCACCACAAAACAGCCTTAGCCTCCTCGTTGCCAAATAATTTCCTCACCGTGGATCTGTAGGAAGTCAGTTGTCAGAGACAGGTGGAGGTGGGTAGGGATCATGCATACATGAAAACCCCCTGGTGAGAGCCACAGGCAAGAGAGCCCAGCTCTTCCAGAAGCCCTTACACCCCTGCCATCTGGCCCTCCTGTCAGGGACTGGCTTCTCTTACGCCAAAGGAATCACCCCATGCAGTTGACTGTGGCCCCAGGCTCAAGCTCTGGGATCCCGCAGCTGGCCGGAGACCTGTTTGTCCAAAGCCTCACCACAGAGTTGAAGGAGAGAAGCCAGCCCTCAGTGCCCTTTTCCCTCACTAGCCCTGTGCTCTCTGTCCTCACTCACATTGGACAAGGAGGACAGAACAAAAACAACAGTAATAACATAATGAAGACAATACAACAAAATGATACCACCTGGGCCACTGATAGGGGTTCAAGGGAGATCAGTCACACAGATGGGTGACACACCCCCATACCCACCCCACACTCCCAACCAGGTTTAAATGAATGTCTGGAGCCACCCGAGAGGAGGACAGGCTCTGTGAAGGATGAGGGCCAGGAGCTGGCTGGCCAAGCTACCCCCTCCACACTGGGGACGTGGTCATCTGGAGGGGAGCTCTAGTCCTACTGTGCTTGGCCTCCCTCAGATCTTGGCTCTCCAGGTTCTCTTTCAGCTGTGCTAAAAGCCACTACCCATTGGCCTGAGCCATATCATGGCCTTGGAAAAACCGATAATGCTAACCCTGCCTGTGGAGCCCGTGGCCTTTGAACGGTTGGGCCACAGGCTGGGGTAGAAGGCTGAAGTTTTCTCCTTGTGAGGTTGGCCCATAGGATGATTAAACCCACAAACTCGGTTTCCTCAGCATTGTGCTCTCTGGCCTTAAACTTTTAGGCAACTGCCCTTTTTTGTGAGTAAGTGTGTTGAGATGAACTTGAATTTCAGATGGCTGATTTCTTCTTAATGATGGTGCCTACCTGGGGAGAAGATCAGAAAGTGTCCCTTTTTAGAAATCTCTTTGTTGTAGGAATGGGGAAGCCCATGACCTGGGTTTGAGGGCCTGTCTGAGATATGCTCCTTCATTGCCAGGTGCTGGTCCGTTTTTAACAACCCCTTTCTGTGGCCCAGAAACTGTCCACCTCTCCATTTCAGTGAGGCTTTGGGCAGTAGTGGGGCAGAGGTGACCCGCCCTTTAAGTGTCGGTGACCATGCAAAAGACACTGTCAACACTGCCTCCCCACCCCTCCATCTTCATCCTCCTGGCCTCGGCACCAAACCATTTTTCCCCTGTGGTGCTTTAAAAAATGTAGCAAATTTTTGTGGGGCCCAAAAGAGTGCATAGCCAGGGTCTATTGGCAACCACAGCAGTTTAAAACCCACTGAGAAGATAAGCTTCTCTCTGTCTAAACAGCTCTCCAAGGCAGGCCTTGTGCCTCATTCTTTGAATGTGGCCCTGCCTAGAGGCCACAGATAACTTCTGGAGGCCCCTCTGGTCCTCACTCACCCAGAAACATGCTTCAAACACGGAGGCTTGTATTCTTACCCCAGCGAGGCCACCAGCTTAGCCAATTCAACCCTGTGGCCCAGTTTTCCATCCTTCCCCTACCTCACAGGCCCGCTGGAGGGTGATTGAGCTAATGCCTGTGCAGTGCTTGAGACACCAGGAAGCCCAGTGCAGTTTGCCCTTAGGAAGATTCTTCTAGAAATACATAGATCATGAGGCAGCCATTTTAGCAGAGGTCTTCGTAGGACTGTGAAGTCAAGTTTCAACCTGGGGAGTTAGTCTCCTGCCAGTTGGACTGTTCCTCCCCTCTCTCTCCCCACCCACCCCACCCCGAGAGTTCCCTGATGCCAGAGGTGCTGACCAGGTGGCATCCCACCTTTCCTTCCTCCCTCTTTTCCTCCTTCTGGGCCTCCAGCATCCTGCCCTTCCTCCCAAAGGCATTTTGGGTGTACACTGTCCATGAGGGATGCTGGGATCCATCCTCTTCAGCCATGTTGGAGGACCCGGGGCAGCCTGAGGCTCCAGTGCCTCCTGTCCCTGCCGTCCCTGTGTTTTCTCGGGGACCGTGCCTGTGTGTCAACCAGGAGCATGGGAGAAGACACTTAGCCCTCTATGTCTCCTCCCCACTGGGCAGAGAGCCAGGAGTGGGCCCCGCAGGCCCGAGCCAGAGGGAGGACGCTGGGGAGTGCCTGCTCCTATTGGCCCCTGTCAAGCCCTTTCCTTCTGAGCTGCTCACTGTTTGCAGCCAGTTTGAGGTGGGAGCCGGAAGGATGCCCGGGAGCCCGGCCCGGGGCAGAGACCAGCCTGCGTCCTGCAGGTACCAAGCTCTCTGGTTCCGGGCCTTCACAGCATTCTTCCACATGGGGTTCTGTGGTCCCTGGGACGTTTCTCACAGTTTATCTTAGACAAAAAGGCTGTACAGTACACCATGGTCATAACTCCCTTGCGGTGCACATTTGGCTTTAAGAACGCCCTGTACATATCTTTTTCAACTCTGTATGGATGTCGATTTGATACAATGTTCAATCTGCGATAGCCACATTTTTGTTGCTTTTGGGCTTCGGGGGTGTGTGTGTGTGTATATACACATGTGCGTGTTGTTGCCTTTTCTCACATGCTTATCTGAAACAATAGCCGGCGTGTGGCTATATTTGTACCAGGAGGGTTCCGGTCTGAGGGGAGGAATGTCACCTCCCAGGGCTAGGCAGTCGGAGGACAAGACCCTGAGTCAAGAAAGCTGAGATGAGCTGCTGGAGTGAGCCCTCCAGAGTTGCCACCTTCTGCCTTCCTTCACTAAAGCTTTTGGAAGAGGATGAAGCAGCTCTATCCTGTGGGCCTCCCTCCTGTGGGACCCTCGACTCACACACTCTTTTGGAGCAGTGCCCCCAACCTCGGCTCCTGTTCTGTGGGTGTCAACAATGGAAGGAAATCAGCACTCCTGGGCCTTTTTGGTTTTTCTTTTTCTTTTTGGCGGAAAGATGTGTGACTGTTGATTTTGGGGTATGGCAGGCTGGTTATTTAGATATTTTTCATTTAAAAACAAAAAGGCTTTAACAAATTCCATGGAATGTGACTTTCATGTGTTTTCAACCAAAATCTTTTTAAGACTTTTTGAAGCAAGCATCACTATCTTGTCCTTCCCCTGCTACTCCCCATCACCTGGGGTTTTTCCAAATGAAAGCACAAGCAGAAGTGTGTGCGGCCCCAGGACAGCTGCCTTGTGCCCTGGCTGACGGACACGCGACACTGTGCCGTCTTACCCAGAGGCCAGGGGCCTCTTCTTCAACTTGCGAATCCCACTGCCATTAGTGTGAATTCCTTTGGGTGCTTCGGAAAATAGGAACCTGCCCAATCTGTTGGACTGTGTCTTTCGGCTAGCCTGAAGATGACCGATCTGGGATACAAAAGCATCTTTCTGCTAAGGAGTTGGATGGAGCCAGATGGTTCCTCTCTGGCTGGGGGTTGATCTTTTCACAACCAAATGGCATCACACAAGAACTAAGAACAACACTGCCTCTAGATTGTTCCTTTGTCCAAGAGAGACAGAGAGAGATTACTAAGAGAATTTACCTTATTCACCTATGCTCTGTCTTTCTAGGAGTGTGCATATGTGTGCTGTGTGTCATGTGTGTGCCCTCACGTTCAAGGCCAAGATGGAGAGCTGGGTGGCCAAGCTGCTGTCTAGGCTGCTTTTCAGCATGACAAGGAACGCAGCTCCATCTCAGGATTGCACCAATTCAGAAACAAGCACATCCTCCCCACCGAACTCTAGTCATACTAATCAGTATAATTAGATAATTTAAAAGTACTGTAATCAAACTGCCTGCAACTGTGGTAAAAGCCCATTAATTCAAAGCCCACTAGTTCAAAATGTAGGAAAAAAAATCATTTTTTTTTTTTTGCCAAACTCTAGATAATGCATGGTATCTGCGATTCTTTCTCTCCAGAAATATTCCCAATATTCTTCCCTTGAGTCAGTTTTCAGGTTCATATGTGTAAGAGGGATCTAGTTTAAAACGAGTCCCTTTTCCCATTAAAAGGCTCACGATATGATGGATCCCTTCACTGTGCCTTCAGCAGTTCTCGTATGTCAGGCTCTTCGTGTACACGATGACCTCTGTTCTGTCTCTACTGTGTGCGTGCTGGGTATGGCAGCGTTTCATTCTCCTCCCTTATTTGCTCTGTGAATAAAATAGTTTGTGAACTAAATTGCAATTTAAAGTGATATAACTGTGCATCATGATAAATAGTCTGTAAAGCAGATATTTCGCTATCAGTCCAGCCACTCCCATCATTCGCCCCCAAATATTCAAACATAGCAAGCTTTCCCTTTCGCAGGCTGTGGGTGGTGAGGCTCATCTGAGCAAGAATTTCCCTGACAAAGAGGTCCAAACAGCACAGCCCACCCCCTCAGGCTCAGTGCCTCAACAGTTGTCCCACTGTCCTGAGCTATGTGACTGGCGCCCAGTGCCTGCCCCCAGCCCACCCCCAGCCCGAGCATTAACACAGATATTCAAGATGGGGGCAAGTCCCACAGCTTTTTACGCCTCCCCATATGTCTCCCTGTATGGATGCCACTTTCCCAGGCTTGAACACACCTGTTCTTTCACTCTGTGATTGTGACTCTGTGACAGTGGAAACCCTGATATGTGCAACCGAGCTTCTAGACATGATTACTATGAAATGGATTCATTTTGGTATCACTTTGAACTGTGCTCGTAATTCGTGCGTTGACCCATGTTGGCTGGCAAATCTGTACATTCACTCATATGTCAGGATTTCACTGGAGCCTGGGGTAACAAACAATTGTACTTCCACTTTCTCTCTCTCTCTGTAATTTTTGAGTTTAGCTGTTAAGTTTCGTCTCTTTCTGTACCAGAAAGTAATGAATAATAATAAAGAGCAAATGGCATTTACTTGTGTTCTCTCCTTACCCATCTTGGATCGCTGCTGACTCTTACTTCCTTGGGATATGGAAGGTTGTGGGCCAAACTTGTTTTTCCAAGAGTCAGGCTGTAGATAAGGAAACAGCCTGAACCAGTTTAGAAGCAGGAAGCAGAGAGGTCCTGGGTCCTAGAGCTGGTCCTGTATGTGTAAGATGATATGCCGACCCATCCCCCTGGGAGGAGGTTAGTAAGGTCTGCCACAAATCATGTTAACAACTTCCCTGTCGCCTGATCCCTGGTTACTCATCGAGATGGCTTTTACTAGAAAAGATGTTCTGCTTGGTTTCAGAGCTGGAGGAGGGGCAGGAGGGAGAAACTTTTTGGAGCTCTATATAGGTGGGATGTAATCTCAGCTTTTGCCCTGGCTCAGCGTCCTGAATTTTCAAGGTGGCAGGAGTCTGAGACTATTCAGTGGGCACTGACAGTTTAGCCTCCCCTTGGAGGAAGCGTGGTCTTAGCCCGGAACACTGTCAGCTGTTTATCTGGAGTGAGATGGGGCCAAGGAAAGTAATTGGTAAAAGTTGTGCCTGTCCCCCATAAGGAAAGTAGTCCATCCTTTAATAGGAAGAGCCATGGCAGTGATGAGATGGTGGCAGTGACATTCACGGCCTCCTTAGAGGATTGAATGTGGAGGCCCAATGCTTGAATGACAGCCAGAGGCCTTAGATTCTTTTCTTATTCCAAGCTGGCTTACTGAGTGACGCCAGCCTTCTGAAGATGCTGGCCAGTCAAATGAAGACTCCTCAGGCAGACTCCAGCACACAGATGGGGTCATGTTCTAGACATAGGTTTGGAACTTTAGGCTCTTTTTGTTAGAAACTAGCACTCTAGCCAGCCACTGAGGGTCCCAGCCTAGCCCACACAAGGAAACTAGCACACGAGAGCTTCCCCCTTTCTCCAGCCCCCTCTTGTACCACAGCCACACCCTTAGAGCAGCTGGCTTGAGATCTCACAGAATGAAGGCACTGAAGGACAGTGGAGAGGGGCCACAGACTGGGCTTGGAAACGATCATAATTAGCCCTTATTGAGCACTTAGTGTATGCCAGGCCCTGTAGAAGGATTAACTGAGACGATCCTCCTAACAAACCTGTGATGTCTGAGAGAAGCAAAGACCAAGAGGATGCCATTTGACCAAGGCCTCTGAGAGAAGTGCTGACCTCATTGTGTGAACCGAGGTCTGCCCAGATTGTCCCACCCCTGGCCAATTGTACTGCACTGCTGGTCTCCTCTGGTGATTACTTTGCTTTTGTGTTCTTGTTGACTGTTCATCCTCCCAGTACCCCCACCTCCACCTCTTTCTACCTAACTGTTAATTCCACAAGGGCAGGGACCACGCATAACTTTTGTTCTCATCATTTCTTCTCCAGAACTCAGCTCAGTGCTTGGCTCACACTCAGTGTTCAATTAAAAAAAATGTGTTGAGTGATTTTATTCTGCAGTCATAACTCAGGCTCCTTGTACTAGTTTTCTCAGGGTGCTATAACAAAGTCCCATAGACTTGATAGCTTAAATAACAGAAATATATCGTCTCCCAGTTCTAGAGGCTGGAAGTCTGAGATCAAAAGTTTGGTAAAGTCGGTTGCTCCTGAGACCCTTGCCTTGGCCTGTAGACAGCCATCTTCTTCCCATGTCTTCACATGATCTTCCCTTTGTTCATGTCTGTATCTTAGTCTCCTCTTTTTATTAGGTCACCAGTCATATTCGATCAGGGACCACCCTATTGACCTCATTTAAACTTAATGACCTCTTTAAAGACCCTACCTCTCAGTACAATCACATTTTGAGGTACCGGAGGTCAGGATTTCAACATAGGAACTTGAAGAGGGGATATAGTTCATCCCATAATACTCTATTCATGGCAGACAGGAGTCTTTGTTGCCCCTTCTCCCAACCCTGAGCGCATCATACACACTCTGGAAAACCTTGGGGGTGGACATTACGACTTCGCTGAGATTCTGGCAAACACAAGGGCACCTTGCCATTCTCAAACCACACCCCAGAGCAGATGCTCCCCTGCCACAGATGGTGCACCCGGACAGCTGTCAAAGGACCCCACAGGGCAGGTGGGCTTGGGAGAGGCGACATGGGCTTCAGAATGATTTTCTCAGGGTCCCTCTGTGGAGAGTGATGGGCAGACCAAAAGCCTGAAGAACAGACCAAATATTTGCGCCCTTTTAGATTTTTTTTAAATAGACAAAAGTTGTTTTCATGAATCACAAGCCTAGCAGCTCCAGTAACAGTGGCTTTCAACAATTTCTCTGAAGAGCTCAAACTGTGTGATGGATTCAGTTTCACTGGGCTTTATGTACTGTAAAAATAGAGGCTCTAGAGGCTGGGTAACATTTGTGTCATGCTGGTTACACTTAATCACAGGAGCACAGTGGGTGGGCTGGTGGATGCCAGCACCCCAGAGTTCCGGGACTCACTGGGCATAGAGGGAGGGGCGCTGCTGGAGTGCAATGTTTACCAACCTGGAAGTGTCACTGCTTCCACTCTGGCCATGGGACTCAAGAAGGGCCCTCCTGTCTGGAAGTTTGGGCCTAGCTTGGTGGGGGAGGCATGAGATAAGAGATACCAGCAGAGCATGTAGAACTTTCTGCTACAGGACAACCATGGGTCTGGAGGTGGAAGATGCCAGAGAAAACCTTCCTGAAGAAGCCACATCCAACCTCAAGCTTACAGGATGAGTATAAATCAAAGACAAAGAGCATGAAAGACAACAAAACCAGGCAGAGGGACCTCACATGGAGAGGCCTAAAGAACAGCAAGGCCATCATGTTTTTAAGGAAACAGGAAGCCAGGACAGCAGAAAGGGAAAGACTTATGCAAGACTGGAAAGATAGAGGGAAGCCAGTCCACACAGGGGCCCCTAGGCCACACTTGGCATTGTCATCTTTCCTCCCTGGATGACAGTCATAGCCTCCAACCTTATCTCTTTGATCCTGTTGAACCCATTCTCCATACAGCAGGCAGAGAGGTTGTTTCAAATAGGTTTGCTCATGGCCTCTTGCTCCCACTAACCAGAGTCAGTCCCACATGGCTGTGGGATCGGCTAGGCTGGTGAGACAGGAGACAGACAGAAGTAAACCCCTGGGAAGATTTGTGTTCAAATGCTGAATTATATATTTAAGAAGTTGTATTAAGGTCCTCCAGATACAGAATGCATAGGAGATAAAATTCTATAAATATAAATATACCTATCTATACATATAGAGATATATAAAGATATTGATTTATCCTAAGGAATCACCTCATGGAATTGCAATTATGGAGGCTGGGAAGTCCCCCACAATATGCCCTCTGCTATCTGGAGTCCTGGGAAAGCCAGTGGTGTGAGTTCAAGTTCAAAGGCAGGGGGAGATGAATGTACCAGCTCAAGTCCTCAGGCAGCGAGAGAGAGGGAAAGGGAAAGAGGTGTGTGTGTGTGTGTGTGTGTGTGTGTGTGTCGGGGGTGGGAGGCTGAACAAGTTTCTCCTTCTTCTGCCTTTTGGTTCTATGTAGGCCCTTCATGGATTATGTGATGCACACTTACATTGGGGAGGGCCATGTGTGTTACTCGGTTCACCAATTCACATGTTGATCTCATCTGGACACAGCCTCACAGACACATCTAGAATTCATGTTCAGCTAAATATCTGGACACCCTGTAGTCAAGTTGACACACACAATTAACCATCATAGAGGGAACAGAACCATGTACAGTGACTGACTGGGTTGTGAGAAGGTTGGGAGGACCCTCACATGTGAGTTTGGGGGCTCGGACAGTAGGATAGATGGTGAGCCATTCTCCTAGAAGGTTGAATAGGTTCACTTCCACTGGAGGAAAAGTAGGTTGTGGCATGTTGAGTGTGTGGTGTGGAGTGTCTTAGGGGAATGAAAGAGGGAGGTCTAGGCTGAAACAGCAGATATTGGAGTCACTTGAGGTACCACGAAGATGCTAAATGAAGTCTGGGTATGGGCTCGATGGGCCAGGCAGGCAGGAGAGTATAAAGTCCTAGAAAGCAAGGGAGGAGAGTGTTTTTAGCAGAAGAGAGAGGACAGTAATACAAAATGCTTGAAGGAAGTTGAGTAAGATGAGTAAGATGGATTGAGCTGTCACGAGGGCACTGGTGACCTTGGCCTAGGGCACTTTTAGTTGAGTGGTGGGCCAGAGTCAGGTAAGGAGAGGTCTGGGAGGTAAAATGGTGGAGAGTTGGGGCAACACTTTCCAGGAGGTAGGCTTCCCTGGTGGCTCAGGGGGTAAAGCGTCTGCCTGCAAAGTGGAAGACCTGGGCTCGATCCCTGGGTCAGAAAGATCCCCTGGAGAAGGAAATGGCAACCCACTCTGGTATTCTTGCCTGGAAAATCCCATGGATGAAGAAGCCTGGTAGGCTAGAGCCCATGGGGTCGCAAAAAGCTGGACACAACTGAGCGACTTCACTTTTCCAGGAGTTGAGAAAGGATGGTAGCACCAGTGAGACAAAACACCATGGTAAGAGAGTTGGGTTTCTTAATGTTTGTTTGTTTACCATTCAGGTCATTTTTATTCAATAATTATGAGTTTCTACCATGAGGGACACAGTGCAGTAAATGCAGGGGAGACAGAGAGAGGCAAGCAAAGCCCACAAGGTCTCTGCCCTCACGGAACTGCTATCAAATGCTGAAAAGGATGTGGCAATATTTTTGTGCTGAAGACAGTGATCCTGGAGAAGGGAGTAGCCAAATGCCCAGGAAGCTGCAGAGATAAGTCCCTGATAGAGCTGAAGCTGGGCACAATCAGGAGGCCACCAGCTCTGCCAAGGACAGCCTGCGGGCAGTGGGAAAATCCCACGGTGCCAGCTTCCGTGAGAACTCTGCTAGAAGCTGAGTGCTTCACAGTCCATGCCCCCTTCCCCACCATTTTCTGGTGGGATCACCGAGGTACATTGCCTAGGGTCACACAGCCACTCTTGAGGAGCCATGGCAGGAAGGGCAAAGCAGCGGGATCACAGAGCCTGGACTCTGACCCACCCCATCCTCCCTGGTGTGTCCTACTTGTGTTATGACCTGTCTGTTGCCCCTGTCTTGCAAGAGTAAAGGGCAGGGCAGAGTGGTCAGAGGCAAGAGGATATTTCCTGAAACTCTCGTGAGTCATTTCTTCCCTTGGACCTCCTCCTGTTCTGTCCCAGGATCCTTGAGTTAAAGGCGAGGACATAGCCCCATGGATCTGCATCTAAGCCCCGTCTATGAATTGCTATGTGAACTGACTCACACCCTGGTCTGTCAAGGGCCTCAGATTGTCTGTTTGTAAAATGGAGGACCCTGGGAAGAGGATCGGCTTTGTGGATCTTCGGAGACCTTGTCATTAGTTTGCCAGGCCTCTCTCTCACTCACCTGGGGTTATCCTCTCTGTGTCTTCCTCCAGGTCAGAGGGGCTGCCGCTGGATGTGCTTTTGAGGCTTCAGCGTTTGCGTCTTTACAGCACTTTTTCCACCTCTCCATTATTGTGGGCCATGTTCCTTTGGCCCCTGACTGTTTTGAATTCTAGACACATCACATTTCTCTCACTGGATGTGGAAACAATGGAAAGCAGGTGCAGTGCTCCGTGAGGAGTTATCTGGCAGGCAAGGCCAAGGACTCGGTGAGGTCACCTGGTCCAACCTCATCCCTGGGGAATCAGGAGAGAAGTCCTTCCCCACCCATGACAAGGATTCCCTGCACCCGAGGGACTGATAGGCAGTTGTTTATGCCCTCCAGGTTTTGGAATCTACTGCCAGCTTCTGGTGGAAGGGATTTGTGGGCCAGTGGGGAGATGGAAAGGAAGAAGGAGCTGAGCGGAAAAAAAAAAAAAAAAAAAAAGAAGGAGCTGAGCGGTGAGCAGCTGCTATGCTGGGCCAGGTGGGGAGGGGGTAGAGGATGAGCTTCCGGTCATCATGCTTGCTCTTGGTCCTGCTTCTCTTCCACCTGCAGGGCAGTCGGAGTTACACTTCGGGCCATTAGCTGGCAGCTGTCACCCTAAACTAGGTGATTGCAGCTCCCCGGACTTGTCCAGGCGGCCGCCCTTCACAGGAGGAGCTGAAGGGACCCAGAGCATCTCAGTGGTCCCCTTCTGCAGGTAGGCTCATCAGCCAGGTCTGGGCCTGTGTCAGTGTCTTTAACTCACTTCTGCTGGAGCTGCTTCCCCCACACTCCCAGGGAAGCAGAATGTGGCAGTATTAAGGGAGGAAAACCAACACACACAAAAAACGCCCTGATCTTGTCCCCATAGAGCCATGGACTTCCAGCCCGTTGGCTTCTATCTGCCTTCCAGAGCAGGAGCCCCGTGAGGATGGGGACCTGGCCCCTAGCCCCAGTGCCTGACATGCAGGCAGGCTTTTTCAAGACAGTCCTTCTGGATGAGAGGAGCCCACACGTGGAAACCAAGGAGCCCCCTGTAGATTCCCACTGATGACTGGGTCCCCTGCCATTTATTTCCCTCTCTCTGGTCATGAAGTGGCCCTCCTTCCCTGGGCCAGCTACCATCCTTGAAGTTTGCTTTCTGTCCTTCCTGTTTTTCTAAGGAGTGGGGGGACATCTGCCAGGCTTTGGTTTGAGGAGGGCCCTGGGGCTCCAGGCATGACCTCAGTACCAGCTGCTTCCAGAAGCAGGAAGCAGAATTGTTTACAGGTTCCTAAGTTTCATTAGCAAGTAGAGAGGAAGCTCCCAGATGCCTGGAAGAACTGGGTTTGCAGCCAAAATCAGGCTTACTAGCTGGGGCTTGATGTGGAGTTGCCTGAGACTCTGCTGTCCATGGAGTCGTGGGCAGCAAACCGTCACGCCCACTGGTCTGAACGGCCTCTTCCATAGAATCCCAACATAAGAAAGGGCTTAAAGAGCACTGCTCTGGGTGAAGAGGGGCCGGAAGAACCCCAACACACTTCCCTGAAATCATGAAACAGTGGGAAGCTGGATTTTAGCCCCATCTTCCATGTGCAATGAGAAACTGAGGCTCAGCATAGAGGAAGCAATTTGCCTAAGATGTTCCAGGGTCAGAGGTAGGAGACGCTCCCAGGTGTACTGACCCCAGGCCTCGGTTCTCACCACCTCCCACTTCTGCTTGCAAGGAAGGTGGGAGCAAGTAGCAGCCGTGGCTATCAGACCTCAAGCCATTCAGGAATCTCTCCATAGAGTGCGTGGCTGGCTGAGCAGCTGGGAGAGGCCAGTGGTTGGAAGCTATTGGTGGGGGCAAGTGGTTGAGCAGGCAGAGAAATAGACAGACACAAGACGAGGGCAGACAGGCAGACATTCAGGATACAGTCTGAGATGAACACTTGCTCTGCGGGGAGAGCGGGATTGGATGCTGTTTAGATTTCAACATGAACTTGTATGCAATTAACTGGGTTTGTTTGGTCTCCAGTGGAGGCTCTACGCTCAGGATCACCTTTAGGGAAAAAGATGATATGTTTTCTTTGGAGATGCTTAGCTTGAAGGGAGGGAGAGCTTTCACCTCTCTGCCATTTCTGTTAATAAAATAGCTCTTATTTTAATAATGATTCAAGCCCTCCAGCAGTCAGTTCACAGGAAAGAAATACAGAAGATCAATAAACATATGAAAAATGCTCAGGTTTATTCATAATTAAAGCAATATAGATTCAAACAACAATGAGATAGAGATAATTTTTCATCCATCATAATGATGCCTTATGGAAAGTTTCCTAATATCTTTCACTGACAAGGCTGTGAAGAAACCAGCACTTTCTTCCCCTTGCTGAGGTCCCACGTGGTCCAGCCTCTTTAGAGGGAACAGTGTCAACAGCATTCAAAACTGTCAGCACGTGCACCCCAGAACCCCGCAATTCCACTCCTAGGCTCCAGCTCTACAAAAACACGTTTGCAAAGAGGCATGTCCAAGAATGTTCCTTGCTCCATTGTTTATAAGAGAGAAAGGCCCTAGACACCCCAACTGCCCACGAGTACATCAATAAACAGAAGTGCAGCAAAATACTGTGTGTGTTCAAATGACGTGAGGCAGATTTGTTCTGACACGGGAGATCCCCAAGGCACACTGTTCACTTCAAAAAGTAACTTTCAGAACAGCACGTACCACAAATGTATGATCTCATTTGTGTAAAACACTGCAAACACACACACACATACACACACACACACACACATCTAAGCCAGATGTTCTCTGCACCCTTCCTTTCCACTTTCAGGTTATCAGTCTAACCTACAGCTGGGGGAGATATTTGGGCTCCCTAGCTCTCTTGTCTGGAAGCCTTCCACTAGGGTTGAGGTCTCTACAACCCACCACTCACACTCAGCCCTGGGCCGTGTTCCTGGCCCCCCTTAGACTTAGAATATCGCTTTGTACCCAGGGTGCTCTCACTCTCTGGGCCCCTAAGGTTGTCCAGCCAGACAGTGGGGCTTCTGGAGTGTTTGGAATGAGAGTTTGGGGCAATTTTAGAAAGAAACTGTGGTGTTGGTGCCCAACTCAAGAGATGCAGACATGTTAAGGTGGTGAAATGCCGAAGTTTCTGGGTGGCACTAGGGGCGTAGGGATTGGGAACAAAGTCTCCCCACCCTCTTTGCTTGGATTTAGGTGGTAGGGTACTTTGCCACCAGGGGACAGTTCTTCTGCATGCACCTGGAGCTAGTGACCCAGTGCCCAGGAGTGACCCGGGCACCCAGGGCCTGGGAGTGACACGGGGACTAGGGTCAAGGCCAGTTGGTAGCCAGAGAGGAATCTGATCTGAGGTCAGTGCAAAGTCATGCCCATACCTGGTGCTTCCCAGGTGGCACTAGTGGTAAAGAACCCACCTGCCAATTCAGGAGACATAAGAAATGTGGTTCGATCCCTGGGTCAGGAAGATTCCCCAGAGAAGGAAATGGCAACCCACTCCAGTATTCATGCCTGGAGAATTCCATGGACTGTCCAGGGGTCACAAAGAGTTGGACACAGTAAAACAGCTTAGCACGCATGCATGTCCATACTTATTCAACTCTGCTGACTTGACTGCTCTCAAGATCAGCCACCCTGTAGGGAGGAGACTATTAGTTCCATTTTCCAGTGGGGAGACTGAAGTCCAAAGAATTGAGTTCGTGTGGAGAATAGGCAGGGCATATGGCTGCCATGTAAAATACAGGGTACCCAATTAAATGGGATACTTTTTTAGTGGACATACTTCCCAAATGTCTCATGTGTGAGTGTGAGTGTGAGTGTGAGGGAAAGGGACTGAACCTGGGTCTCCTGCATTGCAGGTGGATTCTTTACCATCTGAGTCACCAGGGAAGCCCACATGTTGCTTACTTATGCTAAAAAAGAAAAAAAAAAGCATTGCTTATTTGAAATTCAAAGCCAGTGGGCATCCTATATTCTTTTCTGTTCAATCTGGCAACCCAGGCCTGCCAGAAACCTATGGCTGGTTCCTGCTTTGCAGGCTCCTAAGTCCCACAGAGCACACTTCTTTCTCCTAAGGTGACCCTTCAGAAAGCTCAGATTTCATCACAGCTGCTCCACCAGAGCTGGAAAGGGCTTCTCCTGGGCCCTCAGGAATGCAGGCAGGGCCTTTGTAAGCTCTGTTCTAGAAAGCTTGTTCTTAGCACTGGACAGGTGGGACCAGGGAGGGGGTTAGGCAACCCAGATCAGCCGCCCTCTCTAAGGGAGTTGGCCCCTTGCTTTCTTCTCCCTCACTGTTTCCTTCCTCCCTTCCTCTCCTCCCCCTCCCCCTGTCCTCCTCTCCCTCCCACCTGGCCCCAGTTTTGCTTGGTTTCTTTACAAATAGCCTCCTCTCCCTCAGGGGCTCTGAGGCTATTCCCAAGAGCTGAGGGTTCACCTTCGGTGGCTGTATGAGTCAGAGTTCTCCAGAGAAACGGAACCAATAGGATGTATGTATGTGTATGTATATGTGTTGTTGCACTCACTCACTGAGTCATATCTGACTCTTTGCAACCCCATGGACTGTAGCCCACCAGGCTCCTCTGGCCATGGGATTTCCCAGGCAAGAATACTGGAGTGGGTTGCCATTCCCTTCTCCAAGGGATCTTCTCAACCCAGGGATCAAACCTGGGTCTCCTGAACTGGCAGGTGGATTTTTTTTTTTTTTACCACTGACTCACTATACATATATGTGTGTGTAAAGAAAATTTTATTTAAAGAATTTGGCTCATGCCATCATAGAGCTAGCAAGGCCAAAATTTGCAGGACAAGTCAGCAGGTTGGAATGTTAGGGAGGGGTTGAGGTGTAGTCTTGAGCAGAATTTCTTCTGTGGGAAACCTCAGTCTTTGTTCTTAAGGCCTACAACTGATTGAATGAGGCCCATTCACAGTATCAAGGATACACAATGTCCTTTACTTAAAGTCCACTGATTATAGACATCAACAGCTACAAAAAATGCCTTAATAGAAACATCTAGACCAGCACGTGATAGAATAACTGGAGACCTTAGGTTAGCCACATGGACCATAAACGTGACCACTGAGGTCTATTCAGTAGGGAAACTGAGGGAAAATTTGACTTAGAATAGGGGGTGCAGGGCTGGGGACACTGGAGGCTCCAGTAAGCAGGCCCCTCTTCTCCTGCACATCCTTCCTTTGGTTCTCATGGTTCCTGTCCAGGATGATCCAGGGTGTCAAAAGCCATGTCCCTTGCCTGGGGATTCTGGATGGGGTGAGGCAGGATGTGCTCTGTAGAGGATGCTTTCTGAAGGGGGTTATGGCCTGGACTGCTAGCCAAAGCTGGCCTTGCACAAACCATGGTGGGATCTAAACCTGCTTTGGCCACTGACCAACTCTGGAGTCCTGTGCCAGCCCCTCCCTCTATCTAGAAATGAGGTCAAATCGGATGAGCTGAGAGCCAGGGCAGTTTTCCCAGGCGAAGATTCAGAGCCTATCGCTTCTAAGTTGCTTAGAGTAGCAGAGAAGAAGACCTTGAACCCAGCCAGCAAGATACAGCAGGAACAGGAGGTGCTGGGTCCAATGCTTGAACTCAAAGTGGGAGTCTGGCTCCACCCCTGTGTCCAGATATATCTTCCACAGAGAGCTGATTCCCCAAGCCTCCTCTGAGCCTTGGTCCCTGTGCTTTCTTGGCCATTGCTTACAACTGGTGGTGATGGCAGGAGCAGTCCCTAACCTCAATGAAAAGATGCAAGTGCCAAAGGATGAAGACCTGCTTCTTGGAAGCTTCAGGGATAACCAAGAGCGCTCAGTGGCAGCAGGTGAGGATCCCCTGTAATGTCCCTTCCCTTGGGTGTCTGCACCTGTGCATGTATGTTAGAAAATGCACAGGTGTGGCTTGGCAGAAGCATGAATGTGTGTTTGCATGTATTTGTGGGTACCTGTGTGTGAGGTAATGGGATTGATAAAGTGAGCCTTTTGTAGCGTGTGAGGGGGAAGGTTGGATGAACACCCCCCCCCATTGCAGGCCACCAGTGGGTCTTAATGCAAATCACTCAGTGGGCTCAATTTATAAGATCATTCAAAGCAATTCTCTCTCCTAACCTTCCAGTACCTTCTTCTGCCCTTTAGAGTAAAGTTCCTTACCATGATCTACAAGATCTACATAAGGTCACCTCCTCAATATACTTCCTGCTGTGGCATGCTGACCCAGTCCACAGTGCCTTTAAGCCTGTCCTATAACATCCCAAGACTCTTCTTCACAGCCTTTTCACTAGGTGTTCCGTTTCCCCAGATTTTCTATGGCTAGACTCTTTCTCTTTCAGGTCTCTGCCTCAGTGTTGTTTCTGACTTTTCTAGAAGTATCCCCTTCCTTCTGTCTTATTATCCTGTTTTTATTGTTTTGGGAGCATGCATCTCTTAATTTGCACTGATGGATTATTTCCTGTAACCCCCACTCTCATTACCACTTTCTCTGTACACACACAGACAATCAATTTTTTATTGCTGTGATCTTATTTCTTGGCCATTGCTTGCTCTTTAAGAACCTAGCCCAGAGCTTGACACTCAGTAAACACTTACTATATTTTGAGTACATGAAGAAATTGAGACCTGAGATTAGCCAGTAGATGCCAGAGAATGGGTGTTGAGTGCTCCCTAAGATGTTGGGGGACCCTATCCTATTTTTTGGTGTGTTCTGTGCCCACAAAGCCTTGGGATAGCCTCTATGGGTATTCCTTGGGCCTCTGTTCTTCTCCCTAGAAATGAAGGAGCATATATCTCGGTTGCTGGGTGCTTCTCAGCGTCAACAGAAGGTGGATCCAAAGGCTGTTGGCTCTGCTGCGGTTTGGAATATGGCTGCAAACCAGTCCAAGAAGGTGGTACTGTATGGCATTTGGTGGCTAGCTTGAGTTGGGGGGAGTTTGCTACAGTTGTAGCAGCTCCGGTATGGAGATGGTAGGTCAAGCAGGGCAGATGTTGACTTTGGGGGAAGGACAAAGCTCCTGTGTTCTGGGCAGGCAAATGAGGGCAACAAGGTCTGGCAAGAGATCATGGCCATTCTTTGTTAGTTCAACCTTGAGGGTCCAGAATGTCTGAAACACACATTGCTTGTGGAGTGCATATCTACTTTCTTTTATTAATAAATGAGTAAATATATCTATATTTGAATCTCTATATGTATATATGTATATATCTATGTCTACTTCTCTATATATATATTTCTATATAGAAATATGCAAAAGTATAAAAATCATTTTATATATATATATATAGTTGCTGTTTAGTCTCTAAGTTATGTCTGACTTTTTGAATCCCCATGGACTGCAGCACGCCAGGCTTCCCTGTCCTCCACTATCTCCCAGAATTTGCTCTAATAAATGTCCATTGAGTCAGTGATGCTATCTAACCATCTAATCCTCTGCTGCCCCCTTCTCCTTTTCCATTTAAACTTTCCCAACATCAGGGTCTTTTCCAGTGAGTTGGCTCTTTGCATCAGATGGCCAAAGTACTGTAGCTTCAGCAACCATCCTTCCAATGAATATTCAGGGTTGTATATATATCTCTAAGCATATATAAATATAGATATACATGTATCTGTATCTATCTTAGGGCTGGGACTAGGGTAAGGCAAGTGAAATGCCTATGCTCTCTGGCTACTAGGAAATCCAGTCAATTGAATCTGAGCATTTTGTAGCCAATTCTTTAAGTTACATTCTATATGAGTGAGGGAATGTTCTAGAAAAAATGGTGGCTATAATGTTGCAAAAGATATTGAGAAAAGGCAGTCATTTTGGAGAAGAGAAAGTCCTGACTCTTCTCGGGAATCACATGAATCCCATCATCCTTCTGTAGCCAATTCTTTTAACTACATTCACCTTGGGTGACAGAAAGTTTTAGAAACATGGTTGTTAAACCACTGCACGTTTACTGGGAAAAGGCAACACCTTTGGAGAGGAGGGAGACCTGACTGTTCCAGGCAATCATGTGAGTCTCATGTTTTGTAGCCCATCTGATAAGTAAGCTACTTTTGCTGCAGATGCTGGCAATTTTAGAAACATGGTTGTTATACTGTTGCAAAGGTTATAGGAGGTAGAGGGAAGGCAAACTGACCGGAGAGGCAGGGAGACCTGATGTTCTAGAAAATCAGCTGAGTTACATTTTGTTCCACTGGAATGAATTTTTTAAATTATACTAACCATTTGAGGGAATGTTGTAGAGAAAATGGTGGCCATGTTGTTGCATTCAGTTCAGTTCAGTTCAGTTGCTCAGTCGTGTCCGACTCTGTGACCCCATGAACCACAGCACGCCAGGCCTCCCTGTCCATCACCAACTCCTGGAGTTCACTCAAGCTCATGTCCATTGAGTCGGTGATGCCATCCAACCATCCCATCCTCTATTGTTCCCTTCTCCTCCTGCCTTCAATCTTTCGCAACATCAGGGTCTTTTCAAATGAGTCAGCTCTTCACATCAGGTGGCCAAAGTATTGGAGTTTCAGCTTCAGCATCAGTCCTTCCAATGAACACCCAGGGTTGATCTCCTTCAGGATGGACTGGTTGGATCTCCTTTCGGTCCAAGGGACTCTCAAGAGTCTTCTCCAATACCACAGTTCAAAAGCATCAATTCTTTGGCACTCAGCTTTCTTTAAAGTCCAGCTGTCACATCCATACATGACTACTGGAAAAACCATAGCTTTGACTAGACAGACCTTTGTTGACAGAGTAATGTCTCTGCTTTTTAATATGCTGTCAAGGTTGGTCATAACTTTCCTTCCAAGGAGTAAGTGTCTTTTAATTTCATGGCTGTAGTCACCATCTGCAGTGATTTTGGAGCCCCCCAAAATAAAGTCTGACAGTGTTTCCACTGTTTCCCCATCTATGTGCCATGAAGTGATGGGACCAGATGCCATGATCTTAATTTTCTGAATGTTGGGCTTTAAGCCAACTTTTTCACTCTCCTCTTTCACTTTCATCAAGAGGCTCTTTAGTTCTTCACTTTCTGCCATATCTTCTTCACGTGCATTAAATATGGGGAAAAGGTAGCCATTTTGAGGAGGAGGGAGACCTGATTGTTTCATGAAATCACTTAAGTCTAGTAGTTCTGTGGCTGATTCTGTTAGCTATATTCACCTTGGATGTGGGCAAGCTGCTTATGTTCTAACTTTGATGTAGAAGGTGGGGGCACTGAGAGGGATTTAATTAATCTCTAGATTAATTAGAGTTGCCTGTCCTCTAGTCCTAACTAGAGGAATATACCTTTAAAAAATAGAGTCCTTATATTGATTGTAGAAATTAAATTTAGACACTTAGAATTAAATGTATAAATTCTATATATTTATTCATTATTTCTTTTTGAGTAAAATGTTAATGAAATGCTATTGCCTCTGAGAGAACCACAACATGAAAGAAAAAAAAAATCATACTACTACTCTGCTTGTTTGGGAAAAACAATGTAGTGTGCGTTAAAAATATATGAAAATAAAAACAACATTTTTGGAAATAATTGACAGAGGGAAGCTGCACTTGCTGCAATTCATAGATTTTAAAAATCCCCATCAAATGTAAATAAAAATCTGATGTTTTGAAATGTATATACCTCTAAGTAGAGAGTTTCTAAAATTAAAAAGAAAAGAAAAAAAAGACAACTCCTTTGGACAGTTAGACCTATCAAATGATTGGTGATCACAAGTTATCATCAGGCTTGCATATGTTGTTAAATTAATTCTTATGATATTGATGTATTAAAAATAAAATATTTTACCTCAAACAAACAAACAAACAATACACCCTACCCACTCATCCTTATTTTGCCTTCAACTCTCTCAAAAAGCATTTTCTCATTCTGATCCCAATCTATAAGAAAATCAAGGGGGTGTTATGGAAATTTTTCTAGGAGAGACTCTCCATTTAATTCTTCTTTATAGTCCTGAAGTCTTCCTGACACACACTGTCCTTTTAATGCTGTTTTTGAGATATCTTACTGCTTGCAATGCAGGAGATGTGGGTTTGATCCCTGGGTCAGGAAGATCGCCTGGAGTAGGAAATTACAACTCACTCCTGAAGTCTTGCCTGGAGAGCCCCGTGGCCAGAGGAGCCTGGTGGAGGTGGGGTGGTGGCAGGCAGCCAACCTGTGTGACTCCCAGGCTCTTCTGATTCTGGAGGATCAGGCGCCACGTGACTCCCAATGGGGTGTGCTGATGCTCCCAAAGTATGGGCCCAAGCAGGATACTTTGACTGATGGTTCCTTTCCCTAGGGGCTGCAGCTGTGGGGAGTTGGAGTGGTGGGAGAACAAGGCGATGGCGGTGCCCGACCCCAGGAGAATCCTGGCGGCTCCCAGGGCATGAGGTTCCGGTATGAGCGGTAAGAAGGATCCCATGGACCCTGCGGGAGAGAAAGGCCAGGGCTTTTGGGGCATTGACCCAGGGAGTTGGCAAGCAGACTGCCCAAGAGGGAGCAGTGAACAGCTGGCCATGCTTGGAGTATGGGGACTCTGTTGCCTCCTCACCACAGCCATAGAGCCCCTGGCCCCTTGCCTGTTCAGGGCCTCCTAGCATCCCACAGCGGGGCCAGCCCCCAGCCCTCAGGCTTCAGGACCTGCGACCAGAGAAGGGGAGAGCTCCAGGCGGACAGACTCATGGTCCAGAGGAGTCCACAACCTTACCCATCTGCCTTTATGGCTCTCCTGGGACCACCAGAGGGTCTGACTCTCTGTGTTTTATTTCCCAGCAGCCGAGAGTTAAATACACTGGCTAAGACTGGTCTGAAAGAGCTCAATGAGCTGGAGATAGAGATCATGAGAAGACAGGTGAGTGTCTGATTGCCAGGGACCCACTTGAAGGTGGGAAGCAGAATCATGGTGAATGGGTGGGTGGGGCCACCCACCTTGAGGATACCCAGCCTCTCCAATCATATTCACCTGCTAGCGGTGGAGGCGAAATCAGGCTTGCTTCCCCATTCACCCAGCCTTCTTGTCTCCAGTGTCCTATCTTGAGGCCTAGACTCAACCCCATCTCTCTGCCTGACATGTGGGAAGGGAGAAGGGAGGAGAAGAGGAGGAAGAGGGGACATCAGAGGATAAGAGAAGTTTATTCATAGAGAGTGATGCCAAGAGGTCTGAGCCAGGGGTCATGTTCATTCAGGCCAAGTTCAGGTCTCCTTGGTTTGAGACCCCAGCAGGCATGGGCAGGAGGGATGTCTTCCCTGGTGGCCCTCTCTGGCCTTGCATGTCACCCCATCCTGAGGCCCTTACTCTGGTGCTGCCGCACCCCATCCCCATCCCTGGCAGCTGGGATGGGCTGGCTTCTTCCAGACAATGGGAAGAACTGGTGATGGTGGGGGCAAGGTGGCAGGGACTGAGAACACAGGCAGCCCAGTCTCTGGGTTCCACTGGGCCCACCCCCAGCCCCTGGTCAGCTGCTCTGCCTGCTTCTTGCCCAGAGGCCCTTTTCCTCCCAAAGCACAGCAGAGGCCCTCCTTGGTCTAAAGTCATATTTTACCCCCATTGGTGTGCTGTGGACTTCCCTAGAAGAGCCTTGTTCACCAGCCAGCTCTGGTCTCTCTTCAGCTGTTCATGATTACTGAGCGTCTGCGCTACCTGGAGGACCAGAGTGCCATCTGGCACCAACGGGAGGTGCTGTTATTCACCATGCTGCTGTCTTCCTGCATCGCCAACCTGTGGCTGTGGATGCGCCACTGATGTTTCCTGCTGGTCCGCCGTGCAGCTAGAGCCCTTCAGTCCTCCCCTTCTTCCCTTCTCTCCCTCAGCCACCTCTGCCCATCCTCCTTCTAACTTTCAGCAGCCTTCAACAGCATCGCCACCATTTTCCACCTCTGCCCGAGGGAGGCCCTAGCTGCTGGGAGGTGGAGGAAGTGTAGAATCGCGAAGGTCAGAATGGACTGAGATCCAGCCTCTTTGCAGGGAGAGGATGGTGGTTTCCAGTCCCCACAGTAACAGCAGTGGTAGGTGCTTCCTCCTTCCCTGTCAGGGCTCCATGGTGACCATCTTGGAGCTAGACCTTGCCTCTGGGCCCTCAGTGTCTCTTCTGTTCCATCCTTGGCAGGGACTTGGTTGTGTCTTCCCTGTTTTCTTCAAGGTTGTGCTCAGGGCTCTGCACACAGAATATTCTCAATAAAAGTTCAGTTATAGCAGCAAACCCTGGTGACTGAATTTCTTGCATCCAGGACTCGCATGGGGACAGCCCCTCTGGACAAAATCCTTGGTTCCTCCATCCCAGGCTCCTCCTGCCTCTCCATTGCCAGCCCAGTTGGGGGAGGCACTCCTTAGGGGCAGAGTTTGGCAAAGCCCTTCCTGTGGGACTTCCACCAGCAAATGCTTATGGTGATATGGTTTTGCAGCAGCAGCTTGTCCTAGTTGGACATTACAGGGCATTCAGAGAAATCTCCTGGCTAGGACCACAAACTTTTCCATTTGCTCAGGAAGAAAGTGAGGCCCAAAGAAGGGAAACATGGCCCTGGGGTCACCTGAGACAGCCCTAGGGTCTAGGTCTTGGCCTTCCTCCAACAGATCGATTGGGGACCAGCCCCAACTCAGCTTTGGAGGCTGGATGCGAGATCACATAGAGGGACTTTGAACCCTTCTCCTCTGGGTCCACAGCTCTGAAATGTTCTCATAGAGGACAGGGTGCTGAGTAGGGTACTGGGACTTGGCCTAAGAGGGCAGGAGTGTCACTGCTTCGGGCCTGGCCTCAGGGCCAATGTGCTGGGGGCCAGGAGGCCATCAAAAGAACTACTGCCCTTTCTCTGGGACCAAGGGTTAAATACACATTTCTCCGCGGGCAAGGACCTGGATCATTACATTGTTATTGGCTTTAGTGGCTCAACAGAGCTTATCCCAGCCCCAAGTTGGTCAAGGCTTCTCCATCTCTAAAGGTGAGAGAGTGTGCTAGTCACTAGATATAAAATAAACATGATGGCATGTGCGTGTGTGTGTGTGTGTGTGAGAGAGAGAGGTGTGTGTGTGAGTGAGGAGGGAGGGTGAGGGGAAGAAAATTGAGTCCTGGAGCCTGCTCTGACTACACCCCACCCCCTCTTTGGCCCTCATTGGCCCCATACAGTGAAGGGGGGTTCCTCCTCTCCTGACACTCAGGGGCTTGCGATACTTCTGAGAGTAGAGTGTGGGTCTCCTGTTAGCGCCGTGCCATCCCATGCACATGACCACTGGATCTTGGGCTCTGCTGAGAGCAGAAATAAGAGCATTTGGCAAAGAAACCATTGGAAGATTCCTTCTCTGGTCCCAGAGCAGAGGAGTGGGACTGGGGTGCCAGAGGAAAAGCCCTGCAGAATAGGGACAAGGCAGGGCCTGGCCACAAGGCCCAGGGAGGACCAGGAGGCCACCCCTCCCTCCCTCCAGTGCTCCTGTAGGTGCTCCTTGCTTCTGTTCCAATCAAGCCATGGCCACACTCAGAGGCTGCCAGGTGCTGCAGGGCGGGGCCCCGCCTGCCCTCTGGGACACGGTGTGCATGTGTGCGAGTGGACACAGACATGTTTGCAGAAAAAGTCTGGTTGAAAATATGTTGTGAAACAAAGGTTCACCCTTGGGAGCAATTTAGCTACTATGCAAACAAACAGTGCGGCGGCCCCTGGAGAAACGCCTCCCAGGCCAGGTGGCCGCCCCTCCAGGCTTTGCAGTGACTGCTCGCTGATCTGGGCCCTGCCTGTCTGCACCATGTCCACTCCAGGCTGGCCTCCTCTTCAGGACTGCACGGGGGTCCTATTGCAGGGGCTGGCGTGATCTGCCTGGCCCTCCAGCCCTAGTTCACCTGGAACATCTGTCCCCTTGCTGATATTTCCCTGTCAAGCTGCCTTGGCCTCGCCAAAGCCCTCCAGCAGGTGCCCAACCCTTTTCCACCTTGAACTTCCTCATGGACAAGCTGGGCCAGTGCGGAGGAGATGGACTCGTTAATAGTTGGGGTGGGGGGTGCTCCTCTGCAGCAGGTTGTTTAGCGCTCTGCTGTGCTACTTCCCGCAAGTGGCCCAGGCCTGGTGGCCATGGCCACTGAGGAAGGAAATGGCAACCGGCTCCAGTATCATGGCCTGGAGAGTTCCACGGACAGAGGCCATGGCCATGGCCATTTCCCCTCTGGATCAGGAGCTGCTAGAGGGGCGGGGCAACCTTCCATTGCCTTCTTTACCTGGCACCCAGCAGAAGTGAAGGGGCTGGAGGGGTGGTCTCTGACCAGGGTCTCCAGGGAATAATTCCAGCCAAATGGCCTCCCGAAGGGAGGGCTGGCCTCGCCTTGCTCACATGGGCCTGCCCTTCTGTGGAAACCCGCAGGAAGTTCAGTCCATTTGGACCTTCACTACCCCCAGCACTCTCACTTCGAGCCAGCACACTGTGTCTTTAAGGTATTAGATCACACGCGTCCTGCTTCACTGCGTCCTCCAGAAACAGGTAAAAAACATGGCATGTGCAGCTAACAAAGCCCCTTGTCCTCCTCCACAGCCTCTGCCCCGTCAAGTGCCTGCATGGAGGTAAGTCCCACGATTGGCTTGGTGTGCACCCCAGCAGACTCTGACTGTCATGTGCAGACATGTGTCCCTGTGCATGCCCTGGGCTCTGGGCAGAGGAGCCATGCAAGCCCTCCCAGGCAGCCCTTGGAGAGAGGCTGGGCCCCCCAGCTATGAGTCCCTTTCCTGCATACTCAGTGGTGTCCGACTCTTTGAGACCTCATGGACTGGAGCCCTCCAGGCTCCTCTGTCCATGGAACTCTCCAGGCCATAATACTGGAGCGGGTTGCCATTTCCTTCTCCAGGGGATCTCCCCAACCCAGGGATAGAACCCGCCTCTCCTAAGTTTCTTGTATTTGTGGGTGGATTGTTTACTGTGTGTGTGCAGGTGGGGAAAGCTATACATCTGCTCCATTGGGCTGGCCCTCAAACCCCCTCCAGCCCTTCCAGAAGCTGGAACTCAACATATTCCAGGTCCTTTGTCTCAGCAGCTGGGATAGGCGGCACGTGGGGTGAGAGGGTGTGTGGAGGGGGTCTGTGTACCTGGCAGCAGCCAGAAATCCAGGCCTCTTGAGTCACCACCCAAGTGCTCTTACCCACTTTCGCTTCCCCAACCGTGGCCCCTCTTGGACGCCAAGTCCAGGGAGGCCTGGAGGGGAAGGAATGGATTACCCCCAACCCTGCCCCGCCCCAAGTACCTCTTGTCTCTCCCAAGTTTCCACCTGGCTTGCCCTCTGGCCAGGTAGGTGGGCTGAGACTGTGAACAAGGCCAGGAGGCAGGTGCATGGGGGTGGTGAGCTGGTGACTCTGGGTCCCTAGACACAAAGTCATGAGCGGTACAAGTTCCATGTAAGGGAGGGCTCCTCAGGGAGTTTGGGAGGGGCTGGCTCCTGGGTCTGGGCAGACGAGCAGCTTCCACTGCCAGGCAGCCCTAGTATCCAGCCCTCACCTACTGGCAGCCTGGGGTGTGCGGGCCCCACAGTGAGAAGGTCAGGCATCCAGCCAGTGGGCAGAACTGTTTCTCCAGTGAGCAAGTGCTGCCCTGGGCCAAGGCCTTGACCTTGCCTCAGCTGTGGGCATGGGCTCCTCTGGGCCACTGCCGGCCTCCCCTGCTGGCCTCAGGCAGGGCAGGCAATTCTTTGACTGAGAGGCTGAGAAGCTGCATGGGGATTTGGGGATCCCCCTGGTCTGGGGACAGAAGCGTTGGGAGGTCTCTACTGTCCCTTGGTGCTGATGAGCCCCCGAGGGTTCGTCTCTGACCTGGAAGCTTCTTGGACAGACCTATAGACTGTGGCCAAGGGACAGCCTGCCTCAGAAGCCGTCTGACTGGTGAGGAAAGGTCGGTGGCCTCCTTAGGGTCAGGTTTGGAGCCCTATGTGTGTTGGTTCTGGAGCTGGACTTGACACGGGCCCGTGTGTGCCTGGTCTGTCCTGGGAGCTGAGAGAAAGTGGCTGTGTGGGGGGACTTTGTTCCTTGTCCAAGTGCATGAGTGAAACCCTGGGGGCTTTAGGGGTATGGAGGCACTGAGTATGTGTGAGGCTAGGCCTTCTCCAAGCCTGTGCTCTAACCACCCTCCCTGCCACCTCCTGCTGCTGCTGCTGCTAAGTTGCTTCAGTCATGTCCGACTTTGTGCGATCCCATCGACGGCAGCCCACCAGGCTCCCCCGTCCCTGGGATTCTCCAGGCAAGAACACTGGAGTGGGTTGCCATTTCCTTCTCCAATGCATGAAAGTGAAAAATGAAAGTGAAAAATGAAGGTGAAGTCACTCAGTCATATCCGACTTTTAGCGACCCCATCGACGGCAGCCCACCAGGCTCCTCCGTCCATGGGATTTTCCAGGCAAGAGTACTCGAGTGGGGTGCCATTGCCTTCTCCACTGCCACCTCCTAGGGGACAACATAGGGACCAAGAGTGCACCTGGTCAGGAGGGGTGGGGTGGGAGAAAGTGGGGAGTCTGTGGGCCTCACCTGCTGCATCGGCTTCCACTGCCAACCTGCCCGGGGCATTTATGGGCATCCGAGGCCAGAGCATGGGGACTGCACTCCTGGGAGCTCCCTGGCTCCTTGCATGTGAGGAGTAATGGATGTAGGGCAGGGCAATGTACATGTGGCGCTTCTCCCATAAACTCTGCTGAGACTGCAGCCTTTACTTTTGGCTCTTTGAGTTGCACCCTGCCCTCTTCAGGAGCTCCTTGAAGGAGGGCACCTGTTGTGGGTTTCTCAGGCTTTGGGAGCGAGCCCCACTGCCATTTTGGCAGATATTTCTACAGTGAAGCCCATTACAGCTTCTGCCTGAGGGAAGATTCCAGAACCAGCCTGTAGGCCTGGGACAGGGATAGGCTCCCCATTTTGGCCCTCCAGCTGAGCTTGCCCTGCGTGTCCCCTTGAGCTCAGACCATCCAGCGTCTGCTCCATCCCTGTCAGACTGTGGTCATAGGAGGCAGCTAGCGTGGGCAGCCAGCTTGGTCTATCTCTTGCCAGTGTCTGGGCCCTGCTGCTGGTGGAGCATGCACAGAAATTTTAGGTTCACTTGTCAAATGGTGGCTGACTTCTCCAGAGGGAGGGTCCCTGAGTGCTTGCGCTGTGCACATGTGCGTGGAATTGAGTCCCAGCTGTGGCTGACATGGTGTGTGCCTGGTGGGCCCTTGGCCTCAGAATTGTCAGTACTTGCTTGGGCCATCTCCCTCCAACAACAGCCTCCAACATGAGATTGTTTCACAGGAAGCTTCAAAGATGGCTCTGGTCAGATCAGGAAGGGGTTTTAATGTCCAAATACAGAGTTTGTATTTTTTATGTAGATGATATTTCAATCCATTCAATGAGTACCTGACACTCTCTTTGGCCCTGGGACCCAGTAGGGAACAAGGCACTCCTGGTCGCTACTCACATGATGTGATCATCTCACCAGGGACAGAAAAGAAGCATGGAAATCGTGATCAGGACATAAGTCTATGATGCAAATAAAGTGGGGAAAAGTGAACATGAAACAAAGAGTGGATTGGGAATGTGCAGAGCAAGTTTAGGGAATTCATTCATTCATTCATTCACACATCCAGAATGTGTATGTGCTTGCCATGGGGCTAGGCTCTGAGACTTAGTGATGAAACAAAACAGACAAGTCCCTGCCCTGATGAAGCTTATTTCTTTGGTGAGGGCATCTGTCCATGGGTTTTAGAAGCAGGAGTGACACATAGATCTGGATGTGGACTTACTGAACTCACCCTGGGGTATGGAAGGTAGAGGAGAGAACAGGCTGGGGATATGAAGGCAAAGAAGCAACGAGTCAGAAGACTATATGACAGGGTTGAGGCCAGGCCTAGGGTAGCAGCAGGCAGGATAGACACAGGAGAAAGTACTGGAGAGAAATTTCAGCAGTAGAACCAATAGCATTTGAGGATGGGGAGGAAATGTCAAGAATGACTCCTACCTAGGTTTGTAGATTGAATATAGGTAGGGAGAGATGTGCCTTTCTCAAGATAAGGCACTGGGGCTGAGGCTGAGGTCAGAGAGTCATGTCAGTCTGGGACACATTGAGTCTAGAGGCCCAGTGACTGCCTCTAGGAGATAGAGCTGGCATGTGAGCACCTGAGGGTGTAGAGCTCAGGAAGGGCTTCTCAGTGAGGACAGCAGGGGCTAGGCGCATGGGCTGCTGCTATCTCTAGGGTCCAGTGTATCCTGTGGGGTGGGGGCTGACTATGACTGATGTCAGATATACTGCACCAGTCCCATATTGATCTATAAAGAAATAAAGCCTCAGGTGGCAAAAGCAGTCCAAGTTTGGAAAGTTTCTGATGTGATGGTGTCCACACTAGAGGTTCCAGTCCCTTGTCGAAGGAGTGACCCAGATGGTGTTCTGCCAGACCAGTTGGGTAGAGCCCTGTTTTCCGTGTGTCCCACTGGAGATTTCATTCATTCAGCAGATAGTTGTCAAGCATCTTTTCCATGGAGGTGCTAGCCTGGAGCCTGACCGCAGGGTGGCTGTTGATAGCCAGAGGCAAATTGGCACCAAGGACCCATGCCTGCCCAGTGAGTGCCAAGCCCTTGCTCTACCCTCAGCTTGGGGCTGCCTATCCACAGCTGAACCCCTTCTAACTGTCCCTCCTGACCTGGGGCACAGGGGTCACTGCTGTGCCTGCTGCAGCCTTGGACAAGTCTCCTCTTAGTACTAAAGCCCAAGTCCCTCCCAGGCTGGCCCTGTGGTTAAGTGTGCTTTCCGAGCCATGCTGCTTAGGTGTGAATCTGTAAAATGGGGATAGTAATAACATTAGCTTTGCCAGATTGCTGTGAGAATTAAAGAAGTCAACTTAGGTCAAGTGTTAGTAGCCCATGGTAGCTGCTTTCTGAACAAGAAGTTGCTCTGTACACCCCACCCCTCTTCTAGCTTCCTCTTGTTTCTCCTTGCCAATGTCTGCCTGCCTGCCCACCTCCCAGCCACCCGTGATGCACATGACCCTCCCCTTGGCACTGTTCTCTGCCTGCTGTTCAGGATTTTTTCTACTGTATTGGCTAGAATTGACTATCTGGGGCACTAGTTTCTGGCTGGGACTTAGCATCTGCTTCTCTGGGCTATCTGTCATGGAAGAGTTCCCTTCTCAGTCACAGTGGAAATATTTTGGCTGGTATTATCTTGAATCTGAGGCCAGAATGGCCTGAATTATAAAAGAAGCTGAGAAACCTGGTCACCTGGAGGGTTTTATCAGCCTTTTGGGAAGACCCACTGAAACCAGTGTCACTCGCCAACAGTTAGTTCCCTCTTCTGAGCTCTGTTTTCTAAGATTCCTCAGAACCATACCAAGATTTAGCCTGTATGTCTCCCTCCCCACCTCCCTGCCTGCCTTCCTTTCTTTCTCCACCATTATGTATGGAGTGTTTCCCAGGAGCCAGCTCCAGTGCTGAATAGGGATGCAGAGCATCACAAGTAGACACTGATGCCTGTCCTCAGGCACTGCTTGTACCTCTCCAGTGGGTCCTGGCAAGAGGGGTGGCATAGTCGGACTCGGGCTTCATCCCAGGACTTTGAGAACTTGGCGAAGTGGTGCATGGGGAGAATGAGCATGGACATATTCTTAGGGGAGAAATTTGAGTGCCAAGCTGCACTGAAGGCCAGAAGCTGAAGGCTTGAAGTCTCAGTCAGTCACAAATATTTAAAGGCCGACAGTGGTGATGCACTGAGTGTGATTTGGGACAAAATAAGCTGTCCTTATTCTTCAAGAGATGGGAATACCAGACCACCTGACCTGCCTCTTGAGAAACCTATATGCAGGTCAGGAAGCAACGGTTAGAACTGGACATGGAACAACAGACTGGTTCCAAATAGGAAAAGGAGTATGTCAAGGCTGCATATTGTCAACCTGCTTATTTAACTTACATGCAGAATACATCATGAGAAACGCTGGGCTGGAAGAAGCACAAGCTGGAATCAAGATTGCCAGGAGAAATATCAATAACCTCAGATATGCAGATGACACCACCCTTATGGCAGAAAGTGAAGAGGAACTAGAAACCCTCTTGATGAAAGTGAAAGTAGAGAGTGAAAAAGTTGGCTTAAAGCTCAACATTCAGAAAATGAAGATCATGGCATCCAGTCCCATCACTTCATGGCAAATAGATGGGGAAACAGTGGAAACAGTGTCAGACTTTATTTTGTTGGTCTCCAAAATCATTGCAGATGGTGACTGCAGCCATGAAATTAAAAGACGCTTACTCCTTGGAAGAAAAGTTATGACCAACCTAAATAGCACATTGAAAAGCAGAGACATTATTTTGCCAACAAAGGTCCATCTAGTCAAGGCTATGGTTTTTCCAGTGATCATGTATAGATGTGAGAGTTGGATTGTGAAGAAAGCTAAATGCCGAATTGATGCTTTTGAACGGTGGTGTTGGAGAAAGACTCCTGAGAGTCTCTTGGACTGCAAGGAGATCCAACCAGTCCATTCTAAAGGAGATCAGCCCTGGGTGTTCTTTGGAAGGAATGATGTTAAAGCTGAAACTCCAGTACTTTGGTCACCTCATGCAAAGAGTTGACTCATTGGAAAAAACTCTGATGCTGGAAGGGATTGGGGGCAGGAGGAGAAGGGGATGACAGAGGATGAGATGGCTGGATGTCATCACCGACTGGATGGACATGAGTTTGAGTGAACTCCGGGGGTTGGTGATGGACAGGGAGGTCTGGCGTGATGCGATTCATGGGGTTGCAAAGAGTCGGACATGACTGAGCGACTGAACTGAACTGAACTGAACTGACTGAAGCTGTCCTTGTCCAAAGGCAGCCAGAGACTAATGTCCAATTGGGAGTTGGAAGGAAAGCCTGAAGCTCTTCAAAGAGAATCTG
The DNA here is from genome assembly GCF_014754425.2 of Oryx dammah. Classification (NCBI taxonomy): domain Eukaryota; kingdom Metazoa; phylum Chordata; class Mammalia; order Artiodactyla; family Bovidae; genus Oryx; species Oryx dammah. The sequence continues at coordinate 54,695,999 of NW_024070207.1, forward strand.
CTATTATCCTTATTTTTATTACTGGGCAGTGGATGCCATCCTTACTTTTGTGACTGTGAATAATGTGTTTTACTTCCCTGGCTGCTTTTCAGGTTTCCCCATTATCAGTGGATTTGGGCAATTTGATTACAGTGTGCCTTGGTGTAGCTTTCTTCATGTTTTTTTCTCTTGGGTATCATTGAGCTTCTTATGTCTGTAGATTTGTAGTTTTTTTAAAAATCAGATTTGGAAAAATTTTGGCCATTATGTCTTTAAATACACTTCCTACCTCTCCCTCCTTTGGGAACTTCAAGTACACCTATATTAAAGCCACTTGAAATTTTCCCACAATTTGTTGATGCTTCACTCTTTCTTTTTCTGATTCTTTTTTCCCCTCTGTGCTTCCCTTTGAATAGTTTTATTGTGTTGTCTGCAAGTTCACTGATATCTTCTTGTGAAATAGCTGATCTCTTGATCTCATCTAGTATGTTTTTTATCTCATAGTTTATAGTTTTCATATTTAGAAGTTTGATTTGGGTCTTTTCATATATTCTATACCCTTATGTAACTTTTTGAATATATGGAATACAGTTATATTAACTGTTTTAATACCCCTGTCTAGTAATTTTGTATTTGTGTCAGTTCTGGGTTTATTTTGGTTGGTAGTTTCATCTTTATTTTGGAGAAATTATTTGTATACCTGGTAAACTTTAAGTGGTTGCAACACATTATGAATTTCATTCTGGAGGGTATATCTGACCCCTGTTACTCCATCTTCTTCAGAAGCAGAACTGTCATGTACTCCTTTAAAATCAACAAATTGATATAGCAGAGGTCTAATCTGAGTAGTAGAAGTAGAGAAAGTACAAATATTCATTGAGCACCTACCATGTACCAGGCACTGAGAAAAGATGGTAGCTTGGACTAAAGTGTTAATGGTGGAGACAGTGAGAAGTGGTCGGATACAGGGTATGTTTGGAAGGTAGAGACAACGTGAATTGCATATGACCAGATGAATCATATAGGTATGAGGGTATGAAGGGGCTTCCCAGGTGGTGCTAATGTAAAGAACCCGTCTGCCAATGCAGGAGATGCCAGTTCAATCCCTGGGTCTGGAAGATTTCCTGGAAGAGGGCGTGGCAACCCACTCCATTATTGTTCCCTGGGAAATCCCATAGGCAGAGGAGCCTGGCGGGCTATAGTCCACGGGGTCACAAAGAGTCAGACATGACTGAAATAACTAAGCAGCAACAGCAGCAGAAGGTATGAAAGAAAGGGAGGAGTGAAGGATGACTCTAAGGTATTTTAAAAATTTATTGGAATATAGTTGATTTACAATGTTGTGTTAGTTTCAGGTATACAGCAATACCAGTTATACATATAACATTTATTCATTCTTTTTCAGATTCTTTTCTCATATAGGATGTAAGAGTATTGAGTAGAGTTCCCTGTGCTATACAGTAGATTCTTGTCAGTTTTTGACTTGGGAGAACTGCATCACCTTTATTGAGATGCAGATGCATACTGGAGGATAAGGTTTTGAGGGGAAAGATCAACTATTCAGTTTTGGACACATTCAGCCTGTGCTGTCTATTCACATGGTAATGTCAGGGAGATAAACTGGAGTCCAGGAGAGAGGCTGGATAGGTGTTGAAATTTGCAAGTCATCAGTATACAGACGTGTTAAAGCCAGAAGACTAGATGAAGAAATGATGAAGAAAGAAAATATAAGACATCTACTCAAACACTGAGTTCAGGACACTCCAAAGTTTAGAACTAAGAAAGAGGAGGAGGCTTCATCAGACGGCGCTAAGAAGTGGCCAGTGAGGCAGGAGGAGAATCAGGAGCATGGAACCCGTTATTTCAAGGAGAGAGTGTCTAAACTGTGCCGAATGCTGCTGAGAAACACAGTAAATGTGGACAGAGAACTGACTGAGGATGAACTGTGTTCATGGCTTTCCTTTTTATTCTGGGAGAAATACTGAGGTCAGAGACTCTGCAGACTCATCTTTCTCACCCCAGCCCCTTGGAGGCCTGGTGCACAGCAGGTGTCTTGGCCATATGCATGGAATGAATGAATGAATAAAAGGGCACTGGGCAGCAGTGAGACTTGAATGAGCCACAGACTGGAAAGTAGTAGCTCTGGCTTCTAGCCTTGGCTATATTTCTAACTTGTTTCTTCTGTTCCTGGTCTTAACATCTCAGAAAGAATCAGCCTCACAATGCTTTCAGCCAGGGTCTGAGAGACTCTTGGGACCAGGCTGGTGTTTCTGTAAAAGTCTTGGGCTGGATGCTCAACTTGTGGATGAGGAGAAAAGAGGCCCAGAAGTGCACCATGATTGATGTTGGGTTTTTTGTGGAAATAGGGTGTCTTACTCTTGGTTTGGGGCTTCCCAGGTGGCGCTAGTGGCAAAGAACCTGCAGGAGACATGAGGAGACCTGGGTTTGATCCCCGGGTTGGAAAGATCCCCAGAGAAGGAAGTGGCAACCCACTCAAGTATCCTTGCCTGGAGAATCCCATGGACAGAGGAGCCTGGTGGGCTACAGTCCACAGGGTCGCAAAGACTCGTTCACGACTGAGTGACTTAACATGCACACACACATTCTTGGTTTGAAGGCCTCCCTCCTATCTACGTTTGCTGTCCATCTCTTGTCTTTGCCAACTATATTTGCTGTCTTCCTCATGCAGCTTAGCCCTGCGTGGACACTTGCTTGGTTTCCCCAGTGCATCTTACTGTTGCCTGCTGCCTCTGAAGATGAAATCCTTCCTGTTTCGCTGAAAACGCTGGGGGTTGGCATGACTGAGCCTCTTCACCTGTCTCTCACTCTTCCCTAGCTGCATCTAACATGTTTGCTTATCACCTCTTCCCCTTTCCGGCCTGTTCATCCAGCCCCTCTGCTCCATGTTCTTCATAAGTCACCTCTCACACCCTCATCTGTCATGAGCTCCAGCCCTAACTGTGGTTATGTGTGTGCTAAGTCACTCAGCCATGTCTGACTCTTTGTGACCTCATGGACTGTAGCCCTCTAGGCTCCTCTGCTCATGGGATTCTCCAGGCAAGAATACTGAGTGGATTGCCATGTCCTCCTCCAGGGGATCTTCCTGACCCAGGGACTGAACCCCCCTCTCTTCATCTCCAGCATTGGCAGGCAGGTTCTTTACCAGTAGCGCCAACTGGGGTTAGGAGCACAGATATTTTCACTGTCTATTGAATCCCTCCTCAAACCTTTTAATTTGCTTCCTTATGTCCTTTCTGTACAATGGTAAAAATAATAGCAACACAAAAAGTTTACAAATTTACATCTCCCGGTTCCCACTCTCTCTCCCTCAAGCTTCTAGAAAGAGTTAGCTACAATCCCCATCTATTGTTCCTCACCTCCTATCATTCAATCAGAAACCTTGCAAACATGCCCTCTTTGCTTTTGACGAGGTAGCCAGTGAGGCCCCTAGCATTCGACATAGGGCCGCTCCAGCTCTCATCTCAAGCTCCTCCCTTCCTGAGACTCCCTCTCCTGGGGCCTGTCCTCCATAATCTCCTCAGAACTCTCCCCTCAGCCTCCTCTGCTCTTATGCTACAAGAGTGCTCATCCCCTCTGAGAGCTTGAACTGCCAGCAACCCTGATGGTGTCCACATCTCCCCTCCAGTCCAGGCCCCACTGAGCATGGGGCTGGTCAGACACTGCTGCCTCAGGCTTGGAGGGTGACTGGAAAGGCTGAGACTAGGCCAGGGCCTTGGGGACAGAGGGCAGTGAATGGAAAGGTTTTTTTGACACTTTGTAGAGGCTAATCAACTGAGAAGGAAACTGCTTGGAGGTGGTGACTGAAGGTTTCTGGCTTGGGTGACTGGGTAGAGGGTAGGCCATGTTCTGAGGTGGGGAAATTAGAGGGGAAGCCACTTTGTAGGTGAAGGTGTCAAGCTGAGTTTTAGCTAGGTTGAGTTTGAGGCACCTCAGAAAAGAAGATGCCCGACAGAGACTGGAGAGATGGGTGGGCACCTTGGAAGAGATGCCTGGGTGGGGACGTGATGGTAACTGAAGCCTGGGACTGGATGAACTTTCTGGAGAGAGCATGTAGATCAGAAGCACTGGCCTAGCTACCTGTGGGCCGTGGATAGCTGACCGCCCAGGTGCCCACCGTGAGCAGCCCAAGGGGCAGTTCTCCTGAAGGGCAGTGTGGGTGGCAGCCAGATGGAGGGAATAGCTTGTTTCTGGCAGAGAAGAAGCAGGGATCATGGGAGAGGAATCTGTCTTGGTGCCAGAAACTCAGAGAGGGCATATGACTTGTCATGTGCCCCCAGGGCTGCCCCCCTTGTGGGCTCAGGGCCACTGCTATCCCAGATGACCAGGAGGGATGGGAGGGGTCCGAGTACTGGCAAACAGGGCCAATGCTGGCTCTCTATCAGCAAGAAGCTATCCTGAGTCCTCGGCCTGGAGTTTGCAGTCTCCCTGGGCTGGCCTTGGCCTCCTCTGCCTTCTTCCTATAAGCGGAGCTCGTTCTGTACTCTGGGTCCCGCCTCCCACACCAGTGTCCTCTACACCCCTGCCGTGGACAGGACCATTACTTCCACTGCTCCACCCCAGTCATTCAGCCACTGAACAGGTCTCTACTGAGTACCACTCTTGAGCCAATGTTCCAGCCCCACTTCAGCTTCAGGCTTCCAGGAGGCCAGCCCTGAAAGCCTGCTTAGTGCAGGTGGCCCCAGCTTTGTTTGCGTTGCTTGGAACTTTCTGTCACCATGGTTGGCCACCTCTCGGGTCCAAGTGAGGACACAGGGATGCCAGTTCCTGTCCCTCAGGTGCCCTCATTAGCATCCCAGTGACGCATTCCCACAGGGAGCAGCGGGTGAGAGGCTCTGAAGCTGCTTGTTATTATCACTCACCACAGAGCTTGACGTGCCTGCTGTCACCATGGGGACCGCTTCCGAAGCTGGAGAAGGCTGGGCTCCAGTAGGAGCTCCAGCAGTTGGGGCCACCGGTCATCCGTGGGGTATGCTTATCCTTTCTGAGCAAATCTGGCAGGGCAGCCTCAGTGGGGAAGGGCTGTCACACCCTCCCTGACCCTGTGCAAGACACATTTGGAACACCAGGTCTCTCTTCTGGACTTTTCCTTTTCAGGATGCTCCTTCTTGGTCTGTTTTGTGGCTCTCTCCTCCTCTTTTCAATTCTTAAATGTTGCGGTTCTCCAGAGATCTTCCTGTGTGACCTCGCCCACTTGTTCTCCCTCAATCTCCACCCCCAATGGCTTCTTCCTTCTCTCGGGCTTCATCTGTACCATCTTCTCCAGACTTCTCCACTGCACATCTCTCCACCTCTCTGCTCCCTCCAGGCCAGCCTCCACTTAGCGGTTAGAAGGCTCTTTCTCTAATATAACACTGTCCTTGTCATCCTCCTGCTTAGCCCTTGCAAAGCTCCCCATGGCCCAAAGGAGAAAGTATTCACTTGTACCGCTTCTTATAGAGCCCGTGGGTGCTCTCCTTTTTCTCGTCTCACTCTCAGTCCCACTCACTGTTTGTTCCTCAGCTTCAGGATGCTTGAAAGAATGTGACTCAAGCTTAAAGGAAGGACCCCCAGAGTCCACATCCCTGGTGAAGAAGTCAATGGGAGGCAGGACTCTCACCTGAGGACAACCAGAGAGCTGAGCAGGCAGGTGACAGCTTCTTTGGGCCAAGGAGGTACATCTCCTCTCATGGTGCAGGAATTCAGGGGCAGTGACTAGTTTGGAGGTGCTCAGTGGCTTCAGTCTCTGCCAGATAGCTGCAAACAAGGTCAGTGGAAGATGGCTGAAATAGGTTTTTTTCTTGTTTTATTTTAGCTTGGTTAGTTCATGTGTCAGAGAATTCATTCTGGTAAAAGAAAAAGAAATACACCTTGCAGTTTAGCACAGTTTGCCTTTTAAATAACCTGTCAGGGTGGGGAGAGCACCAGCATCTTGCCCTGTACCACCATAGCAGTACTGCAGGGAGCCGGGGTTTGCCAACTGGGCCCTGGTGCTGTTCTCAGTGCTCACCTGAGCTTCTTATGTGGGTACTGGTGTCTTCTGTGAATTTTCTTTGGGCTTCTCCCTGGCAGGTGAGGATCCTGGTTGTACATGGAGGATGACAGAAAAAGCCAATGGCGTGAAGAGCTCCCCAGCCAATAACCACAACCACCATGCCCCTCATGCCATCAAGGCCAATGGCAAAGATGACCACAGGGCCAGCAGCCGGTGAGTCTGTTGAGGCTGGACCATTTCAGAGATGGCCTTGAGCCTGCTACTTCCTCCCAGCTCTGCCTCATTGTCACAGAGTAAACAATCCTTGGCTCAAGTGCAGCCTCTAAAAGGACCATGGGATTTCTAGGTTATCTCCTAGGAAGGGGGAGGGCTAATAGGAGATGAAGCATGCACAGAAAAAAACAAACAAAAAAAGCCTTCAGTCAATATTGCTCCTTCCTCTGTAGGCCACAGTCTGCGGCCGATGATGACACCTCCTCAGAGCTACAGCGACTGGCAGAGATGGATGCCCCCCAGCAGAGGAGGGGTGGCTTCCGCAGGTGGGTCTCACCACTGCCCTGCTACTATCCCCTCCCTCCCATGGGGCCTGTCAGATCGTGTGGTCCTCTCGGTCCCAGGGGCCTTTCTAACAAGAGCTCTAGGAAGCCCTGTCAGCCCTGCCCTAGCTCAACTTTTCTCCCTAGAGAAAGCTCCTGTCAGCAAGTTTGGAGGGGCTGGTGGAGGTTTCTCTTCAGACTTGTCTGTGGCAGTGTCAGGAAGAGACTGTCTTCCCAGCAGAGGGGCTCAGGTGGAGGGCTCTGAGGTCTCCAGCCAAGAGTTGTAGGCTCCTTGCAGAAATCAGAAAGCCTGAAGCAATCTTTCTCCTGACTTGTCCTCCCTCAGCACCATCTCCATTTTACCCCAGAGACCCCATGTTTGTTCTTCAGAATCGACAGAAATGACACCTCCTACAGGAAGTCTTCCCAGAGTAGCCTCTTCAGGCTGCTGGGCTGAGTCATGCCCAAGCCCCATCCCCTGTCCTGGGTGTGGGTCCTCTCTCCAAAGCACAGGTCTCTTATGCCTCATGCTCCCTCTCTCTGCTCTAGGATTGCCCGCCTGGTGGGGGTCCTCAGAGAGTGGGCTAACAGGAACTTCCGTGAGGAGGAGCCTAGACCTGACTCATTCCTTGAGCGTTTCCGGGGGCCTGAGCTCCACACCGTGACAACACAGCAAGGGGACAGCAAAGGCGACAAGGACGGCGAGGGAAAGGGCACCAAGTACAGCAGTCCAGCCTGAGGGATGGGAAGGGCCCCAAGCATGTGTTGGGAGGGCTTGGTGGGGTTCCTCAGGCCACAGCCAGGGAGGCCTGCTGTGCTTTCAGCTCTAAAATGTTCTTTGGTCTGTGCCCAGAGTCTTTCTAATGGCCAGGATCCCCTGCTGGCTCCTCTCACCTTCGCCACCGATTCACAGAGCTTCTCCTGCTGCTCAGGAAGCAAGGGGCAAGGGCACGTGGATGTGGGTGGGAAGAGGACTCAGCCAAGGGTGCAGAGGAGGGTGCAACCAGAGAGTGCTGTGGAGCCCATGTCAACTCCAGCGCCTGTGTGAGTGCAGAGTGGGGGTGTGAAGAGGCCATGCTGGAGGCTGCCTGGCTGGTGGTGGAGGGAGGAGGCCCTGAAACAAGTGAGCAAGACGGAGTGAGTGGGGAGGCCAGAGAAGGCAGGTCTGGAGGGCCTCTTCTTTGAGGAAGGAGTAGGCGATGGGGGATGTCTGGCCAGGCCGACATTTCCTACCTCTGACCAGTAGAGGAAAAGCACTCCCACCAAGGCAGGACCCGGCATCTGGAAAAGTGATTCGGGAGCTGGAGGCCAGACCAAACAGCTGGGACGGGCAGGAAGCACATTCACTCAGAGGCCCTCTCTCTTCCCAGGAGGGATGTGGGGACCTGCCCTGAGCCCTCATCACCATGCTGTGTAAGTCCCTTCCTGGGGCCCGAGGCCTGCCTCAGTGACAGCACTCTCCCTCATGCACCCTCTTGGCAAGAGGCCTCCAGAGAGCACGGGAGTCAATGGGCCCATGTAGGGTCAAAATCAGAAGAAGGCTGTTTCTTACCCACCAAGCTCTAGTTAGATGCCCAGCGCCAGGCTGTGGCTTCCTCATAAATGAGGCCCTAAGAAAACCCATGCATCCCCCTGGGCATCCTGCAAGGCACTGCATTTTCAGGATCCTCTGGCCTCTGAGAGCCAGGGTGCTGCCACATCAGGGAGCTGGTTCCCAAGCCTGGTCTCTGTGTGTCTCCTCAGGAAGAAGTGTGAACTCTTTGTCTTGGACCCAGCCGGGGACTGGTACTACCGCTGGCTTTTTCTCATTGCCTTGCCCGTCCTCTACAACTGGTGCCTATTGGTGGCCAGGTGAGCAGAAAGTGGCCCGAGCAACCTGTTCCAGCTGTGGACACAGAGCTCACCCTACCTCAGTCATTCATTCACCAGAGGTTTAACTGAGCACCTAATGGGCGCCAGGCTCAGTGCTCAGGGCTAGGGACCACGTGTAAACACGGCACACATGGTCTCTGCACTCCTGGAGCTCTCAGGGTTATGGGAACACTGACAGTGAACCTGAATACACCAGTGCTCAAGCCAGCTTCAGGGACTGGAGGCAGGGAGCTACTGATACTAGAGAAAAGGCAGTCAGGGTGAACCTCTCTGAGGAGGTGGTGCCTTAGCTAAGACCTGAGTGATGAGAGAGGGTCTGGAGGACTGCAAGTAAAGTGTTGGAGAGGCAGGCGCAGGCCGGTGCTGCAGGCTTTGTCCACCAAGGAGGGGGCTGGGTTTCATTCGAAGTGTAACCAAGTAGTCAGAGTAAACTGCTCCTATTTTTGACTTGTACACTCACTGAGTCATCCTGGGTTCTCTCCCTTCCTTTGCCCTCTTCCATGGCCCCTACCCACCCAGGCAGCAAGACTCAATTCCTCCTAACACTGTCCTGCAGTCTCCAACCTCTCTTCATTCCCACTGCCTTGAGTCTAAGCCCAGCTACCATTCTCTCTCAGGTGGGTTGGCCAGTGCTCCATGTTGGGTTCTCAGTAGGTGTGTGCTGAAGAGCCAAACATGGAGGCTAGTCAGCTGTGTATTGTGGGCATTCTTCCAATGACTCATTTTTCATTCAACTCACTTCTGTTGAGCACTTGAATCCTGGGCTAGGATGTGCTCTGGGCTAGCACATGGGGCACCAGGTATGTTGTAATACTAAGAGGTGGTCTCTGTCTCCATGGAGCTCACAGTCCAGTGGGTCAGACAGACAAGTAATGTTCAGGAGCAAAGTCTATGTATAATAAGGGTTGGAGTAGGAGTTACTTGTGAATCCGTGTCTTCTGGGCAGCAGACTGACTGTGACTCATCAGTGCCCCTGGCGGCCTTCCCAAGCTCTGCTTGTGGACAATCAGTTTGGGGACTTCAGGAGTCACTGGATGGCTTTGAGGGTGAAGCCCAGCACTGTCTTCCTGCAGAGCCTGCTTCAGTGACCTGCAGAAAGGTTACTACATAGTGTGGCTGGTGCTGGATTACGTCTCAGATGTGGTCTACATCGCAGACCTCTTCATCCGACTGCGCACAGGTAAGTGATAACTGGGATGCACAGGCAGGAGCATGACCCAAAGGCTTGAATCCAAATTCTCAGGAAATACCCTTGACATGGTGTTAGCCTCAACTATCTGGCTGGGACACGGGCTGATGCCCTTTCCTTCCTTGAATCTCAACTTCCCTACATGCTCAGTGAGTTTTGGATCTGGGGGTGATTTCTTAGGATACTTATGGCCAGCTATACTGTGTGAGCCTCCTATACCCTTCTTGGGAAGGAGGGTTCAGTGATCATATGCTCCTTCCTGAGCATTAGTCTATCAGGAGGGACAGGTATGAAGTCAGAGGTGATATACATTGGCTTGTGTCTCCACTAGGTTTCTTGGAGCAGGGGCTACTGGTGAAAGACAGCAAGAAGTTGCGGGACAACTACATCCACACCATGCAGTTCAAGCTGGATGTGGCCTCCATCATCCCTACAGACCTGATCTATTTTGCTGTGGGCATCCACAACCCTGAGGTGCGCTTCAACCGCCTGCTACACTTTGCCCGCATGTTTGAGTTCTTTGACCGCACTGAGACACGCACCAGCTACCCCAACATCTTCCGAATCAGCAACCTGATCCTCTACATCTTGGTCATCATCCACTGGAATGCCTGCATCTACTATGCCATCTCCAAGTCCATCGGCTTTGGGGTAGACACCTGGGTTTACCCCAACATCACTGACCCTGAGTATGGCTACCTGTCTAGGGAGTACATCTATTGCCTTTACTGGTCTACACTGACCCTCACCACCATTGGGGAGACACCACCCCCTGTAAAGGATGAGGAGTACCTGTTTGTCATCTTTGACTTCCTGATTGGTGTCCTCATCTTTGCCACCATTGTGGGAAATGTGGGCTCCATGATCTCCAACATGAATGCTACCCGGGCTGAGTTCCAGGCCAAGATTGATGCTGTCAAACATTATATGCAGTTCCGAAAGGTCAGCAAGGAGATGGAAGCCAAGGTCATTAGGTGGTTTGACTATTTGTGGACCAATAAGAAGAGTGTGGATGAGCGGGAAGTCCTCAAAAACCTGCCAGCCAAGCTTAGGGCTGAGATAGCCATCAACGTCCACCTGTCCACACTCAAGAAAGTGCGTATCTTTCAGGACTGTGAGGCTGGCCTGCTGGTGGAACTGGTATTAAAGCTCCGGCCTCAGGTCTTCAGCCCTGGGGACTACATTTGCCGCAAGGGGGATATTGGGAAGGAGATGTACATAATCAAGGAGGGAAAATTGGCAGTGGTGGCTGATGACGGTGTCACTCAGTATGCCCTGCTCTCGGCTGGGAGTTGCTTTGGAGAGATCAGTATCCTTAATATTAAGGGCAGCAAAATGGGCAATCGGCGCACAGCCAACATCCGCAGTCTTGGCTACTCTGATCTGTTCTGCTTGTCCAAGGATGATCTTATGGAAGCTGTGACTGAGTACCCTGATGCCAAGAGGGTCTTGGAGGAGAGAGGCCGGGAGATTCTGATGAAGGAGGGCTTGTTGGATGAGAATGAGGTGGCAGCCAGCATGGAAGTAGATGTGCAGGAAAAGCTAGACCAGCTGGAGACCAACATGGACACTTTGTACACTCGTTTTGCCCGCCTGCTGGCCGAGTACACAGGAGCCCAGCAGAAGCTCAAGCAGCGCATCACAGTTTTGGAAACCAAGATGAAGCAGAATAATGAGGATGACTACCTGTCAGATGGTCTGAACAGCCCGGAGCCACCTGCTGAGAAGCCATAATGGCTTGGCCCAATTGCCCCTCCAGCCTTGGCCTTGACCCCAGGGCTGGAAGAGCTGTGTAGGTCCCCACATATATATGCATTACCACATCCCCTTGAATTCTTCCAGAAGCCTCTCTGCTGGAAGGTTTAGGGCTCGATCATCCAGAAGCCCTCCTCCAAGTCCGACTAACAGCTAATCTTGTGCAGATCACAGACTGTGCTTAGCTTGGCTTCCAGAAGCTTCAGCTTGTCTAAGTCTGAGGAAGAAAGAGAAAAGGAGCAGCTCTCCAGGCTCTTTTGCATCTAGTTACCTCCCACTTGGTTCTTTTCTGTGTTCTGAATATGTCCACTTCCCTGCAGCAGTATGTAGTTAGAACACTGGCTGCAGACACCTAGCACTGGTCCCAGTGTCCTTTTTCCAAGGCAGGCAAAAGGTGTGGAGGGGGGAAGGGAGGAGATGCTCACTCCAAGTCCTGCTCTGCTGATTCCTCTGTCTGCCAACCCAGAGTAGGGAGCCCTGTGATCTTCTCTGGGCCAGGGGGCGGAGGATGCTCCTGGTCTCCAATCCACCCCAGGGCACGGAGTGCGGAACTAGCAGTTGGCCAGCAGGCAAGGCACCCAGAGAAGGCAGTGGGCAGGAGTCTGGCCATCACCCCTCTATGCAGAGCAGTTCTCAGGAGGCCCTGAGGCTGATGGTGGGTGGATGACTCTTCAAGTTAACATCTGCAGTAGAGACACTTACAAGTTAATAAATTCCTCTGAACTCTTTGTGGTGATTGCTCCACTCTGCTATTAAGATTCTCTCCCTTCCTCCCTCCCAACCCATCTCTTTTCCCCTTATTTCTCTCTTCCCTTACCTAAGACTCTGCCTGGAATCCCCTCTGCTGTTTTTTGCTGCCTGTCTAAGCCCTACTAGGGCTTCCCTCATAGCTCAGTTGGTAAAGAATCTGCGTGCAGTTCAGGAGACCCTGGTTTGATTCCTGGGTCAGGAAGACCCCCTGGAGAAGGGCTAGGATACCCACTCCAGTATTCTTGGGCTTCCCTTGTGGCTTAGCTGGTAAAAGAACCTGCCTGCAATGAGGGAGACTTGGGTTCAACCCCTGGGTTGGGAAGATCCCCTGGAGAAGGGAAAGGCTATCCACTCCAGTATAGTCCATGGGGTCGCAAAGAGTCAGACATGACTGAGCCACTTTCACTTTCACTTTAAGCCCTACTGGTCCTTCTGTACTCAGCTCAGGTACCACATTTTGGGAGAAGGTTCCCTTGTCTGAATCAGCTCCCATACTAGGCAATCTTGAGTCTAGGCTCTAGGCTCCTCTAGGCTGCTTGTGAGTCTCAGTCCTGGCTCTTTATCACACGGTGGGGTCTGTTTTGATGCATCTGGTTTCCACTGTGGGCTTTCTGCGGGCAGGGCTGAGACAACCTCTCTCACTGCTCTGCTGGCAGCCTTGGAGACATGCCTGGCACAAAGGAGGTGTTTGGAGAAGTTTAGTCACTGGGGTGATAAGCGAGCACATCCAAACTCCTATGCTTGCATTTGCCAGCAACCATGTCTTTACAGTCATTCAGGCTACATCTGGGGATTTGGGAAGGCTCTCCTGAAGGTGTAGATACTTGAGTGGGTACCACCAGGTGATCCGGGGCCTGAAGAACATTGCTAACTAGTGTACAGGAAGATCTAGCTGCAGACTCGGGTGTCTCTGTGCATATCAGTTATCTCTCTCTATCTCTCTATTAATAGTGGTTCAGCACACACACAAGTTTTCCATAATTTTGACATTTATCTTTGTTTTTAAAGTGTACAATTTGGTACTGTTAAGTATATTTACGTTGCCGTGCAACCAATCTCCAGAACTCAGTTCATGCTGTGAAACTGAAACTCGGCCTCCAGTAAGTAGTCTTTCCTCATTCTCCCTCCCTCCAGCTCTAGCAATCACCATCCTGCCTTTCCTGTCTAAGAATCTGACTGCTCTAGATACGTCACATAATGGAATCATATAATGTAGGTCCTTTTGTGACTGACTTATCTCACTTAGCATAATGTTCTCAAAGTTCATCATGTTGTAAAAGGTGTCAGAATTTTCTTCCCTTTTTAAGGCTGAATAACATTCCACTGTATGGATAGACTGCATTTTATTTATCTACGTATCCATCAATGAACACTTGCATTGTTTTCATCATTTGGTTACTATGGATAATGCTACTATGCATATGAGTCTACAATGGTCTGTTCCAGTTCCTGCTGTCACTTTTTGGAGTGTATACCTAGAAGCAGAATTGCTGCATCATGGAGCAATTCAATGTTTACTTTTGGACAGTATGAAATGCCATACTGTTTTCCACAATGACTACACCATTTTACATTCCCACTAACAGTGTACAAGGGTCCACATCCTCACCAGCACTTATTGCTTTCTGCTTTTTTTTTTTTCTTTCACGGTAGCCATGTTAATAAGTGTGGATTGGTATCTCTCTGTAGTTTTGAGATCCACTTTCCTGATGTAATTATTGACATTGAGCATCTCTTTGTATGCAGCTGACTGGACCATTTGTATGTTTTTTTGTAGAAAAATGTCAGTTTAGTTCTTTGCTCAATTTTTAATTGGATTATTTCTTTTGTTGTTGTTGAGTTGTAGCAGTTCTTTATATATTATGGAAATTAACCCAAACCAGTTATATTATTTGCAAATTTCCTCTATTCCATGGGTTGCCTTTTCACTCTGTTGATCATGCCCTCTGATGCACAGAAAACTCTAGTTTTGATGTAGTCCAGTTTATTTTTTCTTTTGTTGCCTGAATTTTGGTGTCACCATTCATTTTTATTGGAATTAATTCTTTTAGTGAGACTTCTTTTAAAATTTAATGTAATTTCTTGACCTTTTCTGTAGCTTACAGTGGTAAATCGTAATCGGGGGAAGACTTACTTGCAGAGATCTGGAACATGTTCCATGTCTAGGCCCTGGTCCCTAAGAGTGGCAGCGGCAGGGTGGCAGCATTTGTGATGGGCCAGTGTTCTCTGAATGCCCTCCCTTAGGGTATAGGACTGAAAGAAAAGGCTCTCCCCTTCACTTCCAGAGAGGCTAGGCCACTAGGAGTTGGAATCCCTGGAGACCCAGCCAGATGCTTGCCCAGACTCTCATGGCTAAGGCTGTGCTAAGGCCATCAGTTTCCACAATCTGCTAAGACTGGAAGTAGACGTTAGTTTTGTAGCCCTAGGATGGTACTGGGCACAGAGGCAGGGGGATGACTGCACTGAAGAATATGGCCTTGGTTTCTGCAAGACATCTGCAGCATTTCACCCTCAGTCCAGCACCAGTGGGTGCCTGATTTCCAGTCCACATCAACCAGGTGAACATTGCATTTTGGATCTGGTTTTCCCCCGGGAACAGCAAGTGACACATCTGGGTCACAGGGGGAGCTCATTGGTTTGAGATGCAGACTTCAGGGCTCTCAGCTCTCACTTGCTTCCCTACTTCCCTTTCCCTAGACCTCCTTAAGTTTAATCACCCATTTGTGTGTGTGTGTGTGTGTGTGTGTGTGTGGTGCCTTGAATGCCTATGTTCTCTTAGGTGTCTAGGATTTTTCTCATGCTGTTCTCTCTTCCTGGATCAGTCTTTTCTGCCTTTTCTTCTAAGACTCAGCTCCTCCTTCTCTGAGCCTTCACAGACTCAAAGCCTTCAAGGCAAGACCCCCTTGCACCCAGACTGCCAGTGACTGGCAATTGGTCTTTTCTCATCTAAACACAGCTTAAAGTGAAAGTGGTTCAGTCGTGTCGGACTCTTTGCAACCCCCTGGATTATATAGTCCATGAAACTCTCCAGGCCAGAATACTGGAGTGGGTAGCCTTTCCCTTCTCCAGGGGATCTTCCCAATCCAGGGATCGAACCCAGGTCTCCCACATTGCAGGCGGATTCTTTACCAGCTGAGCCATCAGGGAAGCCCAAGAATACTGGAGTGGGTAGCCTATCCCCTTTCCAGGGGATCTTCCCGACCCAGGAATCGAACCGACGTCTCCTGCATTGCAGGCACATTCTTTACCAACTGTTTATTGAGAAAAGGATGAAGGAGCAACAGCGGGAATATCCATGCAGCTTGGGGCGTGTGAGCATGTGAATGTGTGTATGTGGGCACCTATGTTAAGCCCCATGTGAGCACCCGGGTGTGGACCTTAGGCAGACAGTGTTCCTCTCTGCCCTCTCCATCAGCCTGCCCAGCCCCCTCCTCAGTTGCTCTCTCTGCAACAACGTGACTCTCCTGCTTGTCTCTGGCCGCCACCCCCGCTTCTCTCCCATAACTGGCTGTAATATAAGAACTGAAGTACATTTTCCATTATGTGTCGTTTTTATTCAGCACAGTCTGAAGTTCCCTGCTCTTAAAAAATGTTTAAATTGGAATGTTTTTTCTTTTCCTCTGAACACACCCACGAAGGTAAATTGCCCTCTTGGTATATGGTCATGAATTTGTTTTTCTCTGCGTTGATGACCTTCTATAGAAAACAGAAGCCCTTTCTCCTGCCCACCACTTTCTCTCCCCTTTCAGTCTGACCCTCAGTGGCTCCTGCCTGGCTTGCAGACTGCCGCCCCCACGTTGGCCCAGCCCAAGTCTCAGACTCAGCACTATCTATCTGTCCCTCAGTCTGGAGCCTAAAGCTAATGTGATCGCTTGCCCCCTTCTCCGGGCGGGGGGAGGTGTGGGGGCGCGGTGGGCAAGGCAGAAAGAAGTTTCCTCTCTTCTGGAAACAATGAGCCAGGAAGCCCCCGGTGCACAGAGACGAGGAACCTGGCCACCAGAGGGCGCATGGACCTCAGGAAAGGGTGGTGGGCTCTCCTGAGTGAAGCCCTAAGCAGATGGCTGAGGGGTGCCCGCGGAGGTAGCTAAGTGGCTCCTCACGGAGCCTCTCTGAGCTGTAGGACCGCGTCTGTCTGAATGCCCTGCTGTGATCCCTGTAGATGTCCTCAGATGGTCCTGGGTTTCAAAGCCAATGGTTCTGTCCAAGTCTGTGTGCCAGGTGCCCAGACCCGGCTAGAAGCTGGGTATAGAAGAAATATCAGGGTTGAACTGCAAGGGGGCCCGGTTGTTACTATTTTAATGTGTATTCAGAAAAAATACTACTAACCCACAAAACACTTGTTGTTATGGATATTATTCCTTCAGTTCAGTTCAATTCAGTCGCTCAGTGGTGCCTGACTCTTTGCGACCCCATGAATCGCATCACGCCAGGCCTCCCTGTCCATCACCAACTCCCGGAGTTCACTCAAACTCATGTCCATCGAGTCGGTGATGCCATCCAGCCATCTCATCCTCGGTCGTCCCCTTCTCTTCCTGCCCTCAATCCCTCCCAGCATCAGAGTCTTTCCCAATGAGTCAGCTCTTCACATGAGATGACCAAAGTACTGGAGTTTCAGCTTTAGCATCATTCCTTCCAAAGAACACCCAGGACTGATCTCCTTTATAATGGACTGGTTGGACCCCCTTGCAGTCCAAGGGACTCTCAAGAGTCTTCTCCAACACCATAGCTCAAAAGCATCAATTCTTCAGCTCTCAGGTTTCTTCACAATCCAACTCTCACATCCATACATGACTACTGGGAAAACCATAGCCTTGACTAGATGGACTTTTGTTGACAAAGTAATGTTTCTGCTTTTGAATATGCTATCTAGGTTGGTCATAATTTTCCTTCCAAGGAGTAAGCGTCTTTTAATTTCACGGCTGCAATCATCATCTGCAGTGATTTTGGAGCCCCCCAAAATAAAGTCTGACACTATTTCCACTGTTTTCCCATCTGTCTGCTATGAAGTGATGGGACCAGATGCCATGATCTTCCTTTTCTGAATGTTGAGCTTTAAGTCAACTTTTTCACTCTCCACTTTCATTTTCATAAAGAGGCTTTTTAGTTCCTCTTTACTTTCTGCCATAAGGGTGGTGTCATCTTCATATCTGAGGTTATTGATATTTCTCCTGGGAATCTTGATTCCAGCTTGTAAGCAGGGTGACAGTATACAGCCTTGACGTACTCCTTTTCCTATTTGGAATCAGTCTGTTGTTCCATGTCCAGTTTGAACTGTTGCTTCCTGACCTGCGTATAGGTTTCTCAAGAGGAAGGTCAGGTGGTCTGGTATTCCCATCTCTTTCAGAATTTTCCTTAGCATGGACCTAAAAAAAGAGAGCTGATTTAAGACTGATTTAAAGGATTACATAAATAACTATTCCAATGACCCATGAAGGTGAAGCATGGATGATGGTGTTTCAAGATGAAGATGGTCATAAATCACCTCTTAATTACTTTTCTCCAAGCCAGCTTTCTCCCGCCACATCAGTCATGACATGTACACTGTTTCAGTTGCTCAGGCCTAAGCATTGGAGCCATCCTGAACTCCCCTCTTTGTTTCATCCACCATATCTGATCAGCCTGGAAACACTCTCAACCCTCAAAATAAAATCAGATTCCATGCACTTCTCCCACTTCCACCAGCCCCACCTGAGTCTGGGACTTTGCCAGCTTTCTCCCGGATGCCACAGTCACCTCCACACTGGTATCCCTTGTTACCACTCTGAAATCCGCTCAGCTAAACAAGGAGTACACGTAGGCAGGCATGGGTGCCATCTGGTCCCACTGTGAGCAATAGCTTGCTATACTGGCTGTGGGTTCGATTGCAGGTCACCTCCCCCTGGCATGGACAGAGCTGCCAAGGACTAAATGATTTTGCTTCTTAGTCTGCTTCGAAGCAGACATCTCCCTAGAAAGACAAGCCAATCCTGATTTAGGGCCTAACACCAGCTAGCCCTGATCAGGAGGGTGATGAAAATACATCTCTAGCTAAAAGGTTTGCTAAGCATAAGTCCAAACTTGCTCAGTTCTCTGGTTGGAACTAGGGCCGTGCCTGTGGAAGGCCTGATAGTGGCCCTGCCCTGAGAGCCCAGGAACGTGCTGGGGGCCTGAAAATATCTACCTTTGGAAACCTGGAGTATACCACAGCAGGGAAGTTGAGGAAGAAGACGCTGTCTTTATTTCCAATCAAATCATCCTTTCTTGGCTTGGTGAGGCTCTGTCCTTTTCCAGAATCTTCCACTTAGTTGTATGCACGTGAGTCATACTGGACAGTACTCTAAGGGGATCTGAGCAAGTTGCTGTTTTGTCCTCCATGGACAGATTTGTCCTAGAGAACCTTAAATTTGCCTAGGGTCTTGAAGGATGCAGAGGAGCTGTCTGGGCCAGTGAGGTGACATTCCAGGTCCAGGTTCAAGGTGCTAACGGGGAAAGGATGCTGAAGAGCGAGGCAAGGGTCCCAGTCTGTTGCTGGAGTGGTGCATGAACCCAGTGAATGCTCTCTTGGGCTCCACAGAGCCTAGAATTAACTTGGCCTCACTGGTGGAACTTGGACAAGTTTATTCCCGTTTTGAGCTCAGTTTTCAACTTATTTTAAGAAATGCATTTCTCAGGGCCCCCTGCAACCCTTCTGGGGGTGGGAGGAGAATGGGTTTGTCTTATTTCCACTCATATCCTTGCATCACTCAAATTTGTCAAGTGGCTAACATCCAGGCAGACTTTCAGAGTTGCCAGTTTCTACAGATCAATGTATTTAATTAGATGGGTTTTCTTTTTTCTCTTTTACTGAATTGAGTAAGCAAATAAAATTTGGGCAATTTGTTATTAGGTCATTTAAATGCCAAATCAGTTTCATAATCTGGACTTGTGCCACATCCAAGTCCTTCCAATTTCTTTCCAGAGGGGTGGAATCTGAAGCCAGCTGGAGGAGTGGGTATTACTGGGGTCTGTAGTACTCCTGAGGGTCTGAGCATCTGCAGTCTAGCCGGACTCTCTGTTGATCTAAGAGTGCAAGCTGGGTGGTTAGAGAGTTTAGGGCCAGTGTTGGATGGGGGCAGTGGTGACATGGTAATAATCAGATGTTCTTGGCGTTCTCCACGAACAAAGGCTTGCTTTGAATCTGCAACCTCTGTTTTCTTATCTGTATCACCAATAAAGTCTCTGCAACACTCTAGTTCTGGGGAGGTAGAACTGCCCCAGCCCCACCAAGGTATAGCTGGTCCCTCCAGTGCTGGGAGGAGACAGCCCTTGGGACCCAGGTCTTGGAGGCCCAACGAGGAGCGGTGAGGAGAAGTCTGGGATCGGGAGGGCAGCCGCCTGGGCTCGGCCTGAGAGGTGCCTGGTCTGAGACGTGCCCCGTCTGAGAGGTGCCCGCTGGCCAGGCTGCACTGGGCTCAGGACTGCTCGCCCCGCTGCTGTTCCACCTCTGGCCACAAGGCAGGGTGGGGGCGCTCTCGCTCCGCCGATGGAGCGGGCCGCGGCTCTTTCCAAGCCCTTGGCCGCCCTCCACGTCGCGGGAACACTTTTGCTGGTCCTGGACTCCCGGGAGCGCGGGCACCTCAAGATCCCCCGGCGAGAAGGGGTTTGGATGCTGAGAGATGGGCAGCCGTAGGCACCGAGCATGGCAGGAGGGAGGTCTCCCTGGGCGCCCAACCTAGGTCTCCACATTCCCATCCCCTTTTCGAGCCTCGCCCCTCGCCCCTTCTCTCCCTCCCTGTTGACACCCTCTTCCTGCCGAGGAGAGGCAGGAGGGAGGTAGCCGTGGGTCATTTCCCTCTGGGACCTGCTCTGAGAGGTGAGGCTGGGGACGCTAAGCCACCTTCCTGGCTCCTGCAGCCCAAAGAGTGAGCAGACCTGGCTGCTCAGACCTGTTGAACTCAGGGAGGCCGTGACAAGGCATGACGGGCGTCCGGAGGCAATGGTTGGAGGGCTCTCTCGTATGGGTCTGGGGACAGGCATTCGGGGCATCAGGCTTGGTAAATAACATTAGCAAGGTGACAACCCCGAGCAGGCAAATTGGGAATGCAGACAGGGCTTGGTGACCATGCTGGCTGTCTGCCTGTGAGTCATTTCTCCAGATCGATTCATCGCAGAGCACGTGGATGGGCAATGTGCTTAGAAAGAGAGGCCTAGTAGAGCCTTCCCTGCAGACCACAGAGCTCTCTGGGTGGCCAGGAACGCTGCCTCCTCTTGCTGGGCACAGAAGCCACTCAGGGCCCTTGTCCTTTCCCTACTTGCCCCTATTTTGCAAGGGTTGGTACAGGTTCCCCAGTTTTCAAGTTGAAATTGAACTTTCCTAAAGCTACCCTGATTTGGGGGACTCCAGGGATCCCCCAGCCCCACTGAATCGAGTCCCTTCTTGTGGCTCCATCTCCTTGTCTATGTCGAGTGCTTGGTGCAGAGTAGATGCCAATGAATATTGGTTGTCAGAATGAAGAAACCACTCTATTTCTCTATTTTTGAACGTGCTTGGCTTTGTGTTTCCTTCTAAACCTAGGAAATAAATGGATGGCCCATTAGGAAACAAGTGGGTGTCCAGTGTATACATAGCAGAGAGTGGTTTCAGGAGATAAACCAGTTCTGTGCAGATGTGGGGTGGGGGCAGGGGCCGGTGGGGTGGCAAACAGGGTCTGGGAAAGAGGAAATTTGCCTGCAAAGAGTCCTGGGAATACAGCTTATTTTACAGGCTCTTCCTTCCTGCACTTCCTTTTCAGTTCTGACCCTGTGAAACAGAAAACAGCTTTCTTTGACCCAGAGACAAGGCAGGCTGTGACTGTAGTGTGCAGACGTGCTGAGAGCTAATTGTGCCCACTACGGGACAGCTCCAGCACTCTCCACAGGAGAACTCTGTGGTGTGGGCAGGTCAGTGACCTGGTTGCTGAGAGCATGTGACCTGGAAGCTGCTCCCGAGCCCCTTCCACCCTCCACCCCCAGTCACAGTGGGCCCCTAACCCAGGTTTCTGATGGGTTGTTTACCTAAGTCCATAGATAATATCTGAGCCACATGGAGAAAGCACTAATGGGTGACATTTGAAGATTCTGAGCTGAATCTGCCTGGAATTTGATTTTTGCCTCTTAACAAAACAAAACAAAACAAAACTTTCCACTTTATATTTTCAAATCTTGCCATGCATTGAGTCATTTCTTAATGGCACATAAATCCCATCCATTAGTTCATATTTGCCTGTTGTTTCAAGAGGATATTTTTTTATAGCCAGTGACCATAGCTAGTTTTGTGTCATGCCCTCCTCGCATTTGCGCATGTGTAGTCCTTTGGGCTCGTGGCCCTGCAAAGCCACAGCTTGGAGCTGGAGGCAGCTTTGCCCCTGCTACACAGAGGAGTGGGGGCTGCAGGGGGTGGCCACCTGTGAAACATGCCCCACACAACTGGGTTCTGCCTGGCTTCCATTGTGAGGCTCACTGGGGCATGGAGGGAGTTGCAGGAGAGGTCAGGCTGTGGCCAGTTCTGAGTGGAGGAAGAAAGAAGCGGGGCGGGGGGAGGAGAGAGGGAGGGAAGGGAGAGGCAGGAGACTTCTGGTGACTCATGGCCACAGTGATGACAGCTGGCACAACTTGACTTCCTTGGAAGCCAGGCAGCACCCAATACCCAGCACTGAGTGCACAGCTCTGCAGGGTGGTGGGGTTCACCCCAAGGGGAGGGATAGTGCAAGTGTCACTCTGGAGTGAAGACAACCTTGGCAGCTTGTGCAAGTATGCTGGCTTTACTCTTGGGGAATGCCATGGTGTCTCCCAGGAGCCTGGCCAGCCGGCCATGGCCACATCCTCTTTGAAATGGGTCTTCACAGGCTTGGCCGATCGTCCCTCACACCCAGGTCCCAGGTGCCACCTGAAATGGTCCTCCCCTGCCTTTAACCCTCTTTGGCTTTCTTTCCCTGGATCTGTCTCCTCTGTCGTCTACCTCCTCCCTCCCTTCTTCTGCCTGGTCCTTCTCTTCTGTCTGGTCCCTGCGCCCCTAGCCCTCTTTCTCCCGTTTCTCCTGCCCCTCCTCCCTCCTCTCCTCTCTCTCCCTCAATAGCTGTCTTGCTGTCCCTGCACCTTCTGGCCTTTCCTCTGCCTCTTTCCTGCTCCTTCTTTCTCCTTCCTTTCCTCTTTCCTCCTTTGCCTCCCTCCCCCTCCTTCCTTGTCTCCCCCAAGGCTGCTCTCCGCTCCTTACTCTTGTCTTCATGTCTGTTTTCCACTCCTCATCCCATCCTTTTTCTCCGTTTCCTCCCCATTCCTTATTCCTCTCTGCATCCCTGTCCTCAGAATCCTTTACCCATGTCTGCTCACCTTTGGTCATTCTTTCAGGTCTCTGCCCTCTTTTCCCAGTCTCTCCCCTCCCTCTCCTCTCCTCTCATTGTTCCTGCTGCTCTGTGTTGGTCTCTCTCTGCTTTCCACCATCCTTTCTTCCCTCCTCACAGCTCTTCCCTCCACCGTCAAACTCTCTTCATCTTTCATCTCTCCACCAAACTGCCCCTCCAGCTCCTTCTCCCTGCCCTGTGCTCCTCTGTCTTTGCTTTCCTGTTTCTTGAATCCCTGCCTTTCCCCTCTACTTCTCCCAGAATCCCAAGTGGCAGAATCCTGGGAGCAGCTAAGCCCTCCCCCACCCCTCTAACTGTTCTAAGCACTGCCTCAGGGACACTCATTGGGACACAGAGGAAACAGCAAGCCCTGGGAGTCAGGCAGGAGGGGGAGACCGGCTCAGAGCTGACGTGCCATATGGGGCTGCTGATGCTTGTAGCCCAGACAACAGGGAAGGGGATCCTTGAAGGTTGCTAGGTTTTAGTGGGTTCCTAGTCAATGTGCTGTCAATGGGAGTTGCCTCTGATGGGCACCCCCAGAGATAAGCCATCTGTGCATGAGCACGGTTGAACTGCAGGCAGATCTCGCGTAGGATGACCCTTTTGTCTCTAAGATCCTCCCTTGGGTGGATGGTCCTCCATGCCAGCCTCTTCCCATAGGGCCTGGCCATCCTTGCCCATCACCTACATCCTTAGCTGCCCGTTGCCCCTGCCTGTATCTCTTAGCCCCAAGGCCCATGTCCCGGCCCTTCATTTCCCACTTACCTCATTCTCCACCTCCATTCAGTTTGCTACTGTATCCATCTGCTCACAG
The DNA here is from genome assembly GCF_014754425.2 of Oryx dammah. Lineage (NCBI taxonomy): Eukaryota > Metazoa > Chordata > Mammalia > Artiodactyla > Bovidae > Oryx > Oryx dammah. The sequence goes on from NW_024070207.1 coordinate 54,719,223, forward strand.
CTGGCCGTGGGGCAGTAGGGCACGCATCCTTGGGAAGCTACTGCCTCTGCTGTTCACCATGAAGGAGGCAGTGGGGGACGGGGGATTCCTAAAGGTGGTGGGGACCCTAGAACAACCCAGTCCTGAGCTCTGCATCAGAGCAGGAAAAGCTGTGGACCCCTACAACTACATCCCTAGCCAAACGAGGATTCTGCCCTTCACAGAGAGCCCCCCCGGGGCCCAGGGGAGCTCCTGTGGCTGTAGCTCATACATCACCTACTGCGTGTGTTTCTGTCTTTGCGCCAAGCCCTGCCAGAGGACAGTGGCAACAGCATTCTGTCGACTCAAGAAGGACCCAAAGGAGCGGGGGTGGGAGTGGCTGCACAAACACAGTCTCAAGCCTCTTGTGCAGGAGACACTGAGGGCCAACCAGGGCCTATGCCTAGGTTGTCCAAGACCTGGGACCAGAAGCAAATCTAGGGTGACACTTGGCAAGCCTGGGCCTCGGGGTCCTCATGTTAAGCAGAGTAACAGACTTCCATGGTCTTTCGGCTGGGGTAATACTAGCTTATCAAGGCGCATTTTTCTTCAGGCCCTATATTCATACATAGGTGCTTTCACTGAAGCCTCTCATTAACTCAACAAGCTGGTTTCCGGTTTTGCCCAGACAGTAACCAAGGTGCAGGACATTTCAGTGATCCGTCAGAGATGTGCGGCGAGTAAGTGGCAGAGTCAGACCTGGCACATGGGTCTACTGTCTCTGCATCCCCTCGCCAGCTCTGTCAAGGTACTTCCTGTTGGAGGGCCAGGGCTCCAGCACTTTGAGCTCTTGTCCACCAGAAGCAACTGGATGAATGAAAAGGCAAACCCGAGGGGGCAAACCTCCAAAGCCCTGAAGGGAGGGGTGGCTTTTTGACTGTTGTTTTCTTTTCATCTCTGCTACAAGCTGGGCGGCAGGGTACTTTGCCCAAGGCACTGTGTGTTTTATCATTGTTTTGTGGTAGCAGAGGTTCTGTAATGTTTGCTTAATCACTTGCTGTTCCCGTTGCCTGCATCCTCTGCCCTCAATCTGTACATTACCAGCTTCTTCTTGACATTCAGTCCTCAGCTTAAATGTCACCATGTTTGGCCACCCATTCTAAAGTGGCCATTTAGCCACTCTATTTCATCATCCCATCTTAATTTTCTAGCCAGCACTGCTTGTTTCTATTGTCCTCCTTTATTTCTTCCTTTGTGCAATCTCTCTCTCTCTCTCCTAACTAGACTGCCAGCTCTGTGAGTGCAAGACCACATCTGGATCCCTTTTGTATTCCCAGGTCCTGGCACTGTGCTTGGCACCCAGTAGGGGCTCAATGTATAGTTGCTATGAAGCCCAGGGAAGCAGGGACCAACCTTGTCCATGAGAATTAGGGAAAGTATTGAAGGATGATTAGGAGCTGTCCAGGCAGAGAGATAGGACCAGGCATTTCTAGTAAGAGAAGCACACTTCAGAATGTTGGCATTACCAGCTCCAGCCTTGATCTTCCCCGACCAGAGGTTCTGGACTTGAACACCAAGACCTTGGGGAGGGCTGCTTTCTTAAGCACCCCGAGCCCCAGTAGTGCCAGTGAGAGAGCTGCAGGAACCTCCAAACAATTATAGATCTGCCAGTGCCCGTCTTATTGTTGTTCAGTCACTCAGTCATGTCTGACTTTTTGCGACCCCATGGACTGCAGCACGACAGGCTTCCTTGTCCTTTACCATCTCCCAGAGCTTGCTCAAACTCACGTCCATTGAGTTGATGATGACATCCAACCATCTCATCTTCTGCCATCCGCTTCTCTTCCTGCCTTCAATTTTTTCCAGCATCAGGGTATTTTCTGATGAGTCAGCACCCATCTAAAGAAAGGAAATATCCCCAAACCTCTCAGCAGCTTGTCCTATAGCCTCGAAGTGTCCTACTTTACCAGAGCCGACCCCTCTAAGGTCATCTCTGAGCAGGGTGAGGATGAAGGCCCCTGGGCATGCAGCCTAGTGCATGGACGTGAACCTGCATACACATGCTGTAGGTTTAAAGCTCTGTCCTGTGTCTGAGGGATGGACTCTGAGCTCTGGCCCCTGACCATGCCCCTGAACCGCGTGCCTTTCAGTCGTTGTTTTGACATCAGGAGGATGACCAGATTTTTGGCAAGCCTTGGGGAAGAAGGTAAGGATTGCGATACTGCATCCAAAAGTCCCAAGTCACAGAAATGGAAATTGGCTGCCATGTCAGGAAAGTATAAGGGAGAGGAAACTGCCTTGTGAGCAATTCTGCATGGTCATAAACATCCCCAATAATCCTTTACACTGGTGTGGCTCTCTATCAGGTGCTGAGTACCTTCCCACACATCAGTCCACCCAAGCTTTGCCATAGCCTGCGAGGCAAACAGGGCCAAGATTAGCTCCCCAAGGAGGCACTGGCCAAGCTGGGGCCAGAAGCCAGGCCTCCTGCCCCAAGTCCAGAGCACTGCCATCAATTTTGCCCAGGCCCTTGCCCAGGCCCAAGAGGTTGTTTTGCTGCAGTGGGGCATCCGGCCTTGAGCACCAGTGGACTGGAGACGGGGTTTTGGTTAGGAGAGTCAAGGTCAGTGGACTGCATTCTAAGGAGCCCTGAATGGCTGATTTGTCTTCCTTTCTGCTCTTCTTCTGCCCTCTTTTTTGCTTGTATTGTGGTAAAATTCACATAGCATGAAGTTCATCATTTAACAATTTTAAAGTATACACTTCATTAGCATTTAGTACATTCATGGTATTATACAATCATTACCTGTGTCTAGTTCTACAACATTCTGGTCACCCCAAAAGTAAACTTCACATTCATGAAGCACCATCCTCAATTCTCCTCTCCCTTCTTTACACTTAAAAAAAAATAAACCCTTATTACTGCGATTTATTTGTGGACTTCGGGTGTAGAGAGTTGAAATTGAATGTGTATCTCATTTCAGGGCCAGCTACTAAAATCACCTAGGGGGTATATGAGGACCCTTTCTCCTTTTATGTCTTTTCCCCTTTATTTCAGATCCTCACCTCTTTTCTTCCCTTTCATGGACACCCACTCTAATGCATTTGAGATGCATCTCTGAATATGTATGTGTTCTTGTAAAATATAGTGTTGTTTTGTGTATGTGTTCTTATTTGCATAAATATTATTGTGCTGTAAATCTTGTTCTGTTTCTTGCTTGAAAAAAAAAAACAGCACTATAATTTTGAGATCACTCTATGCTGCACATACATCTGGTTACTTCAAACTGCTGCTTAGAATTCTATTTATACTATCCATTCTCCTGTGGATGGAAAAATGGCCTGTCCCCAGTTTCATGCCATGGCCCCCCTTGGACATGTTCCAATGGTACCTGCATTGGGATAGACTCCCAGATGTGGGCTCAGTGGATCACAGAGTACACGTGTACTTAATGCTACTAAACCCTGTTGGTTTCCTCTCCAAAAGAGTAGGTCAAAAAAAGAATGAAATAGTGCCATTTGCAGCAACATGGCTGGACCTAGAGATACTAAGTGAAGTGAGTCAGACAGAGAAACACAAATAACATGATATCACTTATATGTGAAATCTAAAAATAGGCTACAAACGAACTCATTTACAAAACAGAAATAGAGATACAAATGTAGAAAATAAACTTATAGTTACCAGGGACTAAGGTGGGGGAGGGATATATTGGAAGATAAGGATTGACATATATACACTGCTATATATAGAATAGATAACCTATCATATGGCAAAGGGAATTCTACTCAATACTCTGTAATGACCTATATGGGAAAAGACTCTAAAAAAAGAGTGGATATATGTATACCTGATTCACTGTATACCTGAAACTAACACAGCATTGTAAATCAACTATACTCTGATAAAAATTAATTTTTTTGCATTTAGATTTAGTTCATTTTAATTTTGGATTTCTGTAGTTTTTAGATACATGTCCTTTTCTCAATTAAAAAAAAAAGTAACTCTGTGAGGTAGATATTATGATCCCTACTTTTCTTTCTTTCTTCAAAAAATAATTAATTATTTTAATTGAAGGATAATTATTTTACAATATTGTAGTGTTTTTTGCCATACATCGACATGAATCAGCTATGGGTGCACATGTGTCAAAAGATAGTTCAGCTTATAGTCCCACCAGGAAAGCACGGGGGCTCTGGTTTCACCTAGTCCTTGCTGACATCTGGCATTTTCGCACTTTCTAATACTTTCCAAACTGATAGGGGCTAAGAGAATCTTATTGTATTTTCCAATTCGCATATCCTTGATTACTAGCGAGTTTGGGCATTCATCCCCAGGTTTATTGGCTATTATGAAAATTGCTTGTTTAAATACTTTCTCTGTTTTTTCTTTTCTTTTTTTAAATTTGAACTCCTGTCTTTTTTCTGAACAATCTCCTCTTGTTGGTTTGGTTTTAGGCATCACATATATATTCACCTCTTGGTCATTTATCTTTTTATTCCCAATGATATCATTTTATGAATAGAAATCCTTACTTTTATTTAATTGAACCTATCAATTTGTATGGCTTGAAGGTTTTATTTTTAGTCTGATCCCTGTCCTCTCCAAGACCTAACGGTATTCTACATTTTCTTTCAATGCTTTTTTGGTTTTACCTTTTATATTTAGGTTTTTAAATCCATCAGAAATCACTTTTTATTTGTGGTGTGAAGTGGGAATGTAACGATTTTTTCAGCACTATTTACTTAAAAACGCTTGTTTTGCTTATTGGTTTGTCATTCCAACTTCAACATATATATTAAATTGCTATTATTTTCCTTGGGATCTGTTTTTTTTCTACACCAGTACATAGTGCTTTTTTAAAAAAATTGCTTTAACTTTGTATTACATCTTATCTTGCAGGACAAGTCTTTCTCTTTGCTCTATTAGGATGAATCTTTCTCTTTGCTCTTCTATACAAATTGACTTAATGTCTTTTGAGGACTTTATTCTGTCAATTTCTTCTTAAATCCCATATAAACAAATTCACAGCACTGGCAGAATGGAAAGACCTCTTTCCTCTTGGGTCCTGAGGAGAGCTACTCTTTTATGGCAGCTAATACTTCAACCATGATAAAGTTCTTTCAAGCCATTTGTTTTATTTCAGAACCCTAAAGAAGTCCCTGAGGAAGGCAGCCCCATTTTACAGATGTGGATACTGAGGCTTAAAGAGGGGTAGGTTTTTCCAGAGATGCCCAGTGAGTTAGTCAGGTGGTAGTTTCCTGAGCCCCTGTCCTTGTCTATGAACACCACTCCATGCTAACACACAGTGTTCAAAGACCATAGACAACTCAGGCTCCAAAGCACAAATATTTGCCACTCAGTCTCCACCCAGATAGACAAGGTAAGGGGACAGCAAAGCCAGAATTGCTTTGAAGGAGCGAGAGCTGAAGACCAATGGGCATTTCCAGGGAGGTCATCAAGCATAGTTAGGAGGCTATGGTCAAAGCAGAGGGTGGTTTGGGAGACAGTGGAAATAGTTCTAGAGCCAGATGTGGGCACATTGCAGGGGTGGCCATGGAAACTCAGTGCTAATGACACTGCAGTTGAATGAATATTTATACATCAAAATTTCCCACACTCTATCAGGCAAGCAAGGAGCATGGGTCAGAAGGAGGGAGAAAAGGACATGGTGGCTCTGGTGACTGCAGTGAGGAAGCCAGCAGTAGGCTCTGCAGGCACAGGTGGTGTGCACAGCAGGGCTTCCTTGAAGAGGGGCTAGGAGTCTAAATAGCGACTTAGCCTGAGCAGCAGGTCAGTGGAAAGACTTGACCCAGGTACCCTATGACCAGAGACATCACTCCAGTGGAGTCTGACAGGGCCCAGCTACCCATCAGCAATCCAGCTCCATCTGAGCAAGCACCTTTTTAAGGTCAGGGCCCCTGCCTCAGAATGGGTACCCTCCTTGGCCCTGGAGGTGTGCAAGGAGTGGTTGCATGGCCACAGGAAGGTGGAGGTTGAACATATGTTTGAGGTGGAGATGGTTCTACAGCACTGGCCCACTGGTTCACAGGTGGACTTCAGACTCACTTGGGGGTGGGTTAAAAACACAGATGCCAGTTCCTACCCTGCTGAGTCCACCCCTATGCTGGGGAACCTCTAGTTTAGAGCAGTTCTTCTCAAACTATCTGAGATAGAAAGACTAGTTTTTCAATCTCTACTCTGTCACAAGATATATTATACAAAGAGCTTCCAGATGGCTCAGTGGTAAGGAATCCGCCTGCCAATGCAGGAGATGCAGATTCCACCCCTGGGTCTGGAAGATCCCCTGGAGAAGGGAATGGCAACCCACTCCAGTATTCTTGCCTGGAGAATCCCATGGGCTTCAGAAACTGGAGTGCTACAGTCCATAGGGTCATAAAGAGTCAGACATGACTTAGTGACTAAACAACAGCAAATATTTTCTAAAAGACAAAATCTCACCTTTTTCTGTTGTTCAGTTCAGTTCAGTTCAGTTTGGTCACTCAGTTGTGTCCGACTCTTTGCAACCCCATGAATTGTAGCCAGGTCAAATTGCTAAAACAGTACCTAGACACCTACTCTTATTGCTGTACTTAGGAATCAGCACTAGCATGTGAAATGTTCTTGTAGAGTTCATGGCCAGCCTGGAGGTTCGAGGCCACAATGCCTCTGCTTCTGATCAGCAAAAGCTGTCCTGCCTCTACTCCACTTGTGAGGCTCCCCTGAGATAAGGGCCTTTGGGCTTGGTCCACCCACTGAGGACCCAATTGGTTCTATCCTTGTCTTGGCTCCTCAATTTCCTCTTCACTCCCTGTGAAGGGAGCAGCTGCCATAATTCCTTCCTAAAAGCTCAAAGAGCGATGGAACAAGATGCTTATCCAGTCTTTCTTTGAGGGGGCCCTGACCTTCCCATTGTTCACTGTAAGTGATAAATAAAGCATATGTTGACTTTTCAAAGACCTGGCCTGGCCCAAACGGGTACATCATGGTTTCCAAAGTGGAATTCCCAAACCAGCTCAACTTCTCTGGCTGCCCTCCAGAGGCTGTGGTCCAGAAGGTGGAAGAGCTTTGGGGTGGGCTTTACTACAGAATGACAGCTACACAAAAGCTCCCAGAGCAGGCCAAAGAAAGACTATGTTGAGGGACATGGGCCACTTGATGTCAAAGGAATGGAATGTGCCTGCCACAATGATTGCTGAGGCTCTGTACCACTTGAACATTCCATGTTTCAAACAGGCTGTTGGCTAAGATGGTTGATCTATGTACACTTTCTCCCATGGCCACAGAGACAAATTCATTGCCTTAAAACTTACTTAGCATCTTCTAGCTGCTAGTCCCTGTGCTGAGCCCTGCTGAGGGAGGTGAAGAATCATACATAGCCCCAAGTCTGGAGATGCATGCAGCTCACAGTCCAAAGGGGAGAAAGAAAATAAACATCCCTCAGTTCAGTTCAGTCACTAAGTCATGTCTGACTCTTTGTGACCTCATGGACTTCAGCATGCCAGGCCTCCCTGTCCATCACCAACTCCTGGAGTTTACTCAAACTCATGTTCATTGAGTCAGTGATGCCATCCAACCATCTCATTCTCTGTCGTCCCCATCTCCTCCCACCTTCAATCTTTCACAGCATCAGGGTCTTTTCCAATGAATCAGTTCTTTGCATTAGGTGGCCAAAGTATTAGAGTTTCAGCTTCAGCGTCAGTCCTTCCAATGAATATTCAGGACTGATTTCCTTTAGGATGGACTGGTTGGATTTCCTTGCAGTCCACGGGACTCTCAAGAGTCTTCTCCAACACCACAGTTCAAAAGCATCAATTCTTCACCACTCAGGTTTCTTTATAGTTCAACTTTCACATCCATACATGAGTAGTGGAAAAACCATAGCTTTGACTAAACAGACCTTTGTTCACAAAGTAATGTCTCTACTTTTAAATATGCTGTCTAAGTTGGTCATAGCTTTTCTTCCAAGGAGCAAGTGTCTTTTAATTTAAACTAAATTACATTAAATATCCCTAACAGGGCACAATTGCCAATACATAGACCAGGCTGGGTTGTCAGCTCCATGAGGGCTAGCTTGTTTACTAATCTGTGCTCAGTGCCTGAAGATCACTCGATATTTGTTGAATAAAAGCTCTTTAATGTCCCTAATGTGAGGACTGTGATGGATGAGCAGTTTTATGTGTCAACTTGGTCAGGCTATCAGTTCAGTTCAGTTCAGTTCAGTTGCTCAGTCGTGTCCAACTCTTTGTGACCCCATGAATCACAGCACGCCAGGCCTCCTATCCATCACCAACTCCTGGAGTTCACTCAAACTCATGTCCATCGAGTCAGTGATGCCATCCAGCCATCTCATCCTCGGTCGTCCCCTTCTTCTCCTGCCCCCAACCCCTCCCAGCATCAGGGTCTTTTCCAATGAGTCAACTCTTCGCATGAGGTGGCCAAAGTACTGGAGTTTCAGCTTTAGCATCAGACCTTCCAGTGAACACCCAGGACTGATCTCCTTTAGGATGGACTTGTTGGATCTCCTTGCAGTCCACGGGACTCTCAAGAGTCTTCTCCAACACCACAGTTCAAAAGCATCCATTCTTCAGCCCCAGTTATTCAATTAAACACTAGTACAGGTATAGCTGTGAAAGTGTTTTGAAGATGTGGCTGATATCTACAGTTAGTTGAGTTGAGGTAAAGGAGATCACCATTGATAATGTTGGTGAGCCTCAGCCCATCAGTTGAAAGGCCTCAAGAAAAAAACTGTGGTATCCATGAGAAAGAAATCACAGCTATGAATGGCAGCATCTGCTCCTGCTTGAGGGTTTCCAGTCTGTTCTTCCTGATGGCCTGTCATATGGCTATCAGACTTGCCTAGCCAGCCCCACAATTGAGTCACAAATTGACTGCAATAAATTGAGTAAACCAATTCCTTGCAATAAATCTACATTTATCTATCATCCATAAATCTACCTATCAATCAATCATCTAACTAAAGGATTCTATCAGAGAAACAGAATCAGTATCTCTATATCTCTATCCTCTGGGACCACATCTCAACCCCACCCCAGCCCCCAGTGTTCTTAACCATGAAGCATTACTCAAGCTGGCTGTGACTTCTGCTGTCTTCCCCAGCAGTCTGTGAGTAGGCATGAACTTGGCTTCCCTCATGTCCATAACCATGGTGTCTTATCACACATGCCCTGAATGGTCCTCTCGAATGATCTTTGGATGAATGGATGTGCAGATGCTGGAAGGCTGAGGGCAAGGTATACTGATGATTTCTCCCTAGGCCAGCTTATCTGCCTTCTGTGACTTCAGTGATGACCTCTGTGTTTTTGACTGCTAATCTTCTAGCTCTAGCCAAGACCTTTCCTCTGATCACCAGATCCATAGCTCTAATCACCCACTGGACCTTGTAAGGCAACAAACTCAGTATTAATAGCACCGGAGCCTTGTACCTAGGTGTAGACTCCTGGGCCCAATTGCCCGGTTTAAATCTTTGCTCCTTCACTGACTAGCTGTGAAATTATTTAATCTATAGGACTCAGTTACCTCATCAAAAAATGAAACTCATCATCACCATCATTATCGTCATCGTGTACCTTATGGGGTTTGAGAAGGAATGAGGTAAGACATGCAAAAAGAGAAAAAGGAACCTGGAACACAGAATGTCCTCTACTGTACTAAGGACAGGTTAGCTAATGTGATCATTTTCCATTCCAATTGGTCTAAAGCAAAACTCAAGTTCTTCTCTAAGTTGTTTCTCCTGTCCTGTATTCTCCACTCAGTAAATATCTCTACCATCCACATCCCATCCATTTCCCAATATATTTTTAATTATGTCAACTCTAATTCTTAAATATCTCCTTTTCTCCATCCATATTATTATCATCCTGATCCTAGCCACAATCATCTCTTATCTGGATGACTCATTAGCCTCCTAAATTGTCTCTTTGCCTCTGTTCTTGCCCACTTTCTCAAAGTCTACTCCCAATACCACAGCCAGAAGGATCTCTACATAGCTTGTAACTCCTGTTCAGAACTTTCCAGTTTTTCCATGTCATGAAGAATAAAGTCTAAACTCTTCCTCCTGGCCTCCACACCCTACTTAATCTTGCTTCTGCTTACCTCTCTGACCTCGTGTTTGGCCTTTCTCCCCATCCTCCACTATGTTCTGGTTACACTGACTCCTTGGCTCTTTCTGAAACACAGATGAGCATTGTACTTCAAAGTGTCTGCACATATTGGTCTCCTTGGCTGAAACCTAGGTAATTCCTCCTATTTATGCCTCAGTTCATGCATTAGCTCTCCAAGAAAGAGTTGCTAGACCTCTTATGCTTGATCAAGTTCTCCATTATGTGTTCTCATTGCATCCCAGATGCTCCTGTCATAGCTCTTAGCCCAGATGTCATTTATCTTTATCGGTCTGCTCATCTGAATCTATATCTTTCTCTTTCACTAATGCCAAAAGCTTCATCTGTTTTGTTCAACTCTGCTTCCAGTAGCTAGAAGAGTATCTAGCACATAGTAGATACTCAATAAAAAGTTATTAAGAAAGCTTAGTAATTGAGGCAACTTCTCATTTGGTCTTGGGGGATGAGCAGTCCTTTTCAGCAATTTAATTTACAGGAGACCGTCAACTGGGTGGGCTTCCCTGGTGGCGCAGTGGTAAAGAATCCACCTGCAATGTCAGGAAACACAGGAGATGCAGGTTCTATCCCTGGGTCAAGAAGATCCCCTGGAACAGGGCATGAGAATCCACGCCAGTATTCTTGCTTGGAGAATCCCATGGACAGAGAAGCCTGGGCTACAGTCCATAAAATCACAAAGAGTCAGACATGACTGAAGCAACTGAGCATGCATGTATGCACATCAGTTGGGTGGTGAAGAAGGAGCAAAAGGTTTTTTAGGAGAGTCAACAACACGAGCAAATGCATGAAGCAATGAAAAAGAGAGTGGGCTGAGAGAAAGATGGGGATCTTGGAATGGCTGATGAAAGTATATAAGGGACAAGCTAGAGGGTGAAGTTGGAGATTATAGCAGACCTTGTGCTCCAGGCTAAATAGATGTGTGTGTTTTTTTTTTTTTTTTTTTTTTTTTTGGGTCTGGAGGGGAAGAGGAAGGAGGGGCTAGGAAAGGGGCATGCCACATGGAAGAATGCTCCCAGTGAAGACTCTTCCTCTTTCATCTGATTCTAGGTATCTCTCATTCATTGTAAGCCACCTCTAAGTGCTTGGGTGCAGTTTTGTCAGCCAGGCTAAGCCCCAGGGAGTCCCAGTGTTCACCTTCTTTCTTATGTTACATTTTCCCAAGCTTAAGAGCACCCTCCCCCCTCTTTTCCCCCTTTGAGAAAAGCATGTGCAAAATCCTCAGCACCATACGTTCCATGAACACTCATTGTTCAAAGTTAGACAGCTAGGGACAAGGGCCACAGCTATACATTTGGAGAAAAACTGCTGGTGCTTCTGAGAGGGGTTAGAATCACTATAACCTCCAGGTTTCAGGGCCTTTGATGTGGACCTTTGGCCAGAGTAAGGAGAGACAGAGTGAAAAAGAGACAATGGAGAGAGAGTGACAAAGAGACCCAATCTGGGAGACAGGCGCGAAACAACAAAGAACACAAGGAAAGGCAGAGACAAATGATCGTGAAGACCTAGGAGCCACAGAGAGATGGCCCTGGTGAGAAAGGCTCAGAGGTCTAGTCAGAGGCGCAAATGTGTGTAACTGGTGGCTCGATTGGCTCAGCTTCTGATAAACAACCTTTTCCTCTCAATGAAAGGGATGTACGAGCTCTGTACTTGGAAGTTAAGTGAAACAAGAAAGAATATCAAGGGAAGCCAAGTGAAACATAAGCTTATTGGCCACCTAAGAAGTTTACCAGCAAAATTTTTATATCTATTGCTTTTCTTCCTTTCAAGAACAAACTGTGAAAAGTATGTATGAAGGTAAGTACACAGGCTTCTCACCCACAGAGAAGAGCTTGAAATAACTAATGGCCATCTGGGCACCCTGCTGAGGGGTTTGGCCCTAGTTTGCCTCATCCTCTAGCCTCAGTCTTGCCATCTGGAATGATCCTTGGAGACTGTATCCAGCCTTGACAGTTGTGTCCCACACCTCAGTCTGTGTCTCTAGGGTCACTGCTGCAGCACTCTGGGATTTGCCTTGACACAGGTATCTGAGAAGTGGGTGCCGTGAAATGCCAAATGGAAAGAAAGAATAATGTTTTCTGACTTTCTACTGCTGTACCGGAGAATAGACTATGGGGTGGCTTTTCTTTGTTTTTATTTCCAAAGTCAATTAGAAAGAAACTTCAAGATTCATACACCCCAATGTTCACAGCAGCACCATTTATAATAGCCAAGACATAGAAGCAACCTAAATGTCCATTGACAGATGAGTGGATAAAGAAGATGTGGTATATATATATATGTGTGTGTGTGTTATACATATATACATATATATGTCTATATATACATATATAGACATATATATGTCTATATATATATAATGGAATGTTACTCAGCCATTAAAAAGCATGAAATGAGGCCATTTTCAGCAACATGGATGGACCTGGAGATTATCATACTAAATGAAATGAGAAAGACAAATACCATATGCTATCACTTATATGTGGAATCTAAAATTTGACATAAATTAACTTACATCTAAAACATAAACCAACTCACAGACTTTGAAAACAAACAACAATTAGGTATGTATATGGGTGGAAGGAACAAATTGGGTGTTTGGGATGAAATACACACGCTACTATATATAAAACAGATAAGCAACAAGGACCTACTGTATTGCACATGGAACTCTACTCAATATTCTGTGATAACCTATATGGGAAAGGATTCTGAAAATGCATATACATGCATATGTGTGTGTGTGTGTATTTAACTGAATCACTTTGCTGTACACCTGAAACTAACACAGCATTGCAAATCAAGTATATGCCAAAAAAAATTAAAAAAAAGAAGGAAGCTTTACATATTCTAGTGATAGAGATGATGCTACTGTCCATTGCCTCTTGTAAACAGAATCTGCCACAAGGCAGGGAGGACAAAGTTTGTATTGTGTGGGGCAAGAATTTCATTCTGTTCTGCTGCACTGCTGGCTTTCAGCAAACTCTTCCTCTCTCTGGGAGTCTGTTTTACCTGTATTAACAAAGAAAAGGGACAAGTGGTCACTAAGGGACCTTCCACTTAGACATTTTAGGAGTCCAAATGTTTTAAAACACCCAAGCCAGACTCTCTTCACCATCTCAGAAGTATGAGTTAAATGTTTGTATGACTGGGTGGACTCAAAACTACCTGAGCAACTACACCAAAAGGGTTTGCCTTGAGAATTGGGTTTCAACATTGAACATTGAATGTGACATGTCTTAGAACTGTTTTTTTGATCCTATCCAGATCAGTCCCAAATTTGAAGACACAGAAAGCATTTTTGCCAAATTTGCCAACAATACAAAGTTTTGAAAGAAGCATATAGCCAATGTGCATTGAAGCATCCTGGCCAAATTTGGCAAAATAAATTTTTAAAGAGTCATGTAGGAAGACATCATGTTTTTAAAAAATAAATTTTGTGCCCCTGATTCAAGATTTCTAGCTCAGAAGAAACTCAAGAGAAAAATTCCTACTAGGGTTCACCACAAATCTCAGAAGGAGTCTAGAGTGTGGTGTAGCTAGAGAATGAGCTGTCCAGGGAGCTATTCTCCACTGAGCAGACCAGCCCAGAAACTCAAGCTTAGTTCTGGGCCCTAGACTTGAGCAGGATTGGGGACAACTTGGAGGGTGAAAAAGAAAACTAGCAGGATGGGTGAAGAGGAGAGGTAAGTGAAAGGACTGTTCATCACAGAGAAGAGCAGATTCTTGAGAGGAATATGGCCACCCTCTGCTGTTGTTGTATCTGACTCTTTGTGACCCCATGGACTGCAGCACACCAGGCTTCCCTGTCCTTTCACCATCTCCCAGAGATTGCTCAAACTCATGTCCATTGAGTCATTGATGTCATTCGGCCATCTCATCCTCTGTTGCACCCTTCTTCCCCTGCCTTCAGTCTTTCTCAGCATCAGGTTCTTTTCCAGTGAGTTGGCACTTCACATCAGGTTGCCAAAGTATTGGAGCTTCAGCTTCAGCATCAGTCCTTCCAATGAATATTCAGGGTTGAATTCCTTTAGGATTCACTAATTTGAGGTCCTTGCTGTCCAGGGGACTCTCAAGAGTCTTCTTTAGCACCACAACTGAAAAGCATCAATTCTTCAGTGCTCAGCCTTCTTTATGGTCCTACTCTCACATCCGCACTAATCACATCCTACTACTCACATCTGTGACTACTGGAAAAACCATAGCTTTGACTAGATGGACCTTTGTTGGCAGAGTAATGGCTCTGCTTTTTAATACAGTGTCTAGATTTGTCATAGCTTTCCTTCCAAAGAGCAAGCGTCTTTTAATTTCATGGCTGCAGTCACCATCCACATTGATTTTGGAGCTCAAGAAAATAAAATCTGTCACTGTTTCCACTTTTTCCTGTCTATTTGCCATGAAGTGATGGACTGGATGTCATGATCTTAGTTTTTTGTTTTTTGTTTTTTTTGAGTTCCACCCTCTGGAGGCCTCTAAAAGTCTGTCCTGGGGAGGAAAGAATAGGCCCATCTGCTTGTGGGCCGCAGAAGGAAATCCTAAGATGAGCCATCAGGCTGCAAGTTAGAGGAAGCAGTTGGTTCCTGGAAGGTTGTTTTGCCAACATCAAAAAGCAAGTGCTTTCTGTGATCCCTGATCCTAATAACAGATTGCACTGTTTTGTAAGGACATTTGAGCTGTGAGTCTGAGGAAATGCTCCATGCCTTGTCTCAGGCTGGGCCAGCTCTCCAGCTGATGGATGGTCTCCATTTCCAGCACTAGGGGCTCATAGAAGAGGTACAGCACTCTGGGCAGAGGATTCTCAGCTCTTAGCACAGGTCTGGCTGATTCATGGTTCAGGGGGCATCTTGTTTCTATGGGAAGCCTTCTGGCCTAGAAACTTCTTGTTGAAAAGGTCTGAGTCTTGTTTGCTTCTCAGGAAAGTATTCTTAAACAAATTAATGATGCACAAATGAATGAATGATTAGCAAACAAATGAGTAATGAACAAATGCATAACCAGGAGTGAAAGACTTCATCATCAAAGCTCACTCATCTAGCTTCCCTCACTGGCCAGTGGCCCCACTGCAGCATCCCAGTCTGGGATGGGGCATGGAGCCCCACAGGAGCTGTGCTCAGCTGTGCCCAGCACTGAGCTGTGATCTTCATGTCACTGGCACCATGGTATTTTCATCACCCCCCCACTTGCCCATCGCCAGAACCACAGTGGTACTTGGTGGCATTGCAGGCAGCAGAGACACCAGGGAGCCCTCCCTCAAGGAGATATGACTCACCAAGAGTGAGAAGAGGAGACTGCAATGACGCAAAAGCCTTGGAGATGAACTTGCCAATTAGTATGGAAAAGAATGAGGTCCTAGGGGCTGCAGCACTCTGAATCTGTCCCTTACCTTTTAGAGCAGCAAGAATTTTGGAGGTGAAATCACATACCATGGCCCAGAGGTGGATTTGGTTACCAGGGATGCTGGAGAAATGTGCAAATGTGGAGCTTGCTTGTCAGTCCCCCTCTCCTAGGGCTCCCTGCAGCCTCCCTCCAGTCACCTCCTAGTTTGCATCCATAAAGCACTGCCTTGCATGCCTGGTCTGAAAGCCCAGGCCCATGTCTTTTGGGGTTGGGGGCTCACCAAGAGGGAAATTGTAGGTGTTTACACTCTTGGGGCTACTAGCTAGCTGGGGCATCAGCAAGCTTGCTTGGCATCTTTCCATCTGGGCAGACCTGTGAGCCTGGTGAACCACAGGTGAGCTTGGGTACATTGCTGTGGATGCAACACTTATGGCTCCAGGGACCAACCTCCCTGTATAGTGTTGTCCTGGTTGGATCATCTGCCACTGGCTGCTCTACGGTGACATGGTATTTTGGCTCCTGCTGCAGAGGCCATTTATCAGCCCCATTGATATTTAATCCACAGCCAGAGCAGCAAGTACAGTGATGGCTCTAGATAGAGGCCAGGGGAGGCCCAGTCACACCAACGGAGCCGACTTTATCATGGGCAAACAAATAATGAAGGGAGTTGATGATGAAGGTGCCTTTATGATCTGCATGAAAAGCCTGCTGCTCTGTGGTTCTGCAGTGTGTTGGATGCATTTCAACGGAGACCAGCAAGTAAAGATGCTGGGCAGGGTATCAGGCTGATAATGTAGCTGAGGACCTTTGGGGCCAAGCAGAGGTTCCTCCTCCTGAAAGAAGTGAGCAGGGCCACACCCTCCATTCTTACCACTGCCATCGCTCCCACCACTGCTGCTGCCAGGGCCTTCTCTGGGCTCCATCTGGCCCCCAGCACATGCTGGGGTTCCCAGGGTCTTCCTAAGAGACTCCAAATCTCTTGTTGAGGAAGGAAGAGAGAATGGCCACTGATAAAGGCTCAAAGGATATAACTGGTTTTTCTCAGGATTAGTTGAGGCAAAACAAACTGGGCAGGAGGTGGATCTCTAGGCCAATCAGATTCTTCCTCTCAGAGCAGGTGTGGGGAAAGAGGCTCACGGTTGCTTCTGGAAGACTGGAGTTCTTCTTATATAGGACACCTGTTTCAGAAACTAGCTGAGGAGGGTGACTGCCTGCCGAAAAAGAGCACCTCCGGATATTTATGACAAACTCTGACATTTCTTCTGCCTTCCGCACTGTCATGAGAAAAGAGGAGAGACGAGGCGGGGGGGCATGGCAAGAAGCCATGGCAGATACCTCTGAGGTGAACAGGGCTCTCTCAGGGAGGCCAGACATACTCATGCCCCAAGTTACCCAATCAGCCACCAAGGCCTGTCCAGCTGAACTGAGACAAAATGCTGGCTGGTTGCCTTGGGAATATAACTCGATGAAAAACATCTGGAAGGCCTTGAGCCTACCAGAGACCATGCTGGGGGATTTTCTCTTCAAGCCAAGCTATATCATTTGCTTGGTGGATGATGGCAGGAGGTGGGTGGCTGGGGACTTTCTTCAGCTGTGGGCATTTAGGAACCTGTGTCTCTTTTTAGAAACACCGAGTCTAATAAATATGTATACTTATCTGTTTAAATCCATAATAATGGTTCTGGACTAATTGACTTTCAAATTTTTCTGCCCAAAGTTGAAATTCTCTTATTATATTTTCTGATAATAAAGTATTATGGATTAATGGAAACACTGGCTACATTTTCTTTGATCCAGTTAATGATGTTTGTCAGAAGCCAAGCTGTAATACCATGATGCAATAATCTCAGCACCACTATTCCCTCGAAGTTTGTTTAAATTGGAACAAAGTTCGGGGCTATGATCAACTGTTTCTGATATGCCTATCTCATAAGTGTAAGTCTTGACAGGGAGGGTCAAGAGCTTGGCAGGCACTTTTTCTCACAGGGCTGGCCATTCAGCAGGCCTTTGGAGATGCTTGTTAAATAAATAGGTGAATGAATGCCCAGTCCCTTATCCCTAACCTTCTTACCTAGGAAATTTGACTGTTTCTCTCAATATCTTCACCCCTCACCTTCCAGCTTGTCCACAACAGTGTTGGAGTCATGAGAATAAGGCTGGTTGAGATCCAGGATCATCTAAACTCTGCCTCTGAGTCATCATTTTACTCTTTCTAGGACTTTTCCCCTTCTTTATTTGAGTTGTATTATTGGAGCTTCTGCTGCTTCATTCAGATTCCAGGTGTTTTTTTTTTTTTTTTTTTGGTTCTTTAGGTACTGTTTATTATTTATTTATTTAAAAATATAAATTTATTTATTTTAATTGGAGGCTAATTACTTTACAATATTGTATTGGTTTTGCCATACATCAACATGAATCTGCCACAGGATTCCAGATTTTTGAAGCCCTTTCTCCTCAGATTTGTACTGTGCTAGAAGTTGGTGGTGTCCTTAGGCTCTGGCTTCAGCCCTCTTTGAGTCTACATGCTTCCATGCCCTGAGATCTCCTAACTGGCTAAGCAGTAGCTGGCTTTGTCCCCTGCTTACCCACCCCCCCGCCCAGCAACAGCCATGCTGTACTCTATAGGCTCCCAGGTCCCTGTGCTTGGAACCCATGTTGGATGCTGACGGTCTTCAAGTGAAGGAATGCCAGGCATCTGGTGTCTGGCCCCAGTTCATTTTCCACTGACACTTCCCACACACTCAACCCTTCAGGGGCTGCCCTCCAGGGTAGCCTGTTTCTTCAAACCTTTCTGTCTGTGCAACTGCATTTTCTCCTACCTAGACTGCTCTTTTCCAAATCTCTTAACAGAGTTTCCATTTCCAAATCTCAGCTCTCGTCACCACCTCTTCCTGAAGCCTTCCTTATGCCCTAATGGATTCCAAGCATCTTTATGTTGGAACAAAGTGTTGAATGTCTCTAATCCAGTATCCCACTACGCAGAGGGGAAACCTGTAGTCTGGGAGGGTCAGGCATGCCAAGCACCAGGGAGCACATCAGAAGCATGGCAGGAACTCAGAGGACACTCTCCTGACATTTACATTGCCTCATTCTGCTTCCTCCTCCTCACCTGGTTGTCAGTTGTCGCTAAGCAGTAGAAATAAAGCAAACACATATAAACCCTCTGTGCTCAGAAGGATTAGAGGAAATATTGGAAGAAAACACTACAAAATATTAATCGTGGCTATCTTCAGGTGGGTGGAATGTAGATGACATTTTCTTCTTCTTTCCCTTATTTGAAATGTTTCAAATGCTCTTTAATGAGCATATATTGCTGGGAAAATGGAGAAAGTCAATACACATGCAAATATGGAAGAGGAATAGGAACCAGGAGGAGGAAAAGGAAGAAGAGGAGGAGGGATGGGGGAGAAATGCCTCGCCAAGCTGGTGTGGGTGTGGGAAACTTTTGGAGAGCCCAGTGCTTCTTTAAGAGACCTTGCACAGCCCTCTTGAGTGGGGAAGCAAGCCAGCTCTCCTTTAAATTCATGAACATACAGCTCTCACATCACTCCAGCTCCAGCTGTGTCCTGGGATTACTGATCTCCTGACCCATATCTGCAGTGCTGACTTCATGCTTCATCTTTATGGGTTTCTCGGGTTACTGGGCCCCCTCACGAACACTGAGCTATCATCTATTCAGTGCCAGGTTTGAGGGCGTGGGCTATGGGATGAGTGTGATGGAAATGGATCAGAGGCCATTGCTGGTCTGGAGAGACTCTCAGTTAAGTGAAAAAGACAGATGTACATGCACAAATAAGGCAAAAGCAGGCTGGAGGGGGCCCTGCAATCCCACCCAGATGCCTGGGGGATGACATCAAGCCCTCCAGTGCAACACAGCTGTCTTCATGGAGTGACATCGCAGCAGCTGCTTTCATGGACCTTGGAATTGACTTAGCTCCTGCCCGCTGAGCTTGGTGGGACCAGGGTGGGCCCTCACAGGCTTCTCTGGCCTCCTTCAGAAGAGGCCTCCATGCTGGGATGGAGACCTCCCTTTCTCATTCTTCTACCTACATCACCAGGAGTGAAGATGGCCCATTCCAGAGCAGGCAGGGATTCTCTGAACAGTCTCCATGCAAAATGCCCAAGTAGGCAAGAGGAAGAGCCTCGCACAGCATGCTGGGTCCCTGCAGGGTGGGCCTTTGCATATTTGAGCTCTTGGTTTTTCTCCTTCTCTTCCAGTGCACTCCCTCTACCTCCAGCTCTCTGCTTCTAGGGGCAGGACTGTCACAAAGCAGCATCCATAGGCCTTGCCTCCCTACTTCTCTCTCATCCTGCTGCAGGGAGGCCTTTGCAGCCTTGCTACCTCCCTCCCCACCACCTCAGCCCTTGGGCCAATTCTCAGAACACTCTGAGTTTCCCAGCATGACTAGACTCTGTGCTGTGAGCAAAAGGAAACAGGGAATCTATGCCAGGGGCTGGGGACTTCAGAGGACATGGCCTTTGGTTGGGCTCAAAGATTTCTGGGATGGTAAAGATTAGAGTTGATCCTTGGAAAGTGCCCAGGCCTTCCAGAGAGGGTGAAAGGTTAGTGAGGGCAAAGGTCTTTGGGACAAGAGCTTCAGCATCTCTGGCATGCCACATGTGGTGTAGAAGGAGCACCCAAAGGCCTGGGATAGCTCCAGTCCCCTTGGGTTGAGATTTGCAACCTCGATGCTAGGACTTGTGGGCAAAGCTAGGCTGTTCCACCTGGCACTACCCCTGAAATCACTGTGGCTCAGGACACAAGGTGTTCCGCCTCATGCCTCACTCCTGGAGGTTGCGTCCACCCTCTGTTTTCTCCGGCTGGCATGCTGGTGTTTGCAAGTGATGATGAGCCCTGAATCTTTCATGAGCTACATGAACTTGTCAGCTGCAGGATATGAAAGACAATATTTACTATGTTGGTGATGAACCAAAGTGGTGGCTGTGTGTTTTCTGCTACTGGAAGCATGTCTTCCACTTGATTTGGGGTTAATCACAGCCTCTGGACACAAGCAGGTGGAGCTGACTTGCACACTTGAGGGTCAGAGCATTTCTTCACCAGCCACATGCCATACATCACCCTGTGCACACCCACCATCACGGAAGGGAGGCTGAGACCCAGCTTCCTGAGGGTCCTCAGAGGCCTCCACTGGGTGGGGAGATACAGAAACAGGAAGCAGGGCCTCCTGCAGCCAGTGCTCTAAGACAATATGCTGCTGTTTATAGAGGGATAGGCAGTGGGAGGAAGGGGGACAGAAAAAGAAACAACTTGTTTTTCACTAGGAATCGTATTTTCAGTCAGTGCTTCTCTTGTGAGCTGAATTGTGCCTCTAAGATTCTTATGTCAAAGCCTTTATCCCCAGTATCTCTGAGTATGAGTGTATTTGAAGATAGGGTCTTAAAAGAGGTGAAATCAAAATGGAGTCATTACAATAAACCTTAATCCAATAGGACTTGTATCTTTATAAAAAGAGGAGATTAAGACAGACATATACAGAGGGAAGGCCAAGAGAGGACACGGGCTGTCAACAAGCCCAGGAGAGAGGCCTGGGAGAGATCCTGCCCTCTAAACCCTCAGAAGCAACAAATTGCCCACACCTTGATCTGGGGCTTCAAGTCTCCATAACTAGGAGACAGTGCATTTGTCTGTTTTTCAGCCCCCCAGTCTGAGACTCAGTTATGGCCTCCTGAGCAAGCTGATACAATCTTCTCTGTTGTTGGGAAGTCTAAACATCATAGAACAGCTGGCTGGCTAAGCTGCAGATTCATGGGTTTATGTTCAGTTACTGTGACTTGGTAAGTCTGGGATGGGGCACCCTGGTTATGCTTGCTCAAGAAGCTCAGCAGGGCAGTCTGAAACATATTGTCCCTGGGCCACACTTTGAGAAATTGGGGCTAAGATACTGGACTTGAACTCAAAAGTACTTGGTTTGAATCTCAACCCCCAAACTTGGTCACTTTGTGAACTTGGCCAAGTGAGGCTACTTTTTGGGCCTCAGTTTCCTCCCCTGTAGAAGGGGGCTAACACTTCCTTTCATACCTACCCCATAGGATGCTGATGTAAAGGCCAAAGCTCTAGTTTTCTCTTAGGAGTATTGTCTTAGTTGGGGTGCCTTAACAAAATCCCATAGACTAGAAGACTTGAATAATAGACATTTATTTCTCACTATTCTAGAGGTTAGAAGTCTGAGATTAAGGTGCCTGTATGGTTGGGTTCTGGTGATGACTCTCTTCCTTGTTTGTAGATGGCTACTTGACCATCTTCTCAATATGTCCTCACATGGGAGAGAGAGAGAGAAACGGAGAAAGAGAAAGTGAAGGAAAAGAAGAAGAAGGAAGATGAGAAAGGGACTGTGGGGAGGGGGGTGGGGAGGGGAGTGGGAGGATGAGGATGAGAAGAGGCCATGAGGGTTCTCTGGTGTGTCTCCCTATAAGGGCACTAATCACGTCATGAGTGCCCCACCCTCAGGACCTCATCTAAACCTAATTATCTTCCAAATATCATCATATTGGGGGGTTAGGGGTTCAACATTTGAATTTTGAGGGAGACACATTCAGTCCATTTCAATGATACTGATGAGCTTAGACTGTATATGTGACTCCCTAGATCTCTGAGACTCAGAGTCTACATTTCAAGTGACCACAACATGAAATAAACCTTTAGGCCCTGCTCTGCTGACTCTTTCTTGAGGTTGCTCACCCTTTCTGAGGAGAGGGTATTCTGTGGCCTGCTTGCCCCAGGATGGGGTATATGGAGAGAGAGGTGGCAGAGTACCTGGTGGGCTATCAGACAAGCCAGATTAGTAAAACTCTTCTATATGTAACTCAAAGCTGCTGCGGCCTCCTTGGGTGACACCTGCTCTGGCACGATTCTCCTCAGGCTTTCTAGCCTCTCAAACCAGTGTCCAGCTCAAGAACCAGTAGAGTATGTTCCTAGTATTGCATGCCTGGGAAAATCTAAGGTCCTTGTCTGCCTGCCTAGCTTCTTGAGCTAGACTCTCTACCTTCTAATCCAAGGCCCAGTTGGCTCTGGGTATGCTGTGTGAGTATGCAGCCCTTCACCAGGGTATTTTCATATTGGAGGCTGTTTCTAAGCCTCATTTCCTGCTGGCCAGGTCCCTGTCTTAAGCCCCACCCTTTCCAACCGTGTATCCAGTCCAGTACCCTCCCACCTCAGAGTTCATGAGGCAACATGGTTGGAATGTTGGAAGGTTCTCAGTCAGGAGTCATTTGGACCAGCTTTCCATTTTACAGATGGGAGGACTGGGGCCCAGGAATAGAAAGGATCTTCTTACCCAAGGTCCCACAACAAGGTAAGCAGAGGATAGCTGCAAAGGGGTGACCAGTACCAGTTGGGCTTTCACAGTCAGTTCGGAGGCCTGAAGGCTTTGGGTGGGAGCAGTGTATTTCCTGCAGGGGATCTGCAGGGGGCCAAAGATGATATATCTGAAGCACCCTTTGGAAGCAGAGCTAAATCTTTTAGTGTTTAGTCAGATTTGACCCCTCCTGATCCACCAAGTGGAGCACCAGTGGTCCTGGATTACCAGCATTCATTCTGGCCTCGCTCGTAAATCTTTCCTCCCCTCACCCTCCTTGCCCATGTCCTGCCTCACACTGTCTCTGGTGCTGACCTAATTGAGCCTGCCTCCTTCACTCTGTTTACCTCTGGCTGTCTTTCTGTCCAGTGCTGTGGGGAAGTGAACTCTGAGCCTTCAGGCAGGAAGAGGAGGACACGGCAGGGAGGTTTCTACTGCTGAGGTGGCAGAAGACTGAAAGGGATTTGTTCCACTGGGAATGTATGCTTGGGAAGAGAATTGTGGCTTCCTGCTTCAAAGCCATTCTCTAACTCTTGGTTTCTCTCTTGGAAAGGCCTGGCAGCATTGTGAGGTGGAAAAAAGCATGGAGTTAGGAGCCCAGAAAGCTGGATTCAGGTCCTGTCTTGGCTTCCTCCTCTGAATGTGGCCTTGGCATGGCCCAGCCCCTACCTGGGCCTCCTTCCTGTCTTCCTGCTACAGCAAATCAGACAGAGCCCGTGCACAGATGGGAGATGGCAAACAGTAAGAGGTGGGTGGTGCAGCATTCAGTCCAGTGCTTTGCACACAAAGGTCCTGCCTCTGTGAACACTGGCTGCCAATCTACCAAGTTAGGTTCTTTCAGACTTTGGTCAGAAGACACAGTTAGGGGAGCCTTGGGCCTTTCTGCCTGAAAGAGATGCTGGAAAGAAGTTGCACAGTTGGTGCGTTTCTAGCACCATGATGTTGAAATGGCAGAAAGAGGCAGACATCGGGAGATCTTCAGGAGGATCAGGAACCAAGACTAGTGTGCCTGTGGGCTTGACTCCTTATTCCACTTATTTTCTAGCTTTCAGGTTGTTGGTGTTGTTTAGTTGCTAAGACTTGACTCTTTGTGACTACATGGACTGTAGCCTACCAGGCTCCTCTGTCCATGGGATTTCCCAGGCAAGAATCCTGGAGGGGGTTGCCATGGCAGCCTCCAGGGGATCTCCCTGACTCAGGGATCAAGCCTGCATCTCCTGCATTGGCAGGTGGATCATTTACACTGAACCATCATGATAGGATTAGTGTCCTTTTAAGATGAGATGTGAGAAATTTTGCTTCTGCTCTCCCTGCTCTTCACCATATGTTGACACAGGAAGAAGACTGCCATATGCAAAACCAGGAAGAGGGTCTTTGCCATGAACCCAACCATGCTAGTACTCTGATCTAGGACTTTCCAACCTTCAGAACTGTGAGGAATAAATCTATTGTTCAAGCCACATAGTCTGTTGTATTTTGTCACGGCAACCTGAGCAGACTAATATACTCTTGCCTTGCCTCCCAATCTGCTCTTTGTTTAATAGCTAGTGATTTTTAACCACTGACATACAGAAATTTTACATATTCAATTTATACAAGTTAATGATTTTGGAGTGAGGTATACAATGTGAAACCACCACCACAGTCTATACCATAAACATATGTCATCTCCAAAAACAGGCTTTGCAGGTGGTACAGTGGGCTTCCCTGGTGGCTCAGAGGGTAAAGCGTCTGCCTGCAACGTAGGAGACCCGGGTTTGATCCCTGGGTCAGGAAGATCCGCTGGAGAAGGAAGTGGCAACCCACTCCAGTACTCTTGCCTGGAAAATCCCATGGATGGAGAAGCCTGATAGGCTACAGTCCATGGTGTCACAGAGTCGGACACGACTGAGCAACTTCACTTTTCACAAGTGGTACAGTGGTAAAGAATCCACTTGCCAGTGCAGGTGACATAAGAGAAGTGGATTCCATCCCTGGGTTGGGAAGATCCCCTGGAGGAAGGCATGGCAAAGCACTCTAGTATTCTTCCTGGGAACCTCTATGGACAGAGGAGCCTGGCGGGTCCCAATCCATGGGTCACAAAGAGTCAGATACAACTGAGCACACACACACTTCCAAAGTTTCCCTTTGCCCTACCTATTTATCTATCATCTATCTATCTACTTATTTACCTATTTATTTTGATAAGAACACTTAAGTAAGATCTAATTTCTTTGCAAATTTTTAGGTATATAATACAGTATTATTACTTATAGGCATTATGTTACACAATAGGTCTCTAGGGCTTATTCATTTTTATAAATGAAACTTAGTACCCTTTGACTAATAACTCCCTGTCTTCCACTTCCTTCAGCCCTTTGGAAACCACCATTCTACTCTCTGCTTCTATGAGTTTGAGTATTTTATTCCTTATATAAGTTGTATCACATAGTATTTATCCTTCTGTGTCTGGCTCATTTCACTTAGTATAATGTCTTCCAGGTTCATCCATGTTGTTGCAGAAGACAAGATTTCTTTCCTTTTTTAAGACTGAATAATACCCCAGTGTATGTGTATATATACACTGCATTTTCTTCATCCATTCCTCTGACAGTGGACATAGAGATTGCTTCCACATCTTGGCTTATTGTAAGCAATGCTACAATGAATGTGGGAGAGCAGATAGCTCTTCAAGATCCTAATTTCAATTCCTTTGGATATACATACCCAGAAGTGAGATTTCTGGGTCACATGCTAGTTCTATTTTTAGTTTTGTAAGTGATCTCCATGCTGTTTCCTACAATGGATGCCCCGATTTATATTCCCACTAATAGTGTACATCTTCATCAAGACTTGCTTATCTACATCCCATCTTCACCAGCACTTATTTATTTTTTACTTTTTACACAATAGGCATTCTAACAGATGTGAGGTGATATCTCATTGTGGTTTTGACTTCCGTGATGATTAGTGGTGTTGAGCACCTTTTCCTGTACCCATTCATCATTTTAATATTTTCTCTGGAGAATAAGTGAGTTCAGGAAAGTTGCATGATACAAAGTCAAAGTACAAAAGTCAGTTATGTTTCTATACTGTAACATTGATCTATCAAAAGAGGAGATCAAGAAAGCAATCCCATTTACATTAATATCAAAGGGAATAAAATATTTAAGAATAAGCTAATCCAAGGAAGTGAAAGACTTGTACACCCAAAACTACAAAACAGTAATGAATAAATTTTAAAAGGCACAGATAAATGGAAAGATGTCCATGTTTATTAATTGGAAGAATTAATATTGTTAAAACATCCATATTACCTAGAGTGAATTACAGATTCAATGCAATCTGTATCAAAATCTTACTGGCATTTTGTTTAGAAATTGAAAAAAATCCTAAAATTCATATAGAACCGCAAAAGACCCCAACAGCCAAAGCAATTTTGAACAAGAACAAAGCTGGAGCTATCGTTTTCTGATTTCAAAATAATTTGCAAAGCTACTATAATCAAAAGTGTGGTATTGGCATAGAGGCAGATATATAGATCAATGAAATAGAATAGAGAGACCAGAAATAAGCCCTCACATATGTGGTCAAGTGATTTTTGACAAGGGTGCCAAAAATATATAACAGGGAAATGCTATTGGGGAAAATTTCATCCCCAAAGAATGAAACTGGACTCCAATCTTATATCATACACAAAAATCATCTCACAATGGATTACAGATTTGAAAGTGTAAAGCTCCTAGAAAAAAGCATAGGGAAAAATCTTCTTGATATTGGTCCTAGGAATGATTTCTTGAATATTACAAGAAAAGCAAGGCCACAAAAGCAAAAATAAATAGGTGGGACTACATCAAACTAAAAGGCTTCTGTACCATAAAGGAAACAATCAACAAAATGGAAGGTAACCTACAGAATGGGAGAAGATATTTGCTAACTACATATCTGATACTGAGTACTTTTGAAATGCAAAATAACTCTCTATCCTTCTAAAATATCCCATGGCTACTTATTGCAGGGTGAAAATAAAACTCATCCTTCTTATCCTGACCTCAAAGGCTCCATGTTACCTGGCTCTACCTACCACTGCGACCTCATCTGGTATCACTCTCCTTTGATTCCCCATATGCCAGCCCCATGAGCTTTCTTTCCTCCCTGTCCTTAAGTAGACCAAGCCCAGTCCCTCTTTAGAGCCTTATGATTTACTTTTTCATTTGGATTAAAAGCTCTACCTGTTGGATTATTATGTGAATGACTCTTTCTAGTTAATCACTCTCAACTCAAATGTCATGTCCTCAGAAAAGCCATCTCTGAAATAGTCAACTTAATGCAGCTATTAAGATTGCCCTGATCTTTCTTCCCTAGGGCACTTATCACACTCTGAATTCTATCTGTATATGTATTTGTTTACTTGCATTTTGTGCATCTCTTTCACTTGAATGTGAGCTCCACAGGGCCAGGACATTGTCTGCCTTGACCTTCACTGTATATCCAGTGTTTGACAATTGGCATGCACTCAGGAAATGTTTGGGGAGTGAATGAATGATGTGTATTGTTGTGTATTGTAGTGAATGAGTGATGTGTAGAAGTTATACAGGGAAAGGGATAGATGAGAAAAGCAA
Source organism: Oryx dammah (assembly GCF_014754425.2). Classification (NCBI taxonomy): domain Eukaryota; kingdom Metazoa; phylum Chordata; class Mammalia; order Artiodactyla; family Bovidae; genus Oryx; species Oryx dammah. Next base: position 54,746,572 of record NW_024070207.1, read on the forward strand.
TGTTATACAATCCCCCAGGCAGAGTTAGACACCCTGGTCTTATAGTCGTCATGCTGTAATCACAATGTTTGATAATGTACTTACTGCATGGGCACCCCACCCCCAACAAAGATGTTAAATCTCTTCTAACATCAAACATTTAACAAAGATGTTAAATCTTTGTTTAACAACAAAGATGTTAAATCTCATGTGGGTCCAGCTCATTTCTTTGTTATTCACACTGTATGATTTGTGTCTCAGTATACCTGGTACAGGGCCTTCTCTGGTGGCTCAGCAGTAAAAAATCCACCTGCAATGGAGAAGACACAGGAGACCCAGGTTCGATCCCTGGGTTGGGAAGATCCCCTGGAGGAGGGCATAGCAATACACTCCAGTATTATTGCCTGGAGAATCCCATGGACAGAACAACCTGACAGGCTGCAGTCCATATGGTCACAAAGAGTCAGATGCAACCGAAGTGACTGAGCATGCATGCACACATATGGTACAAAGGAGGTCTTCAGTGATTTTTTGTTGGTTGATTGAATCTATCCTCCTCAAGGGATGGAGCATAGATGGAACAAAATCCAACACAACTATCTTTTACAAATGAGAAAAAATGAGGCCTGGAGAGACTTGTCCACTGTCATACCCAAGTCAGTCCCTCTTAGCAGTAGGACTATTTTCCTGTAAATGATTTAAAAGTTAGCTCAACTGAGATGGCTTTTCAGAGCTGAGTCCCTAAGCGAACAGAAGGCCAATCCATCATTTGTGCTTGGAGATGAAGGGAATCTCGTTACAGAGGCAAAGGGCACACTCGATTAAATGCCACATCATCCAGGGCAGGATTAACCTGGACAAGATACAGGAATTAGAGCAGCTATGTTGAGCCCTGTGTGCACCTGCCCATACTAATAGGATCCAGACTATCTTTCCACTCTGCCAGTGGCACCCTTCCCAGAAATGCCAAACCAGATGCCCCCATCCTATAGAAGGTGTTGTCACAAACTTCTGATATAGGGATCACTGGCAAGGTCAATGTTTGCTGAGGCCAGCCTTGCAGAGTACTTAATACGGTCGTAAGAAGACAGGCTTCAGAGTCAAACAGATCTAGATTTGAATACTGTATTTTCTACTTACAACACTTATCCGTGGTCAAGCGATTTCCCTCTCTGAACCTGTTTCCTCCTTTGTAATTTGCTTATATTAAGAATGAGATCTATTATGCAGGGCTTTGTGAGATTTAGTTAAGATAACGTGAGCACTTCTGGAGCTTTCGGTTCATATTTTTGGATCTTTAGATGTCTTCTCACTTTGTATTCAAGTGACTGCTTATGATCTTTAAGGATAGAACTGCTGTGTTTAAATCTCTGGGCACCTCATTTGCACCCAGTACAGAGCTGAGCAGAGAGTGGGTACCATTACAGGCTGCCAACTGTCTGGGATCTAAGACTTAATCAAGATAGGAAGAGCTGTTGTCAAAAGCTGGCACACTTGGTTCTTAATATGTGTGCAGTTGGAGCAGTGGGTACCATGCCCGATTCAGAGACAGGCAGACTAAATTTCTAAGGGGACAGGCAGCAACATGGTTTGATTTCAACTTAACCCACAGCAGTTATGGTACATGAAGGCAACTTTAATTCTGGACCCACAGTGTTTCCCAGAATAGATACACATGTTTTGGTCACTAAGTCATGTTCAACTCTTTGCAATCCCATGGGCTGCAGCCCACGATGCCCCTCTGTCCATGGGATTTCCCAGGCAAGAATACTAGAGTGAGTTGCTGTGCCCTCCTCCAGGGGATCATCCTGATCCTGGGATCAAACTTGAGTCTCTTGTGTCTCCTGCATTGGCAAGTGGGTTCTTTACCACTGGGCCACCAGGGAAATCCAGATTCACAGATAGGTACATGCAGTTACTAAGCACTACCTCTGCCCCAGCCTAAGTCAGTTCTGAGGACCTAGGCCACTAGATATCAACCTAATGGGAATGGAGATGGGCCAGGAAGCCATGATTCCTATGTTCTTAGCTACTGGAAGGAAATCCCTGGCTTGGTTGTCTGAAACACAGGCAAGAGAAGAGACAGTATTGAGGTTGTGGAGAAAGGATTGGTCTAGGGCACTTTTGCATTAAAGATTAAATGCCACATCATCCAGGGCAGGATTAACCTGGACAAGATACAGGAATTAGAGCAGCTATGTTGCTTCCCAAAGAAGGAGCCAAAAACAGAGCCTTCTCCTTGGCTGAAGCCTGAGCTATTAATACAAATTACCACTCAGTCAACTCAGAATCACTCTAAAAGCAAGATCATAGTAGATTCAAAAGCTGCTTCTTTATTGCCTGAAATGGAGGCAGAACTGACTTTGGAGAAGATGCTTACTTCTTTGGAAGCATCACTATGAACAGCTGTATGGATTATGCCCAGAGTAAATACTAATGTATGGTACTTCCCAAAGCAACACCTATATTTGTACAGTCTCCCCATCTATCATAAGCCCAGCCAGTTCATAGCCATGCTTGTGATGAAGAGCAGAGTAAATAATTCATTGGCACTCATTAAGGAGGGGAGAAGATAGTCATCAAATGTGGTGATGTCCAATCAGTTCAGTTCAGTTGCTCATTTGTGTTCGACTCTTTGCAATCCCATGGACTGCAGCATGTCACGCCTTCCTGTCTATCACCAACTCCCAGAGTTTACTCAAACTCATGTCCATTGAGTTGGTCATGCCATCCAACCATCTCATCCTCTGTCATCCCCTTCTCTTCCCACCTTCAATCTTTCTCAGCATCAGTGTCTTTTTAAATGAGTCCATTTTTCACATCAGGTGGCCAAAGTTTTGGAGTTTCAGCTTCAACATCAGTCCTTCCAATGAATATTCAGGACTGATTTCCTTTAGGATGGACTGGTTGGATTTCCTTGCAGTCCAAGGGACTCTCAAGAGTCTTCTCCAACACCACAATTCAAAAGCATCAATTTTTCGGTGCTCAGCTTCTTTATAGTCCAACTCACAAAGGAAAAGGAGAAAAGGAAAGATATACCCATTTGAATGCAGGGTTCCAAAGAATAGCAAGGAGAGATAAGAAAGCCTTCCTCAGTGATCAATTCAAAGAAATAGAGGAAAACAATAGAATGGGAAAGACTAGAGATCTCCTCAAGAAAATTAGAGATACCAAGGGAAATTTTCATGCAAAGATGGGCACAATAAAGGATAGAAATGGTATGGACCTAACAGAAGCAGAAGATATTAAGAAGATGTGGCAAGAATACACAGAAGAACTGTACAAAAAAGATCTTCACGACCCAGATAATCAAGATAGTGTGATCACTCACCTAGAACCAGACATCCTGGAATGCGAAGTCAAGTGGGCCTTAGGAAGCTTCACTACAAAGCTAGTAGAGATGATGGAATTCCAGTTGAGCTATTTCGAATCATGAAGATGATGCTGTTAAAGTGCTACACTTTATATGCCAGCAAATTTGGAAAACTCAGCAGTGGCCACAGGACTGGAAAAGGTCAGTTTTCAAGACTGGATTTCCAATAAATGAATTGAAATTTGGTACCCAGCAATATGTTATTCATTGTTTATTGTTTTTTTCTTGTGTCATCAATCTCTTGAATTTTTATTCCTGTCCAATGACTGTCCCAATCTTCTTCACTTCATCACCAAACTTTATCACCAAAAAAAAATGTAGTCTGTTCTCACTCCTTCCTGAAGCCACAATAGTAAAGTTACCACCACTACTTCACAAACATTGAAGTGACCTAATGCAGATGTCTTTGGAAGGAATGATGCTAAAGCTGAAACTCCAGTACTTTGGCCACCTCATGCGAAGAGTTGACTCATTGGAAAAGACTCTGATGCTGGGAGGGATTGGGGGCAGGAGGAGAAGGGGACGACAGAGGATGAGATGGCTGGATGGCATCACTGACTCAATGGACATGAGTCTGAGTGAACTCTGGGAGTTGGTGATGGACAGGGAGGCCTGGCGTGCTGCAATTCATGGGGTCACAAACAGTCAGACACGACTGAGTGACTGAACTGAACTGAACTGAATGCAGATGTTTCTTCAATCATTATTGATCTTGACTTCTTGGTCACCAGGTCACTTTCTCAGATTTTCTCTTCTGCTGTCAGTGACATCAAGCTGTTCATCTAGGTTGTCTTTGCTCTCTCCTTCACTGATTCTTCCTCATTTTCAGTGTTGGTGTTCCCCAGAGGTCTTCTATAGGTCCCCTTCTCATTCTGCAGTCTCTCTAGCAAAGCGCATGGTCATCTACATATTGATGACTTCTCAGCTTTATATTTAGGCTCTTGAATGTAAGACCCTAGGTGGTCTCATTTGTGTCCATGACTTCATTTACCATCTATATGTAGAAGACTTCTTCTGAACTCAGACCTGTATATCTGACTCTACACCTTAATTTGGATATCCAACAGGCATCTTAAATCATGCTTGTCCAAAACTGAATTCCTGATTGCTTTCAGTGTTCCAGTCTCAGTGAATCTTGTATCAGCCACTCACTTGGCCAAACTAGAATGTGGGTGTCATCCTTTACCTGTCCCTTTGCCTCATGCCACCTCCCATTGCTCTTAAGATAAAGACAAAAACATTTAATAAGGCCTTCAAAGCCTTGCACATTCTGGCTCCTAGCTATCTCTTCCACCATATTTGGCACCATATTGATCACACTGCTTAAAAGGTATTAAGCTTATTTCTGTCAAACATATCATGTTTCTTTCTACCTAAAGCCCTTTACTTTGATGTTGCTTAGACCTCCATCTGCTTCATCCCTCCTCATCCTTTAGATCACAGATAAAGAGTAACTTCCTTAAGAAGCCCTTCTCAGACCTTAGTCACCATTAGACCATGCACTTCTCCTTTAGACAACTTAAAAAAAATAATGGACTTTATTGTTTAGAAAAGTTTTAGATTCACAAAAAATTGAACAGATAGTATAGATTTACCATATAGCTCCGCCCTGCACACAGTTTCCCCTGTTATTAACACACTGCATTAGCGTGGAGCATTTGCTTTAATAATGAAAGTTATATTGGTATGTCATTAACGAAAGTCTGTAGTTTATTCAGATTTGCTTAGTTGTTTTCTAATGCCCTTTTTGCATTCCAGGATATCACATTATATTTAGTTCTCGAAATATATGTTTCCATAGGCTTCTCCTGACTGACAATTTCTCAGACTTTCTTTGTTTTTAATGACTTCAATAGTTTTGGGGAAAACCATTCAGGTATTTTGTAGAGTGCCCCTCTATTGGGATTTGTCTGATATTTTTCTCTTGGGGTAATGTTTTTCGAGGGGAGCAAAATCACAGAAGTAAAGTGATGTTTTCATCATACCATATCAAAGTAACGTTCTACCTGCAGGGTTTATGATTGTTGATGTTGACCTTGTTCACTGGGCTGAAGTAGTTTGTGAGATTGTCTCACTGCAAAATTACTCTCCTTCCCATTCCTGCACTGTACTCTTCATAAAGAAGTTGCTGTGGGAACTTCCATGGTGGTCTGGTGGTTAAGCCTTCACCTTTCAATGCAGGGGGTGCAGGTTCAACCCTTGGTTGGGGAGCTAAGATTTCACATGCCTTGTGGCCAAAAAGATAAAACATGAAACAGAAGCACTACTGTAACAAATTCAATAAAGGCTTTAAAAATGGTTCACATAAAAAAATCTGTTAAAAAAGAAGTTACTACGTTCAGCCCACACTTAAGGAGTAGATGTTAAGCTTACCTTCCTTTAGGGTGGGTAATCTATACAATTTATTTGGAATTCTCTGTGAGAGACTGTCTCTTCTCCCTCACTTAATAACTTATTCAATTGTTTATTTCTATCACTATAAGAATATTTACCTTACACTTTGGGTTATATTCCAATACCACTTTATTATTTGGTCTTTCAGTTGGCTCCTCTGTGTCGCTTTGACATACTCCCATCCATCATAATGAAACTTTTACTTTTATTTTTAGCACTTCTATCCTTTGTAGTGTTACAAGATTCTCAGTTTATCTTGTATATTTTCTGCCCCTGCCTCAGAATCAGCCATTTCTCCAGGGACACTGGGTTCCTTTTATTGGTGAAATGAATTATAAACCAAAGTTTAGGTGCTAGATGTGATTTCTGTGGAGCATTTTTATTAATTGCAAGTTTATATCTACTTGCATGGTTAATAAATATCTTTCTCATCCACCAAATGTTCCAGTAAGGTGGGGACTATGTATGCTTTTGCTCTTATTGTGTCCCTAATGTCAAGCACGGGTTCTGTTACATAATATGCATTTAATACTTTCTTGATTAAAAGGAGTGTATGTTTCATGGAAATGTCATCATCTTGATCATTCAGGGCAGAAATACCTTAGTAATCTAAATTTTAATTATCTTTCTCACTCTTCACATTCAGTCATCAAATCCTAACAATTTCTAGAATGTATTTCCTAATTTTCACTCTGCTACTGGTGATCAGTGGAGAAATAACTCCAGAAAGAATGAAGGGATGGAGCCAAAGCTAAAACATCACCCAGTTGTGGATGGGACTGGTGATAGAAGCAAGGTTCGATGCTGTAAAGAGCAATATTGCATAGGAACCTGGAATGTTAGGTCCATGAATCAAGGCAAATTGCAAGTGATAAATAGGAGATGACAAGAGTGAACATTGACATTCTAGGTATCAGTGAACTAAGATGGACTAGAATGGGTGAATTTAACTCAGGTGACCATTATATCTACTACTGCGGGCAGGAATCAGTTAGAAAAAATGGAATAGCCAACATAGTCAACAAAAGAGTCCAGAATGCAGTACTTGGATGCAATCTCAAAAACAACAGCATGATCTCTGTTCATTTCCAAGGCAAGCCATTCAATATCACGGTAATCCAAGTCTATGTCCCAACCAGTAACATTGAAGAAGCTGAAGTTGAATGGTTCTATGAAGACCTACAAGACCTTTTAGAACTGACACACCAAAAAGATGTCCTTTTTATTATAGGGGACTGGAATGCAAAAGTAGGAAGTCAAGAAACACCTGGAGTAACAGGCACATTTGGCCTTGGAGTACAGAATGAACCAGGGCAAAGGCTAATAGAGTTCTGCCAAGAGAACACACTGGTCATAGCAAACACCCTCTTCCAACAACACAAGAGAAGACTCTACACATGGACATCACCAGATGGTCAACACCGGAATCAGACTGATTATATTCTTTGCAGTCAAAGATGGAGAAGCTCTATACAGTCAGCAAAATCAAGATCAGGAGCTGACTGTGGCTCAGATCATGAACTTCTTATTGCCAAATTCAGACTGAAATGGAAGAAAATGGAGAAAACCACTAGACCATTCAGGTATGACCTAAATCAAATGCCTTATGACTATATAGAGTGGAAGTGAGAAACAGATTTAAGGGCCTAGATCTGACAGACAGAGAGTGCCTGATGAACTATGGACAGAGGTTCATGACATTGTACAGGAGAAAGGAATCAAGACCATCCTCAAAGATAAAAAATGCAAAAAAGCAAAATGGCTGTCTGAGGAGGCCTTACAAATAGCTGTGAGAAGAAGGGAAGTGAAAAGCAAAGGAGAAAAGGAAAGATATACCCATTTGAATGCAGAGCTCCAAAGAATAGAAAGGAGAGATAAGACTTCCTAAGTGATCAATGCAAAGAAATAGAGGAAAACAATAGAATGGGAAAGACTAGAGATCTCTTCAAGAAAATTAGAGATACCAAAGGAGCATTTCATGCAAAGATGGGCTCAATAAAGGACAGAAATGGTATGGACCTAACAGAAGCAGAAGAGATTAAGAAGAGGTGGCAAGAATACACAGAAGAACTGTACAAAGAAAGATCATCATGACCCAGATAATCACGATGGTGTGATCACTCACCTAGAGCCAGACATCCTGGAATGTGAAGTCAAATGGGCCTTAGGAAGCCTCACTATGAACAAAGCTAGTGGAGGTGATGGAATTCCAATTGAGCTATTTCAGATCCTAGAAGATGATGCTACATCTCATCTGATGGTGCTGCATCTCAGTGTTAAAGTGCTACACTCAATATGCCAGCAAATTTGGAAAACTCAGCAGTGGCCACAGGACTGGAAAAGGTCAGTTTTCATTCCAATCCCAAAGAAAGGAAATGCCAAAGAATCCTCAAACTACTGTACAATTGCACTCATCTCACACGCTAGTAAAGTAATGCTCAAAATTGTCCAAGCCAGGCTTCAGCAATACGTGAACTGTGAACGTCCAGATGTTCAAGCTGGTTTTAGAAAAGGCAGAGGAACCAGAGACCAAATTGCCAACATCCACTGGATCATCGAAAAAGCAAGAGAGTTCCAGAAAAACATCTATTTCTGCTTTATTGACTATGCCAAAGCCTTTGACTGTGTGGATCACAATAAGCTGTGGAAAGTTCTGAAAGAGATGGGAATACCAGACTACCTGACCTGCCTCTTGAGAAACCTTTATGCAGGCCAGGAAGCAGCAGTTAGAACTGGACATGGAACAACAGACTGGTTCCAAATAGGAAAAGGAGTACGTCAAGGCTGTATACTGTCACCCTGCTTATTTAACTTCTATGCAGAGTACGTCATGAGAAACACTGGGCTGGAGGAAGCACAAGTTGGAATCAAGATTGCCAGGAGGAATATCAATAACCTCAGATATGCAGATGACACCACCCTTATGGCAGAAAGGGAAGAGGAACTAAAAAGCCTCTTGATGAAAGTGAAAGAGGAGAGTGAAAAAGTTGGCTTAAAGCTCAACATTCAGAAAACGAAGATCATAGCATCCGGTCCCATCACTTCATGGCAAATAGATGGGGAAACAGTGGAAACAGTGTCAGGCTTTATTTTGGGGGGCTCCAAAATCACTGCAGATGGTGATTGCAGCCATGAAATTAAAAGACGCTTACTCCTTGGAAGGAAAGTTATGACCAACCTAGACAGCATATTCAAAAGCAGAGACATTACTTTGCCAACAAAGGTCCGTCTAGTCAAGGCTATGGTTTTACCAGTGGTCGTGTATGGATGTGAGAGTTGGACTGTGAAGAAAGCTGAGCGCCGAAGAACTGATGCTTTTGAACTGTGGTGTTGGAAAAGACTCTTGAGAGTCCCTTGGACTGCAAGGAGATCCAGCCAGTCCATCTTAAGAGAGATCATTCCTGGGTGTTCATTGGTAAGACTGATACTGAAGCTGAAAGTCCAATACTTTGGCCACCTGATGTGAAGAACTGACTCACTGACTCATTTGAAAAGACCCTGATGCTGGGAAAATTGAGGGCAGGAGGAGAAGGGGACGACAGAGGATGAGATGGTGGGATGCCGTCACCGACTCAATGGACATGGGTTTGGGTGGGCTCTGGGAGTTGTTGATGGACAGGGAGGCCTGGTGTGCTGCAGTTCATGGGGTTGCAAAGAGTTGAACACGACTGAGTGACTGAACTGAACTGAACTGCATGAATTCTAGCACATTCTATCTATGGATAATCACAGTAGCATGTGGCATCCATGCTGCTTGTCCACTCTACACTCCATACTGCTCCAAAATTAATATCTGTGAAGCACAGCTCTGACAAAGAGAATTCTTTAATGAAAAATGCATTATATTAATGGAAATATAGACCATGATGTTATTTGTGAGATGTCAGTTCTCACAAATTGACTTATACATTAATAGACTTATTTATAGATTACTTATTTAACACAATTAAGTCATAACCATGACTGCTTTTTTAGTAGAATTTGACAAACTGTTTTGAAATGGAAATGCAAAGGGCCTAGTAAAACTAAAGCAATATTGAAAAATACAAGCAAAGCTAAAACACTTAACCTAACCTGATTTTAAGAATTTCACTACAGCTATATTAATCAAAATAGTGTGCTACTGGCATAAGTATTGACCAATATATCAAAATGACTGAATAAAGATCCCAGAAATAGATGCATATTTATACAGCAATTTTATTTTTGACAAAGGTGCCAAAGAAACATAATAAGAAAGAAAAAAAGTCTTTTCAACAAATGGCACTGGAAAGCTGTCCATCAATATGGATGGGAAACTTGAACCTAGGTTCACATCATAGACAAAAATTAATTTGGCATGGATCAGGGACCTAAATACAAAGCAACATACCATAAGGGAAATTATGGAAGAATATCTTTGTCACTTGGAGGTAGATAAATGTTTCTTAACCAGGACATAGAAAATAGAAGTAATGAGAAAAAATGACAAATTAGACTTCATAAAACTTTAAAACTTCTGCTCATCAAATGATACTGCTAGCAAAGTGAATGGGTAAGCTATGTAAACTATGTCAGGTAGGCTACTGGGGGAAATTATTTTTTAAAAATACTTATATTTGACCAGGGACTCACATTTAGGATATGTAAAGAACTTCCACAGCTGAATGATAAGAGACAGTCTGTTAAAAATGAGCAAAAAAAAAAAAAATTGAGCACTTCACAAAAGAAGATATACAAGTGGCCAATAAGCACATGAAAAATTGCTTCTGTCATTAGTCATCTTGAAAATGAAAATGAAAATCACAATGAGATACCACTACACACTCACCAGAATAGTTAAAGATAAAATGACTGACAGCATCAGATATTGATGAGGATGTGGAGAAAGAGGAACTGTCCCACATTGTTGATAATGTAAAATGATACAATCCCTCTGGGAAAAAGTCTGGTCGTTTCTTATAAAGCTTAAAATCCACTTACCCTATGATGCAACAATTCAACTCTCAGGTATTTACCCAAGACTCATGAAAATACATGTCTATGAAAAATCATACTAGAAAGTTCATAGCAGTTTTATTAGTAATATGCTAAAAGTGGAAACAATTGGGGTGTCCACCAGCAGGATAATGATAAACAAACTGGATAGACTTGTATATACCAATAGGATACACAAACTGGGTACACAGACTGTGGCATACTCATCCAAAAGAGCCCTGCTCAGTAACAAAAGAGACTTACTGATGCACGCAACAGCATGGATGAATCCCCAAAGCATCATGCTGAGTGACATCATACAGACAGCGAAGAGCACACTGTTGTTCACATTCAGATTTCGGCTTCCTCCAGATGTCACTATAAAAGAGGTTAGTGTTAGATTGTGGTTCTACATGACAAATCTAAGTTAATTCTCCCCTCCCCAAATATCTATCCATTTGTCTCAACATGTTTACATACTGATTTGAGATGCCTCCTTTATCATATGCTAAATATTCATAGATTTGAATCTGCTTCTAGATGTGCTCTGTACACTAATCTGTGTCTTCTGTCACATCTCATTGTGATTATTGTGACTTTAGAACACATTTTAATGTTAAGGTGAGACCCTTATTTGTTTTTTAAAAAATTTCTAGCCATTACCAGTTTATATTTCAGATAAGCTTTAGAATCATTCTGTCTAGGCCCTTTAAAATCCACCTGGGATTTTGTTAAATCTGTAGGTTGATTTGGGGAGAGTTGATCTTTCTTTGATAATGAGGTTTCTTAATAGGAATAAGCTCTCTTTGTTCATTTACTTAAATCTTCTTAGATGACAATGGAAGATTATAGTTTTTCTCATATAGGTGAAAATGAAAATGGCCAACAAGGCTGGGACATAGCAAGGCAAGGCAGGCCCAGCACTCTGGAACTCCTCACTAAGAGAGCCATGAGCGACACAACTTGAGGATCCCTACCTCTCCCCATAGGGCATCAAGCCCCTCTTCTGGTCTGGCCCTATTGGCAGGTTAGCTGTTCATTAGTCATTTGTACATTCTTTCTTCATCCTTATCCCAGAAATTCCACTTGAGGAAAAGCATAATGTGCTGTATCTCCATGGTCTCACGTGGTAGCCACTATTGGACAGTGCTGACCTAGGATGCTGGTTTCCAGGTAAGCCTGGGATTTTACAGGTGCTATGGAGATGCTGATTATTCATATGAGCACTCAGGCCACCAAAACTACAGCACCAGGAGGTTTTTAGTTGTCTTTAGCCTCAATAACCATATGGACTAATTCCATTTATAGATAGGCTCCTCTTGACTTCTCTTGCTGCCTATAACCTTGGGCTATGTGCGTGCTCCTGGAGCAATCCTGCTTCAGCCAGAGAAGTCTCCAGTGACTCTTTAGACAGAGTTCTCCAGCCGCCTTAGTTTCAGTCATTATCTCTCATCAGATTTTGATGCTATGAGCCAGGGACTTGGATAATTAGCTTTGCTATAAACTCCATGTGGGGGCGAGAGCACAAGCCTCTCTAGGCCTCTCAACTGTCACTGACACATAGGCTGACTGGAAAATGGGAAGACTATCCAGAACTGAGTTAGAGCTGTGCACGGACATCTGGGCTGAGGCCTGCAATGGGGAAGGCATCCAGGAACTTGAGGCCTGGTCCAACTGCTGCAAGTAATCAGCAAAGGGGTCCAGCCAGCGGTCAGTGCCATGAGTCACAGAGCAAACAGAGCCAGGGCCAAGCTACAGGTCAGGAAGGAGGCACTGACATTCTGGGATCAGGCAGCCCCTGCACAGACTTGACCAGAAGGGTAACAGGGGAGGCTAAAGCACAAAGTGAAAAGAAAAAGAAGGGATGCTGGCAGGTACCAATTTTCTGGCATCCAGAGTCACTCTAAAGAGGGTTAGTCATTTGTTCTAGAGAAGGGCTCACGTGCAAGGCTCCTCAGAGCAGGTCAGCTGAGACAAGAAGACAGATGAATGGCTGGGCCAGGAGGGAAATCATAAACAGCAAAGCTAGGAGGAGACAAACCACTGATATTGGACAGAGGCTTCTCTGGCTCCGGGCTGAGGATCTAGGTTTCTTGGTATGGACCTCTGGGCAGACAGACGCTGGTTAGGGAGAGAGTGGTGAGGAGACCTGTCTTGTGGGAGAATCCATGCCAATCCAAAGTGGGCAAAGGCCCTAGAAGAAGCCAAGATTTTTAGACTGGTTACTGTAGAAATGCTGGGTGAGATTGCAAGGACTTGTGGGGTCTCAGATATTTCTATTGACAGTTCAGTTCAGTCAGTCAGTTCAGTCGCTCAGTTGTGTCCGACTCTTTGCGACCCCATGAATCGCAGCACGCCAGGCCTCCCTGTCCATCACCAACTCCCAGAGTTCACCCAAACTCATGTGCATCGAGTTGGTGTTGCCATCCAGCCATCTCATCCTCTGTCGTTCCCTTCTCCTCCTGCCCCCAACCCCTCCCAGCATCAGGGTCTTCCAATGAGTCAGCTCTTTCCATGACGTGGCCAAAGTATTGGAGTTTCAGCCTCAGCATCAGTCCTTCCAATGAACACCCAGGACTGGTCTCCTTTAGAATGGACTGGCTGGATCTCCTTGCATTCCAAGGGACTTGCAAGAGTCTTCTCCAGCACCATAGTTCAAAAACATCAATTCTTCGGCACTCAGCTTTCTTCACAGTCCAACTCTCACATTTGTACATGACCACTGGAAAAACCATAGGCTTGACTAGATGGACCTTTTTTGGCAAAGTAATATCTCTGCTTTTCAATATGCTGTCTAGGTTGGTCATAACTTTCCTTCCAAGGAGTAAGTGTCTTTTAATTTCATGGCTGTAGTCACCAACTGCAGTGATTTTGGAGCCCCCCAAAATAAAGTCTGACACTATTTCCCCATCTATTTGCCATAAAGTGATGGGACCGGATGCCAAGATCTTAGTTTTCTGAAAGTTCAGTTCAGTTCAATTCAGTCGCTCAGTTGTGTCTGACTCTTTGTGACCCCATGAACTTCAGCATGCCAGGCCTCCCTGTCCATCACCAACTCCTGGAGCTTTGTCAAACTCATGTCCATTGAGTTGGTGATGCCATCCAACCATTTCATCCTTTTATGTCCCCTTCTCCTTCTGCCTTCAATCTTACCCAGCATCAGGGTCTTTTCAAATAAATCAGCTCTTCACATCAGGTGGCCAAAGTATTGGAGTTTCAGCTTCAATATCAGTTCTTCCAATGAATATTCAGGACTGATTTCCTTTAGGATGGACTGCTTGGTTCTCCTTGAAGTCCAAGGGACTCTCGAGTCTTCTCCAACACCACAGTTCAAAAGCATCAATTCTTTGGCACTCAGCTTTCTTTATAGTCCAACTCTAACATCTATACATGACTACTGGAGGAACCATAGCCTTGACTAGATGGACCTTTGTTGATGAAGTAATGTCTCTGCTTTTTAAATGCTGTCTAGGTTGGTCATAACTTTCCTTGCAAGGAGTGTCTTTTAATTTCATGGCTGCAATCACCATCTGCAGTGATTTTGGAGCCCAGAAAAATAAAGTCAGCCACTATTTCCACTGTTTCCCCATCTATTTGCCATGAAGTGATGGGACCAGATGCCATGATCTTTGTTTTCTGAATGTTGAGCTTTAAGCCAACTTTTTCACTCTCCTCTTTTACCTTCATCAAGAGGCTCTTTAGTTCTTCACTTTCTGCCATAAGGGTGGTGTCATCTACATATCTGAGGTTATTGATATTTCTCCCAGCAATCTTGATTCCAGCTTGTGCTTCTTCCAGCCCAGCGTTTCTCATGATGTACTCTGCATATAAGTTAAATAATCAGGGTGACAATATACAGCCTTGACGTACTCCTTTTCCTACTTGGAACCAGTCCATTGTTCCATGTCCAGTTCTAACTGTTGCTCCCTGACCTGCATACAGACTTCTTAAGAGGCAAGTCAGGTGGTCTGATATTCCCATCTCCTGAAGAATTTTCCACAGTTTATTGTGATCCACGCAGTCAAAGACTTTGGCATCGTCAATAAAGCACACTCGGCTCTAGCGCCGCGCAGCCACCACTTGCTATTGACAGTTACAGAGTGACAAAGGGCTAATAGGACTCTTTGTGTTCTGTGAAACCCTCAAGATGTGTCCTAGAACCTGGGCTCATTCTTAGAACTCCTCTATCTTCCTGCTGCTCTCAAACTACTGTTTCCTTCCATTCCCCTCCTCTTGCTCTTTTGGGTACCTTTCCTTCCTTTGGGCAATGACCCGAGAGAATCTTCCTGGCTCTCACTTGTATGTTTCCTGTCCTAAAGAAGTCACCAGCCTATTGTATTAGGGACTTCTGTGGGATGTTTTAGAATCTCTCAAAGTTCTCTTGCACCACTCTGTCTCTGGTCATCTTCATCTGCTTCCTCTTCCCCAACTTCTCTGTTATAGTGCCCAGATCCCATGCCTTAGAGCTCCTCTGTTATCTTGGAGGGCGAAGCTCATAACATTCCCCTCATTTCTCAGCCCTTTTCCAGTCTCTGGATCCACAGGTTTTGGCTTCCAAAAGCTGCTTTCTAACTTTTGATCTAAACAAGCAAAACCAGATGTTTATCTCCGAATCAGACTCAAGTAAGTAATCCCCATCTCAGGATTCACAGGTCAAGCAACCTCCAAGTTCATGGGTCCCTATCGTCAGCTTACACAACAAAATTACAATGGGTCATTTCCTACAAGGAGCCTAGACCAGAGCTATGGTGGGGGGCTCTGATGTAGAGTCTGATTTCACTGCACATGTGGAAAAAACATTTACATATGATGGTTTAGAAATTTGCTTATGCTCTTGGAATATTCTCTTAAACATTTCATTCTGGCATAATTCAGTTTCTCAAGTCCAAATTGTAACAGAAAACATTTTGAGGAGCGGTGACTGCTAAGGAACCATCCAACATATATTATGAATACCATACGCTCTGGCTTTAGAAGGTAAAAAACTTAGGTTTGGAGAAGGAACATTTAATCCCTCTTGATTGGGGAAAAGACAGTCATCACAGGGTTTCATGCTGAGAAGCAGCCCATTCTTGGCCATCTTCATTTCCTTTTGGATTCTGTCGGATTCCTTGGAAACAAAGACAGAAGCACTATGATGGAAAGAAAATGGCATCTTTGATTAATGACTTGAGTAGAGAGGGCTGTTATGAAACAGTTCATGATGGGGGAGGGTGGTGTCAAAGGAGAGACGCCCAAGTTCCTCTTCCTGCCTTTATTTGCCTGTAAAAAATCTGAAGGAAGCTCAGTATAAACCTGACATAGAAACCAATAGATTAAGAAAAAGGGAAAGAGGAGACAAGTACTAGGTTGATCAGTTTAGGCTTTGCAAGAACATTCCGTTACAGTTCCTAGGGAGTTCTGTTTCTCTAAACCTTGCTCTAATTTGTATTCCATTTCATTATTCTATTTTATTTTGATGCTGGGGCTTCCCAGGTGGTTCAGTGATAAATAACCCACCTGCCAATGCAGGAGACACTGGAGATCAGACACAGGTTTGATCCCTGGGTTGGGATTATCCTCTGGAAGAAGGCCTAGGCAACCCACTCCAATATTCTTGCCTGGGGAATCCCTTGATCAGAGGAGCCTGGCGGGCTATAGTCCACGGGGTCGCAAAGGGTCAGACATGACTGAACGACTAAGCACTCACACATGCCAGCTGTGTTAGTTAGGTTAAAATAAGTAGTAAAGTTTATTAATTTTATTCACTTAGCCATTCCCCAAGAGTTTAGCTCTTTTTACCAGAAGGACATAACCAAGACACTGATACCTACTACTTAGTGACTGTCAGTCCTAACTGCAGGATCATTCTAGAGAGGAAATCAACATCTTTGGAAAGTCTGCCTACACAGTCTCACATCTGTACAATACTGTCTTTTCCAGTGTGTCTGAGGGACCCGGAGCCCACTTTAACTTACTTATGATGGGGGACTCTGTGGGGAATGAGGCCAGCTGAGATGTCTGACCTAGAGAAATTTTAATAGTTCATTCCTGACTTTAGGGTTTATTGGTATGTGGGCTTTGCCTTAGAGATTGACCCCCTGCTGATAAACCACATGTGGTCTTGGAGGTCACAGAAGGAAGAGGGATGATAAATTATTTTTTAATTGACTAGAACCAATGAATCTGACCTTTCCTGAACAAAGCTATGGATCTTTCAACAAGGAAGCAGCCACTTGGCAGGTTTGTAAAGAGCTGAGCTACCCAGACAGAACAGCTTCCTGTTACTAACGAGACGGAGGAATTTGTGCTCAAAGACACTGCTAAACCTATCTCTGTGTATTGGCAGGGATCTTCCTGTGTATGTATGCTTGGGAGGAAGGGAAAGACTAGTGGAGAGGGCAGCCATTCAGGGCAGTCGTTCAGTCATGTCTGACTCTTTGCGACCCCATGGGCTATAGCCCGCCAGGGACACTTTGTAGTTTTCAAAGCACTTTTCCATCTACTACTTAACTGATCCCCACAGTCATTTGTGAATTACCCCCAATTTAGACGTGAGGAAACTGGCTCCTGTGTGAAGCAACTTGTCCAGGTCAGAGAAATTAAATGGTCAGCCAGAGACTAGAGCCCAGACTGTCTGTTTCTAAATCATGTTCTCCCCACTAACAGCACTTATTGGCCACTCACTCAGTGCCAGGCAGAGGGCTATGCCCCTCCTGTGGGTTATCATGCTTCACCCTGACAACAATCTTGTGAGGTAGGTGCTATTATTATTTCCAGTTTACAGACAATTTGGGCAGCTGACTGAAGGGCACGTGGCCATTAAGTGGAGTCAGCACTTCGATCCAGATCTGGTGGAGCCCGCAGTGCCTAGCTGCTGCCCTTGTGTGCTGGGTTGGGCTGTGCCATGGGATTCCCAGCCACAAGGGGCACACTGCCACCAGCCTAGAAGAACCAGCCACTCCCTTGCAGTCAGAAGCTTTGGGCACCCGTCCTGGCCCAGCCATCTCTGATGGGGAAATCAATGTCTGTCTGACTGTCCCTGGACATCATCAGGTTTTCATTTGTAAAAGGACTTGGATTTCATTGTCTTACAAACCTGGGCTGGAGTCCTGTCTCACTAAGCACTAGTGCGAGATTGGATCTGTATGAGTTTTACTTCTTTCCTCTGTAAAATATGGGTCATAATCCTACCTATCTCATGGGTCATTGTGAAGATCACAGCAAAAGTTGCCTGCGGAGCACTCAGGCTGATGCATGGCACCATGTATACACTTAAGAAATGGTGGTTGCTGAAGATCTCATTTCTTCTCTCAAGCCTAAAATGTCAGCATGTCACCACCTCACTATTTCTCCTCTCCTCTAGTCTTGAGGTCCACCCCTTTCTTTGGGCACTAATCACCCCTTCCCCATCCAACTTCCTGAGGTTTCAGCTGTGCAAACATAACCATCTATGCTTACTGCTCAGCATCTTTTGCTACACTGGTTCATTCTCTGCAGCCTAGAAATGTCTAGGCATGTCTTAGTCTCCTGGGGCTACTTTAGTTTTTCCTCTCCCTTCACCCCAAACATCTGGAGAGTGGAAATTGCCTTTAAGTCCATCCCATACTTACTCCAGGTCCCCTCTGTGGCTCCCAGCCATTTGCCTCTGTTTCCCAGTGAGCCCCAGAACCTGATTCTACAACTGACCCTCAATATCCTGATCACCAAATCCAATGGACTCTTCTTGCCTCTGGCTTTCTGCTCAGAGTTTCTCACTCTATTCTCCTGAGATGAAGCTCTTTGCTACTCAGCTCCCATCTCTCACATTGCAGATTTGGTTTCCTTTTCTTTCACCAAACATACCTTACCTATGAATTTCCCAGAAAGTTTCTGAAAACTATCATAAGCAAAGCCCTGAGTCAGTAATGTTAGCCCCTTCCCAAACTTGTTGATTACCCGTGGCTCCTGTCCATCCTCCCATCTCCCAACAGAGTTACTCCCAAGTTTCTGTCCTTGGCCCAGTTCTCTATCTCAACACTCTCTTCCCTGGAGATCTTACCACACTCCCACGATTTCTGTGCTCACTTCTGTGTGAATGGTTCCCAGGTCCCCATCTTCAGTCCTGTTCCCATATGAGCCAACTGCCTGTTGGATGCCCAGAGGAAAAATCTTCACACATCTGAAGCAAAACTAATTGACTCCTCCATCCAACCTGTTCTGTCTGCTTAGCCTATTTCTGATCACAGTGCCAACACGTCCTAATCATCAAAGTTTGAACCCTATGAGTCATCTAGGAGGAACCTCCTCTGTGTCCCCTCCACCAGAAACCAAGTTCTAGGAAACCTGCTCCTCTACTTGAATTTCTCCCCACCGCTCCTCTTCAATTCCAACAACCCTGACTCATTCCAACTCTCACTATTCTCACCTGGATGACCATGGTGGCTCCTGCCTGTGTCCTGACATCCAAACTTCCTTCCTCCCAATCCTTCCCCTATCACAGTAGCTAAAGAGATCTTTTCACCACGTAGACCCTATTACCTCTTTCCTTTGAGGTGTCACCTCTTCTTTAAGACACAATCTCTTAAAATGAAAGGAAATTAACTTTTATATTTTTTGTTTAAGATACCATTTATACAAGGATACCATTAAAAATTATTCACAACTCTTCTCTCTCCCCATCCCCCTGCAATCTTGCTCTCTCTCTCTCTCTCTCTCAATTTCTGTCTCTATACCCATCCTCATCTTTAACCATGAACATAAAGGCAAAGTTAGAATGAGGCTTGCCCTAGCAATGATTATTGTGTGGGAGTTGAAGTTATTTTTAGTTTCCTTCTTTGACCTTTCCTGTATCAATTTAATTTCCAATTAGGAGAACACAGAAATTTTATAAAGACAGTAAAGTCATTATTCAGGGAAAAGAAAAAAAAAATCTCCAGTAACTCCTCATTGTCACTAGGACAAATTCCCAATTCCTTAACCTAGTTTAAGAGGCCCCCTGTGATTGGCCTCTGCCCATCTCTCTCCCCTCACTGAAGGCCACTCTTCTCCCCTTTACTCTCCTGAAATCCAGCCACTGGCACTCTTGAAGACTCACCATTTCTAGAACATACCTCGTTCTTCCTCTTTCATCTTCTTTGTCACATGAAAACCTGTCTATCCTACTAGATGAAGCAGGTAATGAGAAAAATGAGATATTTCTATGGACAAGTAGGTCTCTTTGTTCCTCAAGTGCAGCTCTAGCTTCCGAGTGAAGTCATTGGTAAGCAGAAAGGTAACCCTCCCCTCTCATGCAGCCAGCCTTCTGAAGGAGGGGCAGGTCTGGGAATAGGAGCTGGCACAGGTGGAGGGAGCTCTGACTGTGAGACCCTTCTCAGCCTCATTTCCCACACTCTTTTTCCAGAGTCCTGGAGTCCAAGCAAACAAAACAGCTTGCCATTACTTTCAGTCATTGATTTTCCAACTTCATTCCTTTGCTCATGCCTTTAGCTCAATCTGGAATCTCATCCTCAAAGCTGAATCTCCTCCCTTGTGTGCCTTCTGCCCACATTTGTTCCCGGTTTCAAGGCTTCAAACAGCCCAGCCACCACCAGCTCAACAGCTCATACCAGGGATGCAAATCCCTTGGACCATCTGAGAAAAGACAGGCACCGTCTGGGTCAGTCCTTGACTGGGACTTCCAAGTCTCCCTATCTCAACAGAGACCTCTTTGTCCCCAGAAAGCTACTTCTCAGTTTAAAGGTTAGAAGGTGGCCACTGACCCCTGTGGATGCCTAAGGACACCACTTTGCCGTTTGGCCGAACCTGTGCTACAGCTGCTGGCAAGGCTGTAGGTTGCTGTCTACACATGTAGAAAGCCTTGAGGACACTTAGGCTACTGACCAACGATGAGAGCTGGGACTCTTCCCCAAATACAGCCTTTCCATCAGCCAAATCAAAGTTGGGAGCTTACATAGGAGATGAGGCTGAAGAAGCCAAATGGAAATGAACTTGATCTTGTACTTCTGTGGGGTTATGGCTTTTCCTGAGATTGGGAGAAACTTGAGCCAAGAGTTCTCCTTGTAGGCAGATGGATGACTTGGCTGAAGTGTCCAGGGGACTTTTAGCAAAACAACTCTGTGCTATTATAGGCTACAAAGGATGATAATACTGAATAATGCAGGGGTAGAGAGTAGAGGTGGCGTCCTTTGTCTAAACCTATGCCAGAAAAGGTAGAATTCAGTCCAGCGTAAACCTGTGGGCAGAATTCAGGGACTGCTAAGTCCTGGCTGGGGGATTTCTAGGAAAGAAGCTAGAAACTAAATGCTTTTTTCTTTTTAAATTCAGAGAGGGAGTAATGGAGTGTCTACTTCATGTGTCAGGCACTGGGTAGGCAGTGGGGATGCAGGAATGACCCAGGTGACTCTCATCCTATCCCTTCTTCAAGGATCTTCTGGTCTAGACTGAGAGGTTTTCACACCATTAGTAGGCCTGTGAGCTGAGAAAACTCAAGTGCACGTGGAGCTGGAAAGAGTCAGCCAGCTTCCCAATCCTCCCCCATGGAGACAGAGCAGCCCCAGCCTCACTCTCAGCAGGCAGTGGTTCTTTGAATCTGTCCAGCTCTATATAGTTAGTGTCCAGTGATGTCTTGCACTGTGGAGGATGGCTTCCAATTTCCTTATACTTCCAAGATCTGGAATTTTTGAAAAACAACTCATGTGGAATTTCTTGGCCTATTCTTTCTCTTTTTTTCCTCTCCTCTGGAATGACTTAAACTTCAACCCTCAGCCTTGCCTTCTTACATTGATAGATGTGTCTAGAGGGCCATCGTGGCTTAGGAGGTGAAAAATGAAACACAGCTGGTCCTAATTGCTTGCTTTGTCAGGACCCAAAGTGTTTTATTGACCAGCGCAGCTACAGCCTTACTCCTCAGCTTGTCTCTGAGTCACTGTAGCTGTGTCAATAGCAATGCCGCCAATGTGTTGTCTTAATGGCTGAGACTGATTGACCGTTTGCTGACCTGATTGATTACTTGACTCTCAACTTGAATCTGTCCCAAAAATAGCACCTTCAGTAGAGTGCATGGGCTCACTCTATGTGGTTTCAGTGCAATCACTTCAACCTTCTGTGCTTTGGCTTCCCTGGAAAGTCAATAGATTTATTGTGAGTGGGTGTGCTGATTGGCTGAGAACACCCAAGGGTTTAGTGGAGGCTGAGGACAAATATGCTCCAGCTGTTTCTGGAGTCCTGCTCTCCGTCTTAATTACTTTAGGACCTCCAAAGATAGGAAGAATGGGTGCAATCCATGTATGTGCACATGTGTGTACCTGTGAGGACCTCTCCCCACCGAGCACCCCCCACAACCACTACTGTTACCTCAGGTCTCAGATCCCCCATCAACTCTTGGAGGAAGCCTCCTCTGACCCCGTGGGCTATGTCCAGTCATCTTGGTCTTTACTCTAAGAGGAGCTCGCCATTTTCCTTCTTAGCACTTAGTTGACAATGATATTTATTTCTGTCACTATGTGATTAATATCTCTCTCTCCCACTAACAAGCTCTACAAAGAGGGGACCACAACTCTTCTACCCCTTGAGCCCAGCACACAGTCCAGCATATAGTATGAGCCCTTCTCTTTCTACCTGTGTAGACACCACTGTAGTCTGTACACCCTTCCCCCTTCTTCCTCCTCCCCCTTCCTTTCCTACCTCCACCGACCCCCAGTCACCAGACTTCTCCCGTAGCCCGTCCTGCCCTCTCTTCACTCCTTGCAGCCCATTCAGATGCACAGAGGCCAGGTTCACCTTCCAAAAACGTCTGCCTTTAATGATCTTAAGGGATGCCTGAATCAGCTGGGCAGGTATGTCTTTTCTGCTCTTGCTTCCACCTCCACCTCTGTAGCCTCATCTTCCTTATTCTCCACATCAATTGTTCTCTTTTAGTCAAGCCAGTCTTCTAGGTATTGTATTCTTTGCATTGATTCTACCTTTTTATGACATCTAGGTCCACTGTCACTTTGTTATCTGGTATAAAATGTAATTTCTTTTCAGGAATTTTCACTGATTAAACCCACTCACCTCATACATCTCCTTGCTTAGTCCATCAAACACAGTACTCCATAACATAATCAATGTGCTCTCTCTCTCTCTCTCTCTATATATATATATATATATATATATATATGTATAGTAGTTTTTCTAAAACCAGCTTAAACATCTGGAAGTCCACAGTTCATGTATTGCTGAAGCCTGGCTTGGAGAATTTTGAGCATTACTTTACTATCATGTGAGATGAGTGCAATTGTGTGGTAGTTTGAGCATTCTTGTGTGATTACAAGGACTGGCAAGTCCACATTCCTCAGGGCAGGCAAGCTAGAAACTCAGGTCGGGTTTCTGTATTACAGTTATGAAAACAGAAACCTTTCTTTTTCAGTAAATCTCAATTTTTTGCTATTAAGGCTTTCAACTGATTGGATAAGGCCCATCCACATGACAGGATTCTCTGCTTTCCTCAAAGTCTGTGATTATACATCTTTCAGTTCAGTTCAGTTCAGTTGCTCAGTTGTGTCCGACTCTTTGTGACCCCATGAATCGCAGCACACCAGGCCTCCCTGTCCATCACCAACTCCCGGAGTTCACTCAGATTCACGTCCATCAAGTGAGTGATGCCATCCAGCCATCTCATCTTCGGTCGTCCCCTTCCTCTCCTGCCCCTAATCCCTCCCAGCATCAAAGTCTTTTCCAATGAGTCAACTCTTTGCATGAGGTGGCCAAAGTACTGGAGTTTCAGCTTTAGCATCATTCCTTCCAAAGAAATCCCAGGGCTGATCTCCTTCAGAATGGACTGGTTGGATCTCCTTGCAGTCCAAGGGACTCTCAAGAGTCTTCTCCAACACCACAGTTCAAAAGCACCAATTCTTCAGAGCTCAGCCTTCTTCACAGTCCAACTCTCACATCCATACATGACCACAGGAAAAACCATAGCCTTGACTAGGTGGACTTTAGTTGGCAAAGTAATGTCTTTGCTTTTGAATATACTATCTAGGTTGGTCATAACTTTTCTTCCAAGGAGTAAGTGTCTTTTAATTTCATGGCTGCAATCACCATCTGCAGTGATTTTGGAGCCCCCCAAAATAAAGCCTGACACTGTTTCCACATCTATTTCCCATGAAGTGATGGGACCGGATGCCATGATCTTCGTTTTCTGAATGTTGAGCTTTAAGCCAACTTTTTCACTCTCCTCTTTCACTTTCATCAAGAGGCTTTTTAGTTCTTCTTCTCTTTCTGCCATAAGGGTGGTGTCATCTGCATATCTGAGGTGATTGATATTTCTCCCGGCAATCTTGATTCCAGCTTGTGTTTCTTCCAGTCCAGCATTTCTCATGATGTACTCTGCATATAAGTTAAATAAGCAGGGTGACAATATACAGCCTTGACGTACTCCTTTTCCTATTTGGAACCAGTCTGTTGTTCCATGTCCAGTTCTAATTGTTGCTTCCTGACCTGCATACAGATTTCTCAAGAGGCAGGTCAGGTGGTCTGGTATTCCCATCTCTCTCAGAATTTTCCACAGTTTATTGTGATCCACACAGTCAAAGCACATCTCAAAAAATACCCTCTCAGCAACATCTTGACTGGTTTTGACCAAACAGTTAGGCTTCATAGCCTAGCCAAGTTGACACATAAAATTAACCATCACATGCAGTTTAAATTTTACTACTCTGTAAGGAAGGTGTCATTGTGCCTACATTGCAGATGAGAAAACTGAGTTTCAGGGAAGCTAATTAATTTGCCCCAATCTACCTGACTAGTGGATCACCATGCAATGATTAAAACTCAGGTCTTTAAGACTCTACAGCTTCTCTTGAAACCAGAGAGACCAAAAGTTTGTTTTTCTGGTGGTCCTTGAGACTTGGGCTATGCTGACTGAGGGATGGAGGCCTTACAGCGTTCCTGTTTTTTTCAGTCAGAGGGACAACAGGTTCTCATTTCTTTCTTCCTTTCATATATGCTCTTCCCCACAGCTCTCTGCAGCCAGCCACCCTTTGCCCTTTGTGAAGATATAGAGTCTTTCCATGAACTTACTGGGGAGATGACCTGCCTTTCTGACCCAGGGACTAAGCCACTCACCTTTCCCAGTTTCCTTCTCAGTTATAATCAAGTCTCAGTGAAGGTGCCAACACCTTGAGATAAGAACTTTTGTTTGTAGCTCTGGGGTTTTTTTGTAGCTCTGAGGAGCCAAGGATCTTTTTCCTCTGCTGCGCTGGTACCTGGCTGGTGGGATTTGATGTTTCTGCTCTCGTTTCAAAGGGGCTTTTACCCCTCTTCCTTCAAGGAAGCCTGGGATTTAAAGTTCGATCTTTCAAATGATTCTAGACTGGTGTTCCAAGCACCAGCCTGCTAGCGCAAATGATAGATATTCTGTGGGATTTTGCAAAAAGAAAACAAATCTCCATTTGCAATCCAATGGGACTCATTTCTGTAACTCTTGCCTCTGGCATCATGGTTTTCTCAACAGCTGTTTGCTCACATACGTGGTGGGAATGATCATGGCTTCAGCAGGAGAGCTGGTTTCCCGGCAGCAGCCTCTAGGCCATTCAGGGTCTGAGAGAGGCTGGGGAAATGGTCAGGAAGCTGTTAGGCGGGTGCCTGGGATGAAGGCTATATAGCTTTACCAGGTAGGCTCACTAGGACCCACAGGGGCTATAGACGTCAAGGTGTCCCAACTCTATCAGAAATTTCAGTTTGGCAAACAAACATTCCCTGAGTATTCATGCAGCACCTGGCCTAGGATGATTCAGACAAGAGCACTGACTTAGAGAAGTTCATAGGACATCACAGTTGTGTGCCACAGGAGCACAGAGAAGAGGTATGGATGCTCAAAAGAAAGGTATGAGGGAATGGTGCTTGGATGGTATGTTGCTTGAAGCCAATATTTTATTATTGGAATGTAGTTGCTTTACAATGTTGTGTTAGTTTCTGCTGTACAACGAAATGAATCAGCTATAACTATACATACATCCCCTCCCTTTTGAGCCTCCCTCCTTGAACTAAATCTTGAAGCAGGGCCCATTGAAAACCTGAAGAAAGGATATTCCAAGAAGAGGGATAAGGTCAGTGTGTGCTGGTAAATGCTCCAACATCAATTTCCTGAGAAAAAAAATCTAATTTATAGTTCCCCCCCTTATTTCCATGGTTTAAGTAATCCCACCATGGCCCATTTCAAGCTAGTAGCTTGACATCACTGAGTGTGCAATTGGGCAGAGATGCGCACAACAAGCTGCCAGGATCAGTGAACTGGGTTGCTTCGTGGTCCTAGAGGCTAAAGAAGTGGCTCTTGGGCTGATGGCAGGTAACATCGCAATGGTCAACAGGACTAGGTCATGAGAAGTGAGAGAGATTTGTGTAATCTTACTGAGGCAGAATCTGCAGGATTCAGTCATAGATTGAATTTGGGAGCATGGAAGAGAGAGGAAACAAGAGTAACTGCTCTGTATACAGCCCTGAACAAGGCACTGTGGAGGATACAGAGAGTCACCAGCCACTTTTCCTGTGCAGGAATAACAGCAGTGTTTGAAATTGGTTCAGTTGCCCCTGGCCTAGAGGCCTGGCACACTCTTTCCTTCTCTTGCTGCCTACAGAGCACAGAGTCTGTGGCTGGATGGGAAAATGAGGGGAGAGAACTTACAGACCATGTTCCATAGTGTTTGTCCCCAGAATTGTCTTTAAATATGGTGAGGATGGCTTCTCTTTCTAGATCATCTGTGGTCCAGACAGCTTCAGCTCACTGAAGGCTTCAGACTGGCCTCTGTTCTCGATTTACTATAGCAAAAATATTATAATACCATTAAACAACATTAGAGGAAATCTACAAAGAAAAAGAAATAGCTCGTAATTCCAACATCCTAGTTCATGAGAGGTTATTTTTTATCCCAGATTGTCTCCCCAGTCTTAGCATCTTTCATGTATTATTTTTTACATTGCTGTAGTTACTGTTTATTTGAAGTCTTATACTGTTTACTCCACTTACCATTAACTTGTTAACATTTTCCATGTTGCAACATTGTCTTCATGACTATCATCTTTAGTGGCTGTATAATATTCCTTGGAGATGATGTACAGCAATTTTCTTAACCATGTCCATGTTGTGTAACATCTAGATTTTGTCTAATTCCTTGCTATGAAGGATAATGAGGCATGAATTACTTGTGTCTGGGTTCTAATTTTGGCTAGCCCTGACTTGCTTGAAGTGAAGGATTGCCCTAATTCTCTCCGCTTAAACAAAGGCATTATGCAACATGATTTCCAGCCAGAATACTACTAGATCCAAATAGAGCTTGGATTTCCATTTCCTGGTGGGGGAAAATAGCTTGTCTGTTTATATTCAGTGGTAAATGGAAAGATATTCAAGTGGGAATTGGAATCATGTGAGGTAAGGCAAGGACTGAGACCAAGGATGGAAGGTGAAATTGCAGTGTGTGTGTGTGTGTGTGTGTGTGTACTTATTTGTATGTGTGTTTGTGTGCATGCACATGTGTGTATGTCTTGGGGTTAAAGACCAGAAAGCAGGCTGGAACGAGCCAGTATTGATGCAGGACATATGACAGTAGGAGAGGCTCTGGGTTAGGGGGTGGAATTTGACATTTCAGACAATTTGACAGTTGGACCTTGTGACATTCTTAAATAAAAAACACCCTTGACAACTGGAGGACGGCAAGGCAACCCACTCCAGTGTTCTTGCCTGGAGAATCCCATGGACAGAGGAGCCTGGTGGGCTACAGTCCATGGGATTGCAAAGAGTTGGACAAGACTGAGAGACTAACACTTTCACTTCACATGTCAGCTGTAAGTATGATGTCAGTGTACACAGGGATCATGTGTCTTCCCAGGGGCAACTCCATCCTCATGTGATTCCACAGTTCTCCTTACTCTCAGCCTTCTTGAACCTCTTTCTCACAGACCCGGTATCAGAAGCTGCAGAGCCATGCTAGTCAAAGGCCTCGTATGCTGTAGATTTGTTCCGCAGCTCTGATTTCCAGGCACAGGCTGAAGTGGACCCTGCTGGGAAGATCTGAGCTGCCCTGATTGGTCTTGAAGGCTCTGCCTGTGGGGAGGGGTATTACAGTTAGTTCATGAGGAACTGCCACAAGGACATGGCCCAGACTTGATATGTCTCAGCCACCTCCAGGCAGCACCATTTCATGTTTCACATTGGGAACATTTCAGGTTTTTTTAATAAATTCCAGGCAACAGGATTACTCTCTTGCTTCTGTTCCCTTTGGTACAAAAGAATCCCAGTTTATTAGGCAGATAAGATCTTTCCTCTTGGGGCCTCAGACATCACTTTGAGAGATGACTTCCCATAAACAAAAGAGAGCAGATGGCACTGCATTCAGTTCTGATTCAGAGGATAGACAGTCCCTGAGAGATGAGGTCCCTGTGAGAGAGGAGGTGAAGTCCCCACTCACCAACCAGGCAGAAGAAGCCAATGCTCCCTTCCTCTGCCTTTCTGTTCTATTCAGGCCCTCGGTGAATTGGATGAGGCCCTCCCATATGGAAGAGTGTGATCCCCTTTACTCAGTTCTCCTATTTAAATGCCCATTTCTTCTGGAAACACCCTCAGAGACACACCCAGAAATTCTGTTGAAGCAGATCTCTGGGCACCCTGTGGCCTGGTCACATTGATACATAAAATGAACAGAAGACCCATGTGGCTCTCTGGACAAAGGGCCTCGCTGGCCAAGGGAACAACTTGGGGCAGATTATGGCTGTAGATGATTGACAGAGACATCCACAGCCCTTAGGTTCCTTAATGTCTCCACCCTGTTAGTTCAGGTACATATGAGGAGAAGCTGCCTTGATGGTCAGGTCTCACCATTGCCCACCTCACAGTTTCAAAGGTCCAAGGCCTCGCAAACCGCTGACAAAAGAATCCACATATAGTTAGCAAAAGTCAATTCTGTTATGCAGCAGGGCCTTTGCACATGCGAGCTCTGTGACCTTAAGACAGCCACTTTCTTCTTTCATTTGGGACTTGGGGCCATGATGGCTTCTCCCACTGGGGGTTGCAGTGAGGTTCTGGGGATCGAATGACCACGGAAGTGCTTTGTGCCCAGCTCTCTGAAAATAACAGGGATTGTTCCCACTGACACAAAAGATGTATTACCTGCCCATGGATCAGATGGAGTCAGTCATTAGCATGTCTCAGCAACTCAGCAACCGGCAGGCCCCTAGTGAGAGAAGTTCTGTGACAGGAGTTCAACTTAGCGCTGCAGAGGGGAATGGGGCCTTGGGTAGCATTTTCACATCTTGTTCTCACTCATGCAGAGGGCTGAGATATAGACTTGACACTCTTGGGGATGCTTCAGTGTCCTGTATTTGTTTTCCATGGCTGTGCTACAGATTGTGCCTGTGTGTGTGCTCAGTTGCTTCAGTTATGTCTGACTCTGCGACCCCATGGACTGTAGCCCATCAGGTTCCTCTGTCCATGGGATTCTCCAGACAAGAGTATGGGAGTGGGTTGCTATGCCCTCCTCCAGTGTTACAGATTACCAGCTATAAATAGCACCCATTTGTTCTCTTCTTGTTTCCATGTCAGGAGTCCTCTGTTTGCTGGGTCCTCTGCTCATGGGGTTCTCATGAAACAAGATGTGAGTTGAGCTGGGCTCTTATCTGAGACTCGGGAAGAATCTGTAAACTCTGCTTTCAAAGGGCTCCTGTGATTAGATCAGAGCAGCCTGGATAATCTCCATATCTTAAAGTCAACTGACTTGAAACTTTAACTACATCTGCAAAATCCATTTACAACACTAGTAAGATTACTATTTAATTTAATAACCTGGGAACAGATGTCTTGGGGAACCAGCCTCAAAATTCTGCCCACCACATGCCTCCACTGAGTTATTAGAATCATGTCAACAATTTCCCTCTGGAGGCCACTTCAAGCCCCATAAAATGAAGCAAAGATTTTGTCTCACAACCCTCAGTGCAGAAAGGAAACAAGACCTCCTCCTCCTAGTGTTGGTGTTTTGTTTTTTTTTTTCTTTAGTGGTCTGGCTAAAGCTATACCCTGAGCATGGGGGCTGCATATCCAGAAGGAGTTGTAGTTCCAAATGTCAGTCATCAATATGGAAGATTCTATTTTTCAGACAGGAAACTCAAAGTCCAAGGCAACTTCCAGGCAGGTAGTGAGGCTCATGTCTCTCAGGATAGTTGAAAGGGACCAAGGTCCAAGTGGGTCATGGTCTTTCTGGCAAATGACACTGAGACTCCTAAGAGGAAAAACTTTTTAAAGCCCAAGAGTTGAGGTTATGTCAGGCTATCTGCTATCCATGTCCCTCTGGAAGGTGATGTTTAGTTAAAGCTGAATTATTTCCAAATAATGACACAGCCCACAGGCCAACAACCCAGCATAGGCAGGGTTTGGTGTTGGAGCAAACTATAATGCCCACCTAGAGAGACACTTATTAGGCTATCCATTTGGGTGTTTATGGGCACTTGGGTCAGTTGGGGATGGAATATTTTCTTTTTTCAAACTTTCCACTGGAGTTCAGATCAATGAGTGACTCAGTCCGCGATTTCTTCTGATGAGAACACTGCATTTCCATCCAGATAGTGAATCGTGTAAGAAACTTCTATCCCAAACACTGAAGCCAAGCAAAGAAAGATATGGCTGAGCCAAGAGTTGGAGGTAACATGGAGGGCAGGGTGAGGCCTGACAGAGCTGCTGGAGCGCTGTCTGCCATTAACCATCCCAAAATGATCAGAGCGGGGAGGAAAAGAAGGAGCTCTGGGATTGAACATGACGACTTTTCCTAAATTCAATTAAAATTGCAGTCCATGTGGTTCAGAGAGAAGGATCCTGAAACTTCCACCTCAGGTTTAGGGTGGGAGGGCAGGAGAGTTGGCCCTGTCCTCATTAAACAAACTAAGCTAGCTTGTTGGGTTCTAACTGCAGCTCTCTTTTCACAGCTGTGACTATGCCAAGAGACAAGTCACATACTTCTTCCTCCAATATACATCAAACCAGCAAAAACCAGGAAAGCCTGCACACAAGGTGGTGCTGAGTTAATGTGAGTGAGTGAGTGGAAAAAAAACAGAAGACAGTTAAGTAACAGAGTCTTGAGAGAGAGAGGGTAGTCCTGGTACTGCCTTATCACATGATGAGGTGACATTTTGCCTCAGGAAAGTAAGGGTTTTAAAGCTTTTCCACCCAAACGTGGTGGAGGGGTCAGGAAGATATTCTTTCAAGAAGCTTCTTACCAAGTTTGACCACCACGGTATAAGATGTATGAGACTTGGTAAGTAGGACTCATCTGACAGCTGCTATTATCTTCTCTCCTCTCCATCCTTTTTTCATTTGTATCTGAGCTGAGCTAACTGCAGCTCCTAAAAGAGAGAAGTCAACAACTTACCTTTCTATCAAAAGTACCATTATGAATCCGACTCAGCCTAGCCCTTGGATTTCAGGGGTGGTGTTATGAGAAATCTGGTGGTGAAACAAAAGACTGAAAATCAGAGGAATGAGATAAGTAGCTTGATTTTTTTTTTAATGCAAAAATTGGGCTCAGGAAAACTGAATGGATCAGCGACCATGTAAAGTTGCGGTGGTTGATTAAAATCTCATCTCCTCCCCAAAGGACCAGCTCCAGACAGTTTATGGGTTGATCATTTTGTCAAACTTCACGAGAAAAGATAATCTCTCTTCTCTACGTGTTGTTCCAGAGATCAGAAAAAGTGGGAAAGGTGCCCACTTGAGTTAGATAGCTACTATAATCTTGATGCCACATCTGCATTGGGACAACAAAAGAAAAAGACCATAGAGAGGAAATGTCAGTTGAAAATACAGATAGCCATTGGTAAGCAGAATATTAATCAAATCTGACAGTGCATTAAAAACAAAACTAAACACAGCAAGCAAACAAACAAACAAAAGATTGCACCATGGCCAAATAGACTTTCTCCCCAGGATGCAAGAATGGTTCAGCATTAGGAAATCTGTCAATGTCATGTATCACATTAATACACTCAGAGAAAACAATGAAAAAAATCTTCATAAACACATAAAATCATTTTAGAAAGGCAAACATTTATTTGTGCTAAAAACATTAAAAATTATTTATAAAGGAATCCTCTTCACCTCTATTAAGACTACCTGTTAAAAACCCATAGCAAATATTATACATACTAGAGGAGACAAACTTTAGAAGCATTCCCTTTAAGGTAGGAAGCAAGATGAGGTTGCTGCTATCACATCTGGGAAGTCCTAGAAAGAAATAAGCAATCTAAGTATTGTTAAGGAAGAGACAAAACAAGTGGGTTTGAAAATGATGTGATTGTTTACATAGAAAGATCAAGAAATTAGACAGACTGTTAGAACTAATGAAAAAGTTTCTCTTGTTTACTAGATGGAATATCAATACTCTAACATCAATAATATCTTCTGCACTGGCAGTTACCAATTAGAAAATACAAATGCACCAATATGGGTATGGATATAGGAAGTACAGGAGATGGAAATATACAGCAGTTAAAGGAGAAGAGCTATGAACATGGGCAAATCTCAAAGTTGTAGTGCAGAGCAACAAGAATAAGAGGTAATCAGACCACACTAACTGTCACTTCTTTATGCTAAGTGCTTCCTGGTTAATCCTCACCACAACCTATCAGCTTGATATTTTAAAAATCCCTTCTTTATTGGTAAGAAAATAGAGAAGAAATGGAGAGCTGGAACTTTAGTAAGTCATGAAGGTTGGGTCCAAATCCAGCCTGACTTCAGTCTGTGCTCTTCTTACCACTGTGCTAGTACCCAGGGCCACTTGCCAGGTAGGGGTGTGGAGTGGCCACAGGATGGTAGCATCTTCGCCATTTAGCCCTCATTTAACACTGCACATTACAGTTTGTAAAGGACCTTCTTGCCCAAGCTTTCATGTGGTCCTCATGAGACATTTACAGATGAGAAAAGTGAAGCTCAGACATTAAACAACTTGTCCAAGGACATGAAGGAACTGGGATAAGAAGTCTGGTTTTTTTTTTTTTTTTTTTTGCTGTCTACAAGAGACTCATTTTGTTTTTAAAATTATAGTTAATTTATAATGTGTTAGTTTCAAGTGTACAGCAAAGTGATTTTGTTACACACACACACATACTTATATACTTTTTCAGGTTCTTTTCAATTACAGGTTATTACAAGATACTGAGTAGAGTTTCCTACTATATATAAAATAGATGGACGAGAAGTTTGATCTTTTGACTCCTACCTCAGTGCTTTTGCTGTTACGTTAGAGTCAGGGGTGCCATGGCAATGCTGGCAACCATCTGCTGTGAAACACCTATATATATGTATATATATATATTTGTTTTGCTTTAGTTTGTTTTGTTTTTAATTATCTTTTCAGATTTCCAAATTGCATGGACCAATACTTTGGCAAAATGCAATAAAACTGAATTACTAGAAAGGTGAAAATTAAGACAAATTATTTTATATTATTTTATTATGAAATTTAATAGGCAATATGAAATTGCTATAAAAGTTTTCCAAAACGTACTCTCTACTTACCTCATCACAGTCTGGCACTGAGCCATGGAGCACCTTTGCTGTTGTGCTGTTCTAGGTCTGTACATCTGTTCGGCCTTCCATCCCCATCGTTCTCCTCATCTTTTCCCAGAGACCTGTGAAGGAAGCATCCTTCCTTCTAGTGTTACCTGAGAGATGGCCCGAGAGCCACCCACTAAGGCTCAAGGTTACCATCAGGATGAAGAGTTGGGCCAATTGGCACCTCCTCTAGAGGACACCTGTGCTGGGGTGATGTGTGTACTGGAGGGGCTTGTTTTTGCTGTTTTAGTCACTCACTCTTTTTGCAACTCCATGGACTGTAGCCAGCCAGGCTCCTCTGTCCATAGGATTCTCCAGGCAAGAATACTTGAGTGGGTTGCCATGCCTTCCTCCAGGGAATCTTCCTGACCCAGCGATCAAACCTGCCTCTCTTGCATTGGCAGGTGGATTCTTTACCACTGAGCCTCTCTTGCATTGGCAGGTGGATTCTTTACCACTGAGCCACCAGCGAAGCCCAATGGAGGGATTGGGAGAGTAGAAATCATGTGGAGTGATTGCAAAAAGTAACAACAGGAAGAAAGGCAGCTGCTGGTCAGTTAGAGTTAGAGAAGACATACCCTAGAGCTGCAGTGCCGAAACTCTGACTCAGTTCCATAACCACCAGGCAACTGACCAGCCTGCTTTTTGGAGAAACAACCTGGAGGAAGCTCTTTGCCCAGAAATGAATCTTCCAGGGCAAATTTCTTTCAGATGAATGTATGACTTTGTTCTGAATCCTCCTTCAACAAGATCAGGGCACTGAGGATCAATTTGGTTCAGGGACTACTTCATGAGTGTGCAATCAGTGTCTTCACATGGGGCCCCATGCTGAGTTTGATGCTCTGCTGTCATTATCTTGAAATTCTTGATGATTCTGAAGAAAGGGCCCCATTTTTTACTTAGCATTGGACCCCACAAATCATGTCCAGTGCTGATATGGGGTTTGTGCTTAACAGGGTAACCCACAGTGTGCCACAATGGGAGGTACTGGGTGAGGGACAATCAGGCTGGATTCCCTCCTACATTACAGATGAAAAATGCCAAATTCCCCATAGAGCACTAGAGAAATTGGCAGTCACTGAGAGTCGCATATTTCTCCTTGTAAGTCAGACAGCATCCATTGTGTGTGTGCAGAGGATAAAACTGTATTGAGAATACCTAATGAGATGTTAAAATCTGGTGCATTTCCAAGCTGAAGGAAATCAAACGCTGTGGTCTCAGTTCCCTCTCCTGAGATTCCAGTGACCTCAGGAGAAAAAAACGAACATCATATGATATCACTTATATGTGGAACCTTAAAAATGATAGGAATGAACTGATATACAAAACAGAAACAGACTCACAGACATAGAGAGCAAACTTACGTTACCAAAGGGGGAAGGGAGAGGAGGGATAAATTAGGAATCGAAGAGTAACAGATACACACTACTGTATATAAAATAGACAATCAATAAGAACCTACAGTTTAGCACAGGGAAGTTGACTCAGTATTCTGTGATAAAGCATAATGGAAAAGAATCTGAAAAATGATAAATATATATATATATATGCACATATATGTACATTGTCTTTTTAAATCACTAAGTCATGTCAGACTCTTGTCACCCCATGGACTGTAGCCTGCCAGGCTCCTCTGTCCATGAGATTTCCCAGGCAAGAATACCAGAGTGGGTTGCCAATATACCTGTAACTATATATATTCACTTTGCTGCACACCTGAAATTAAGACATTGTAAATCTACTATATTTCAATTAAAAATTTAAAAAATACAGATAGTTGCCTTGTATGCATCTCTTTTAATCCTTTTCAAGGTAAATGTCATTAGCAGCATTTTGCATACAAAAAAACTGAGGCAGAGAGCAGTTAAGGAAGTTTGCTTCAAAACTGATTCTCTCATATATAATAACAGAGCCTCTAAGCAGTGGCCATGTGAGAGAGCCCCTATGGGGGTTATACTCTGTTACAAATCCACATTCCTGAGACTGAGAAAATTTGCAGAGTGCTGGGGACCTGGTAGCATGGGGTGACCTCCATTGGTCTCATGCATACGCATATTATCTCAGCACGGCCACCTGCCTCCGACTGAGTTCCCTTTGCTCTGTCCCTCCCTCTCTGAATCTACCCTGACTGTCACCCACTATCTCCTTCTTCCTTCTGGAGTCAGAGAAGACCCTTCTCTCCCCAACAAGAGCTAGGCATTTGATATTGTGCTTCTGGGTCCTTCTGAGTCCTTCAGTGTGAGATGCTACTAGAGCAAAGGGGATTGGAGGATGGGCGGAAGGCAGCATGGGAGAGACCGCAGGCCAAGAAGGAGGCAACAGATGGTCCAGAGATGTATTCTGCTCTCCTACACAAGTGTGTTGTTTGCATTTTGCCTGGGGATTTGTCACCTCTCTTAACCACAGAAGATAGCAACTAAGCCTCGGATCTACAGATGAGTATGATCAAACATTGGTGGGCATGGAATCGACCAAGTCAATCTTCAAGCTGGTCTAACACGCCTCTCAGTAACACATCCAAGATCCTCTTTCCTGCAATTAACATTTACCAAAGCTTTTGCTTTCGACTCATCTCTGGAGCGTCCCTGACTGCCTCTCTTTCGTCTTTCATGTTCAGTTTTTTCTTTATTCCATCTCTTCCACAATACTCACATTCACATTTGTCTCTGCATCTCTCCCTTCCCTCACTGCCCTACTTTACTCTCTTGGGAGTCTCTGGCTCCTTCAAGGGTCTGTTTGTCTAGTCTCTGTGCTGTCTCTGATCTCACTTCCAGATTCATTTCTTGAACCCAGCTCTCATCATGAGACAGCTCTGCTCAAAAACCACCCATGGTTCCTCCTCTATTCTACAATCAAACCCCAACAGTCATTTACACTCTTGCCTGATGGCTAAGCCTTATGTCCACCATCTTCGTATGATATATTCTTTGCTCTAGAAAAATAGGACTGTTTACCTTTCTCCAAACACAACTTAAGTTTTCTACCCATGGATCATGCATGTGTATCAAGCACTGTCCCTTCACCTGCCTTTGTCCCCCAAAATACTATACCTTCTTTAAAGCCTAGAGCTATTGTAGACTCATTCTTAAGCTTTCTGTGAACAGAGTTCATTACCTGATTCTTGTATCACTGTGTCTCCCAGCAATTCAGCTTATTCATATTTTATGCCAATTATCTAGTCTTGTGTCTTTTTCCACTACTGGATATTGAACTCTGTGAAGGTAGGATCATGTCTTAGTCCTCTCTGTATTCCCAGGATCTGCTTTATAGAAAATGCTCAGGAAAGTTTGTGAGTGGAAGGCTGCATGCAGTCTTTCTGCCAGAATCAAGTGATTCCTATTTGATTCTTGTCTCAAATATAGGAATTTCTGAAAATACTTATCTTCCCAAGTGGACTTAGCTCCCCAAGTCAAGGGAGGACATGGTAAATGTCATATGTATCTCTCTGCACAAAGTCTCAAGCAGAATAATTGAATGAAAGGGCTGTAGGACAAGCCAGCTAATACTATGGAAGAAAAGATCGTAATTTTCTTTGCATATTAAGATGTAAAGATCTCCCCTTAGCTTGGTTGGTAAAGAATCTGCCTGCAGTGCAGGAGACCCCGGGTCAGGAAAATCTGCTGGAGAAAGGATAGGCTACCCACTCCAGTATTCTTGGGCTTCCCTGGCATCTCAGCTGGTAAAGAATCTGCCTGCAATGTGGGAGACCTGGGTTCAATCCCTGGGCTAGGAAGATCCCCTGGAGAAGGGAAAGGCCACCCACTCCAGTATTCTGGCCTGGAGAATTCCATGGACTATAGTCCATGGGGTCACAAAGAGTCGGACATGACTGAGTGACTTTCACTTCCGGTAAGATGTGTTTGAAGAAAATTTATAGTGAGCTAAAGCCTTAAGTCACCATGGAGCTATGGTGGTACAGGGACAATGTGTGACACTGTGTACATAAGGAAGTGCACAAGGGACAGAAAGAAGAAATGACCTTTTTTGTGTGTGAGTTAGTGAGTGAGCAGATGAGAAAGAAGGGAAATAACTAAGCCACTGAATGAATGAATGAGTGAGTGATCAAGTTAACTAATTTGATGAATAAGCAAATGAATAAATAAATACATTCTTTCTCCTCTGTCTTTGGGGAACTTGTTTAGATTTCTGGGCTTCCTGATCCCTTGGCAAGGGTCTCAGGCACAGTTTGGAAGGGTCTTTGCTTCCTCAGGTTTTCAATTTCATCAAGCACTTTCCTTTGATCTCATTTCCTTTCCTTTCATCTGTAGGCAGTCTCCAAGGATGATGTATTTCAATCTTTATATGTATGGTATACAAAATATAATATATTATAATATATGGTATATAAATATACCATATATATAATGTGTTATATAAAATATACTATATATTATAATATATAGTATATTTTATTAATATATATATCTCACCATGAAGGCAGTGCCACTTGAAAACTCGATTAATCGCTAACGGTCTTCATCATTTATCAAATGCCGGTTCTTGCTTGTAATCTTTAAAGGGAATGAAATTAAAAGAATTAAGAAACAATTACATCTGGCAAAAGAAATAACTCTCCCAAATCTAATCACCTTCTGATGGAGAGCTTTGTGCCAAGGTGGCTGGGAAGGGAGGAGCAGAGAAACACCCACGCACTGTTGAAGTTCCCACAGCTGGTCCAGGGGGGAAATGAGTCGTGACCTGCCATCATGATGTGGGCGAGAGCCCCTCCTGACGCGGGCTGTGGAAGTGGGGCTGTGTCATGCTTGCCTATCTGCTGAAGCAGAGCTAGTGCCTGTGGGGCTGGGTCTCTTGCTACTGCTATCGCTGTACTTTCCAGAGCGAGGGCACCAGGACTGCCAAAGGGGCTGGGCTGCTGAGAAGCCAGGGACCCCCTCCGACACTCTCTTGTCGCTTACCACTGGGGAGAGAAAGAGGTTTGACTTGGGGCAGTTGGGGAAGGGCTGTAATAAATTCTAGGGCAAGAGCCCAGCAGGCAGACAGCCAGTCACGAGAGTAACAGGGTCCATGTGGGGCTCCCGCTTGAGCCATTTTTCAGCCCTCCGGCTCACTGAAGGCATCAGCTAACTCCCACGTGCTGCCTGCCACAGCCCACCTGCACTGTCTCCGACTTTGGGACTAGGAAGACAGGCAGGGGCTTCACTATGCCTGGCCTCCATCCTAGGATGACCACAAGGGCCTGAGATGCTTTCTCCTTGGCAAGTGCTCTGAACAGCTCAGGCTGACACAGAGCCCTGACTGTTATTCCTTAAAAATGCGGAAGTAGATTTTTTTTTTCCTGGGTGCTGGATCCATAGCTGTAAGACAGGCTATTCCATAGAGAAGAGTCTGGGAAGGTTCCTGTGAGAACATGGTCTCTTGCCTCCCACAGTGTGGTCCTGACAGGTCACCCCCTGAGAGGTGCCCATAGGCCTCTCTTTTAGCCTTGGGACTAGCACTTAAAAATGCTCTATTTGCAAACTTGTAAGGAGCGAGCATCAGGGTCTCATATTCAACCTGAACTTTTGGGGGTGTCTGCCCAGGAGAAGGGATCTTCAGCATTGCTCAGACTGGTGTCCCAGCAAGAGTACTACGTGGGAGACAAGAGACCTTGGTCTCATGGGTACCCTCTGCGGCTACCTTGAGGCTATTACTTCCTCCTACCCAGCACCTTGCTCCCTGTGAATGTGCAGTCCTTGGTCTTTCTCTGGTCCTCCATAGCCTTGTCTTTGTGAGTT
Organism: Oryx dammah; assembly: GCF_014754425.2. NCBI lineage: Eukaryota > Metazoa > Chordata > Mammalia > Artiodactyla > Bovidae > Oryx > Oryx dammah. The sequence goes on from NW_024070207.1 coordinate 54,785,537, forward strand.
TGAATTAGAAGACTGGTCCACAAGGCCTTTTATGCATTGGATTCCCCTGAAGAGCTTGTGAAAATGTGACTTACTGGGCCCACCACCTGAAGTTTCTGATTCACTAGGTCTTGTGTTTCTTTTTTTTTTTAACTGGACTAGCTGCTTTACAATGTTGCATCAGTGTCTGCTGTACAGCAAAGTGAATCAGCTGTGTGTATCTGTATATCCCCTCATTTTTTGGATTTCCTTTCCATTTAGGTCACCACAGAGCACTGAGTTCCCCATGCTATACAGTAAGTTCTCATTAGTTATCTGTTTTATATATAGTAGTGAATATATGTCAATCCCAATCTCCCAATTCATCACATCCCACTTTTTCCCCTTGTGGTCCATGTTTGTTTTCTATGTCTATGACTCTTAGACACAGAGAACAAACATATGGACCATACCAGCTTTTTTAGATTCCACATATATATGTTAATATGCGATATTTGTTTTTCTCTTTCTGACTTACTTCAACTAGTATGACAGTCTCTAGGTCCATTCACGTCCCTGCAAATCACACAATTTCATTCCTTTTTATGGCTGAGTAATATTCCACTATATATATATATGCCACAGTTAACATGTTCTAATGTGATGCTAATGCTGCTGGTCTGGGGACCACTCTGAGAACCACTGGCGTAGATGGTATTAAAATAGGTTTCTGAGTACAAAGCAGTGTCCTATCTGTTTCCTCATCAGCTTCTGGAACAACTTGATGATGTGTGGAGTCTCTACCCTTTCAGAGTCAGAGAAGCAGGCTCATGGTGGTACCTAAACTTGTGTGAAGCCCCACTGCCAGTGAATAGCGAAGCCAAGATCTGAAGCCAAGTCTTTAACTCGCAGACCTCTCCCTGCTTCTCCCACATCCCACAGCCTGGGGGAAACCCTAGCTTATTTTTCAGCTTCCACAGTTGCCAATGCTATTTGTAGTTTCATGAAGATGGCACAAATCCTAACACTTGTATATAGCTGACTACATGCCAGGCACTATTCTCAGAGCTTTATAGGTATTACAGCATTTAATTTTCACCTTAACTCTAGGACACTGACAAGCTGTTATTACTTTAATTCATTTATTTATTTATTCTTCATAACAAATTGTTTTTCTTTAAATCTTTAAAATTTAATTTTGAATAGATGAGACATTCTTGTGGTTCAGGAAAACATAAGAAGTTATACAGTGAAAAGTATCTTTTATAACCATGTCTTTCATTTTTTGGTTTGCCCCTAGGTCATCTTAGATATGAAGAAGCTGAGGCATGGAGTGGTCAGCTCCCGTTCCCAGGGTCAGAGAGCTCAGTGGTACCAAAGTCAAGACTCAACCCTGGACAGTCTGACTGCTAGGACTCCAACTTGAGCATTGTACCCCAGGGACAATGGTGCTCTTGGGAGGCTGCCTTGGGCCTTTGCCCTCCATGGCAGGTGAGCTCAAGAAACCAGGTCAGGGTTTGAGAGACAGGAGTGACATGGGCCAGGTAGTGTCTCCCTCCTGTGAAAATTTCCACAGCTTTCCAGGTTGTCTATTACATGATGCCTTATGTCTGGGGCTCCCAGTCTCTTCCCTGCATCATTGCTCCCAGCCCCCACATAACCAAGGCTGTTTGTCGAAGGGAGCCCAGACGCACTCAGTGAGAGGTAGCAGTCAGAGCACGCATGTAGGCCTGCGAGCCTGCCGGGCTGGCTGCAAAAGGCTTGATTGCATAATGGCATTTAGAAAATGGCACTTGTCTTTTCTTCAGAGGCCTTCAAGATGATGAATTGGGGCTTATTGAAATGGCCTTAAATCAAGCTTTCCATGCACAACAGTTTGCTCAGACTCATACAAAGTATATTTCTCTTTGGAGTTGCTGATTCTAGAAGCTCCCTACCACTGGCCACCTTCTGGGCTCAGGGACTGGGCCGGGGACCAAAGTCACAGAGGAGGAGAGTCTGGCACCAAAACAACCTGACAAGACAGAGATTGCAAGGTTCCTATGTGCCTATGGAGACTCTGAAGCCCCAAGAGAAGAGACTGACCCAGAGGCACCTAATCAGCCAGTCAGGCAACTGCTTTCTGAGTCCTTTGAAACCTTCTAATGGTTATTTTCCCATGGGGCTACTCTGAGGTCTGCCCCTGTGGGTAGCATATTGCCTGGGGGTTGTCATTTGGCCTGGTGGGCCACCTCCCTTCTGTGTTCCTCTCTTCCTTGCCTTCCAGGATGGGTCAGAGTGATCTGCAGGCTGTGACATCCATTCCCAAGCCCCACGGATTCTGAGGATACTGGTATTTGTGACTTCAGTGTGTGCGCTCCCCTCCATTCATCATTCAAAAGCATCCCACCACCATCTCAAGAGTTTGGAGGACACTGCATGAAAGTTGCCCATCTCATCCCCTACATGATCTCCCAGCCCTTAAAGCCTCAGCTGCCTTGTCCACCCACAGGCTGTCACTCTCAGGTGCCAACCCTGAACTTGCATAAGCCAGAAATAAGCACCTCCTTAAACTTTGTGTTCAGGCAATCACGCCTGACCTCCTGTCCAGGAAGCAACATTCTTCTGAGAGACATTAGTGACCCTTTCACATTCTTAGTGCTTTAGTTTCCCCATTAGCTCAATTAGAATAATAGGAATCCTTAGCTTCTATACATCTTTCAGTGGCGAGGAAGATAGGGAAGGTTAGGAAGGAAGATGGGCAGAAAGATGAGGGAAGGTTCTTGTACACTGTAAAGTGTGATGCAGGTGCAGTGTGTGTGGTTGTAGCTCTGCAGCTGGGCCCATCTCTCTTTGGCTTTCTCCTTGGGCCATCTTCCTGGACCTCCACAGGTAGAGGCTGCTGTGTTGTTGACTGGAGAGAGACCCCCTGGGATTTGGACAAAGCCTCCAGGGCCTGGCAGCCCTGTCACTTGAGATATAAAAGTAAAACAAAACACAGCACAAGATCACAAAACACTACCATCAACCAACAAAAAAAAAATAAAAGTCAGGAAGAAATAAAATCATGAATATGGAATTGAGTGATGAGCTTTGACAACAGAATCTTAAAAGTTTTAAGAGGAGGAAATGTGCAAGCAAGGCAGAGCTGTACATAGACTGGGAGGAAACAGGAAACTGACCTTGTGTCTGCCTCTTGGAAGCAGAGATGATACGGCCGCTCAGAGAAGTTCCCTGCTTTTGAAGATCCCCCTCCCCCTGTCCTGGGAACTTACGGATGTGGATATGACGGCATCCTCTGTAATGAGGATGGATGATAAGGAAACATGGGAGACTGTAGGAATCCAGAGGAAAAGCCCATAACCCAGATCCGGTAGCAACATAGGGAGGGGAGCACGGAGACAGAGAAATTTTATAGAGGCTGACACTTGAACTGGGAGTGAAAAGTATGAGTGTGCCATGTGGAGGGAAGGGAAAGGCCATCCCAAGCACAAGGGCCTCTGCGTGAGCAGAGGCACAGAGGTGGAAAGAAGGAGTACACGTGTGCTCTAGTGAGGTTAAATCCTCAGCACAAAGACTGGTGAGACATCTGAGTTGCTGCTGCAACTTCTACGTGGAAATGGGTAGTGAACAGCTGAATACACAGGTAAAAGTGAAAGTCGCTCAGTTGTGTCCAACTCTTTGAGATTCCATGGACTGTACAGTCCATGGAATTCTCCAGGCCAGAATACTGGAGTGGGTAGCCTTTCCCTTCTCCAGGGAATCTTCCCAACCCAGGGATCAAACCCAGGTCTCCCTCATAGCAGGTGGATTCTTTACCAGCTGAGCCACGAGAGAAGCCCAAGAACACTGGAGTAGGTAGCCTATCCCTTCTCCGGTGGATCGTCCCAGCCCAGGAATAGAACCAGGGTCTCCTGCATTGCAGGTGGATTCTTTATCAACTGAGCTAGAATATTCGGTATGAAGTGTGAATGAGAGATAAAGGTTTTATGGAGTATAGAAAGAAGGGCCAACAAAGAAGACTGATAATGAATATCCAAAGAGATAAGGGGGACAACATAGAGACTGGTGCTTTCCTCTTTCCCATGATCCCGAAAGGCCAGACAAGATGAGGCGAGATCCACACCCAGTGGCTTTTGTACCGTGGAGGTTCTGGATAACGCTCATCAGTGGAGTGTGGTCAGATTAGACTGGATGAAGGGTTGAGTGCAGGAAAGGGATGGGATGGCCCAAGCCAAGTAGATAGTTTTATTTTCAAAGTCTGTGCTGGGAGAGACCTGAGCTTCTTTTCTCTTTGGTTTGTGTCACTTCAGAGGATGGTGGTGACCTCTGTGTAGGTAAAACCTGAAAATGTCAGTTTGTGGACCCCCAGAGCTTCCTAGTTCCTCCAGCCAGCCCAGTGGGAAATGATCCTTCTCCTCTTGGTGCTCCTAGAGCAGTCACTGTCTGTACCATTTGTACTACTACTGCCTTAGGTAGGGAGTAGTGGCCTGAATGTGGACGAAGAATACTGGGGACAGAGATACCAGCCAAGAAAAGACCCAGAAGTAGGAAAGATTACAATGAATTTGAGGAATAGATAGAAAGCAAACATAACTGACAGTGAGTTCCAGGCAGAGTGGAAGGAGTTGTAATTTCAGACATGGGCAAGGGTCAGGTTATGGTAAGGCTTGTCAGCCACTGTAAAGACTTGGAGCTTTGTTTGACGTGCAGTGGGAAGCTATTAGGGCTTCCCTGGTGCCTCAGATGGTGAAGAATCTGCCAGCAATGCGGGAGACCTGGGTTTGATCCCTGGGCTGGGAAGACACCTGAAGGAAGGCATGGCAACCCACTCCAGTATTCTTGCCTGGAGAATCCCATGGAGAAGCCTAGTGGGCTACAGAGTCAGACATTACTGAGCGACTAAGCACACACACCACAGGGAAGCTATTAAAGGATTTTTAGTGTCATGATCTAATTTACATTTTAAAAGATCACTTTGTCTTTGGTGTAGAGAAAAGATTATTGGAGGCAAGCCAGAAGCAGGGAAATCATTTATTCATTTACCAAATATTTATTGCTCAATCATTCTCTGACAGAATTGATCTAGTGCTTGGGATAAACTCATGAAGAGTGAAGACCAGGGCCCTCCTCCCATACCGGCATTATTTTACTTGGATAGACAGACAGTGGCAACTAAATAACTAAGTGACATGATTTTAGGTTCTGACAAGTGTCACAGAGAAATTAAAATAGAATAATGACATAAAGAGTAACAGGGTCTGAACAAATATATCAAGGTGACCAGAGATGTCCTTGATGAACAGTTAATATCTGAACTGAGACCTGAATAGAAAGGATCCAGCCATTCAAATATTTTTAATAAAAGCCTTCCAGATCTCTCAGAAGAGTAACAGTAAATGCAAAGGCCCTGTGGTAGGGACGGTCTTGGTGTGTTTGAGGAGCAACAAGTAGAGAAGAGTGTCTTGCAGGTGTGAAGCAGGAGGAGGAGAGTGTTAAGAGATTGGAATTTAGAAAGATGGTACCAATAACCCTGTATACGAGATAGCAAAAGAGACACAGATGTATAGAACACTCTTTTGGACTCTGTGGGAGAGGGTGAGGGTGGGATGATTTGGGAGAATGGCATTGAAACATGTATATCATCATATGTGAAATGAATTGCCAGTCCAGGTTTGATGCATGATATAGGATGCTTAGGGCTGGTGCACTGGGATGACCCAGATGGGTAGGATGGGGAGGGAGATGGGAGGGGAGTTCAGGGTTCACATGTACACCCATGGTGGATTCATGTCAATGTATGGCAAAACCAACACAATATTGTAAAGTAATTAGCCTCCAATTAAAATAAATAAATTTATATTAAAAATTTAAAATATATTTAAGGTTAAATATAAGTTCTAATTAAGTCAGGGGCTTTGTTCTTTGGACTAACAGTGAAGAAACTGATGGAATATTTGTTTATTATGTTATAAATGGAATTTTGTTTACTACTCAAAGTAAAGGGGTTCTCCTTTAAAAAAAAGAGAGAGAGATTGATGTCAGAGAGTGAGGTAGGCAGAAACCATGTTTAGAGTTTGAAATTTATTCTTAGATCCAGATTTGCAAGGTAATCCACACAGCAGTCTCTAGTGAGTATGAGGAGGATAGGAAATAGGATAAAGGTCAAGGCCATAGATGGACTTGAAGATCATTGCAGAAACCTCCGCCCAGAGAAGGGAAGGAACTTACACAAAATTCCATAGATTTAAGAGGTAGAGTTGGAATAGGAGCTCAGTCTGCCTGATGTCAGATCCCGTGCTCTTTCTCTGTGGTGTTCCACCTCTGGGTGGAGGTTGGTTTGGTTGATTCCAGCACCCAGCAGACATTCTTCCTCTACCAGTGTTTATAGCTGCTGGCTATTTGACCTTGGCATAGAGCTGAAATGTGGATGATCAAAGGTAGGAGGCTGGCTAGGTGATCTCTGACCTTTCCTGGGTCTCAGATCTGGGCCTGAAAGGTCAGAGCTTGAAGCATGTTTTGGCCTTGTAAATTGTTCATAAGCTCTGACGGTGAGCTCCAGATTTGTCACTCCCTAATCTGGCCATGGCTATAGCTAGCTGTCATCAAGCTCTCGGGAGCAATGCTGTAAATCATTTTCCCCTTAGTGCAAGGAGGAAAAATAGAAAATTATATTCTTCTCAGCACTTTTGAATGTGCTGGTGCCTCTGTCAATAGCTCCTTCTTGCAAGCAAAAAAGCAGCATGATCCCCGGGAAGAATGTGTTCTTATGGGCATCAGCCCAGTCATCCACACACAGAGGGAGAGCACTGTTCACTCATCAGAGTGCTTTGCCCTGTCAGCTCATGGTGTGTACCTCTTAACAGCAACCTGGGATACAGGTCAGATCCCCCCCTTTTGCATATTGGCGACCTAGACTCAGGAAGGTTGAAAATTCACTCAAGCTATCAGGAGGCAGAGCTGCACCTCAAGTTCAGAGTCCTGTACTCTTGGCCCTGAGTGTGATTCAGGACTGGGAAACTGCCAACCGAAGTGGGGATAAAATCTGCCTAAGTAATGAAATAGCAAAATAATAATAGTGACAGTCATAAAATGCTGCTGCTGGTGGTGGTGGTGGTGATGGTGCTGATGGTAAACAATTCTTCACTGACTTCTCTGGAAATCAGAGAAGGGGGTTACACATGCAGGGATGCCCAGGGTGCACTCACAGTCCATGCCCTGTGGCTAAGATGGGACCCCACTGGGGGTTCCATCCTCCAGGTCAGCCTCCCTCTTCTTCACCTTCTCCCAACCCTGAAGCAGAAGCAGAAAATCCACCCTCTCCCTTTCTTCCCAGTTTCCTTCCTGCTTCAAGACCCTGCCCATACACTTTATGGCTGGCCACACCCTGCCTGCAGAATCACACGGGGCCTTTGATCAATGGGGCTGGCCATCCCATTGAACACAGCGGTGTCCAAAGTATGACCAGTCTTTGGCTCCCTTCCTGAAGATTGTGGTATTAATTCCTGTGCTTGCCACCAGAGATACAGCTGCATGGAGGCATGGGGAGCTATTGGCTATTTTGAACACTGCTTCCAGAAGCACACTCCACACACAATTGTCTCATGGGCTCAAATAGGCAAGAGTTACAGAGCGAAGAGCAGGCAACTGGCCAGTGAGTGAGCTCGGATCTGAACTGCTCTGTGGCCCCACCAGGGCATGTCCCTTCTCTGGGCCTTGTTGTGTCCAACTGAGACAGTGAAGTTAAACTGGAGGGCCTCTGAGGCCTCTTCCAGTTTTTACTATCATTCACTCCATCTCTCCTTCTCACTCGTTTCCTTTCTCTCTCTCTCTCTCATTCTGTTTTGCTCTCTTCCTCTCACTCTCCTTATTCTGTCATTTGCTTTGTCTGCCAAACACCCTAGGGCTTATTGTAAACATGTAACTGGTCTTGTAATAAACATTCCACACTCTATCCAGCCAGAAGTGTGTTTTTGCTTCAGAGGACTCCCCTGGGGTGGCACTGGCTTGTTCCAAAAGGCAGAATCATGACCTGTGCCTGGATTCCTTTGTACTCATGGCCTAGAACCAGTTGACGGGAGGAAGCTAATTTCATATCCAACAGGAATGCGTCTGTGAACAAGAGGATCTGTGTTGGCAGGTTGATGGACTTGGATTTCAACTTGCCTGGGCCTGGTCTCCAAAAGCAGGGCACCGAATTCAGCAGCCCTAAATTCTCAAAAACATTTTTGAAGGGAAAGAATAGAATTATCTTCTGAGCTGGCTATCAAGAGTCAGAGCCCACTTGCAAGGACACATCATCAGTAGGAAACCCAGGACTAGGTCTGCAGTCATCTGTTCTCAAGTCTAATGAATTCCCATTGCACTATGCATATCGCTCAGTGAGGACCCCTGTGATGTTGGGAGAGAAAGAATTGAATTTCTATTTTTGTTAACTTGTAATTGAAATTTCTCATTTCATTTCATTTTGTAGGCAATGAACCACGACAGCATTAGTAATTCGTGAAACTTTGTCTCTAACAGAAATCACAGATTATTTTCCTAGTGTATTATTATCATCGTAGCTATCTCGAGATAGTCTTTACAGTCCACAGTATTTTGAAATTATTGCAGTTGTTAGCATCACCATTAACTTTTTTAATTTCATGCATTAATAAAGAAGCATTTATGTTAGCATTTCACTGTAAGTTTTGTTTAATATTTTGATATAATTTGTGTCTTTTATAATCTTATGCATTTTAATGCATTTAAAGTATTATTCTGAGATAGGATTCACAGGTTTCATCTGTCTGCCAAGGCTCCACAGCAGAACAGAAGTGTAACACAGCAGTCTAGGGCCCACCCAAGTCTTGGAAATCATTGAGAGTTGAGCCTGGTGAAGCAGGCTTTCACTCTCACTAGACCTTACTCCAGGCACCTACTCACTTCCCCCATAAGACACCTGCCTGGACATTATTCATTGTCCAACCTCAAAATAGCTTGCTATTCTCACAAGGGTGGGTTTGAAGTCTTATTTTGATCTCACTGTAGTTTGTCTGCCCCCAACATCAGCTCTTCAGTCTAGGCTCTGCTGAAATGCAGGCATCTCATGATGTCTCCCCTCCCATGCCTGTGGAACGTCATCCTCCTTCAGCCTTGGTCATGCTTCCAGACTTCATTATTACTTGCTTCCCCTCCTTCTCCTGGCTGCTGCCAGCACTGTCACGTCTCCTCTTTCCTCTTCCCTGGCCCACAGCTTAGCACAAGAGAGGCCATGGTGCCACATATTCCCTGCCTTTTCCAGTAGGACTCCTGCAACAATTTGGCTTGAGGCTCCAAGAAGGTGCTGGGGTTGCTGTTTCTGCTGATGCTGATGGGGTGGGGCAGCTGTGATGATGCAGGTGCAGAAATAAAATCAGACCAGCTCTGAGCCAGATCGTTTGACTCCAAGACTTCCTACCTACTCTAATCTCTCTAGTCACACCACATCTGCTTGCAGTTTGGTGTCTCCGAATGCTCCCTCTCATCCAGGGTTGTCCTGGGCAGTGAATGAGCCATTTCCTATTGGAGCTCCAGAGGATGGACCCAGAGGGCACTTTTGGAGTGAGGCAGGTGAGAGGGTGGACTGGGATGGCAAGCTAGTTGGTTTGGGATCCCTTACCAGCCACATGAACTTGGACAAGTCCCTAACCTCTCTGTGCCTCAATTTCCTTATATATAAAATAAAAAGGATTGTTGTGAGTGAAATGAACTTATCCCCTTGAAGTTCTTAGCACAGTGGACACACAATCAGTGATAGCATTGTCTTTATTAAGCAGGTGCATGTTTGCAGGGAGGAAGCAAAATGGGGAATTCTGGGTACAAGATGCTTCAAGATTCCAGGAAGCTCAGTTTGACATCTGCTGCCACTGCCCCTTCCCAGAGTGCCCGCACTGGAATCTAGAAAGGAAGTGACCTTCCAGCTTACTCCACCGTTCCCACTCAGCCCATGTTGTTTGGAGTATACTCCTTCCTTAACAATCCCTCCCTCCCAGGACTGTCATGGGCTTCAAGGAGATATTGCCTATGCAGAGACGGGAGCTCCTTTGAAATAGCCATGCAGTAGATTCCCCAAGAAATTCACCTTTGAAAGGGATTTGTTTTGGACTCTAGACTCACCTGCCTGCAGCTGCTGGATAGTTTCCCAAAAGCCCAATAGCCCAGAGTCACCGAACCTGGACTGCGTAGCTCCCCTCCCACAGTAGCCTTCCCTGAGGCCCCACACACAGCATCCCACTCCTGTTGGGACCAGACTCCTGCCTTTGTTTTGCCATGCCCCATGCTTTGATCCAGAGGCCCCTCCCCTCCTCCAAGCCCCGTGCTCCCCATCCTTTAAGGTCCAATGCCAGTCCCTCCTCCTCCAGGAAATCTGTGCTGAGTATAGTCATACATTCTCAGACGTCAGAGCTCTGGCTGCCCACACATTACTCAGCCTTCATTGACTGCCCCTCCTTTGGATTCCTGCAGCACTTAAGGCCCAAGCCAGACAATTTAGCACTTAATTACAGACTGTCGTCAATTGTGCCTTAATTTTCACTTGTGCATTAGAGTGTTATCCCCTAGCTCTCTCAAAAGCTTTTAGAGGACAGAGAGAAGTAAAGACACCAACATTTATTCCTGACACTGCTGTAGAAATATGACTGGTGTGGTGTCTGTAGAGTTGAAAATGAACCTTTTAATTCTGCTGTCATTCAGCCACCCTACTTCCAGATCTAAGTCTTATCCTACAGATTCTTTAAAAAAACTGTATTGGTTGATTTACAATATTGTGTTAGCTCACAGTGATTTAGTTATACACATATATACCTACATCAATACACATATATATACACATACCTACATATATACATCTATATATACATACATACTACTCTTGCCTGGAAAATCCCATGGACGGAGGAGCCTGGTAGGCTGCAGTCCATGGGATCGCTAAGAGTCAGACACAACTGAGTGACTTCACTTTCACTTTTCACTTTCATGCATTGGAGAAGGAAATGGCAACCCACTCCAGTGTTCTTGCCTGGAGAATCTCAGGGACAGGGGAGCCTAACGGGCTGCCATCTATGGGGTCGCACAGAGTTGGACACGGCTGAAGCGACTTAACAGCAGCAGCAGCAGCATACATACATACATATATATACACATACCTACATATTTACATCTATATACACATATACATATATATGCATAAATATATATTCTATACATATATATATATTCCTCAGATACTCTTCCCTTATAGGTAATTACTCAATACTGAATATAGCTCCCTGACCTATACTGTAGGTATCTGTTGGTGTTCCAGATTCTTTTTGTCCCCAAGATACTCAGCAACTGAACCTCTAGGAACTGCAGCCCATGTATTGCAATATCCTCCATCTCTTCTGAAGGGACTCCCCTCTCAGGCTAGGGTTTCTCAATACTAGGGCTAGTGGTAGAACTGACTATGCTTGGGAAAAAGCTGCCACCTATGGGAACAGGACTCTTCAAGATGCTTGAAAAAGGATTGCTTTAATAAGGTAGTGTGGCTTCGTTGCCTGGGATAGGCTACTGTGATCTGATGCAAGTCTTCCCAGTAGGCTCCTTACACATACAAGTTTGGGTACAGATTGTCACCATGTCACTCACTCATCTATGATGCTTATTCAGCAGTGAAACCTCAGTCTGCTTTCCCAAACTATCTCTGCTGAGCCAGCCATCTGAGGCAGCAAAGAAAGACAGGGGCAGCAGCAATATGCTTGCTCCACTACATTTATTGAACATTCATTGCCTGTCATGTATGTGCTGCTTGCTGAAATGACAAAGAGGAGAAAGAGGGAGTCCTTGTGTTCCAGAAGCTGATGGCCTGCTGGGAAACACAATCTATACAAGCCAACTAAACTCCATGATGGAGGAAACCACAGGGACTGTGAAGGCTTGCTTGTGCGAACAGCCTAACTTCCCAGATCAAAGGAAAGTTCTTTCCATTTCCCCCAGTTCCCTAGCGAGGTACTCTCCCAATAATCCATTCCCTGTCCCAGCTCTTCTGCACTCCTTCCTCTGCTATAGCTTCTGACAGAGGTCCAGAGAGAGAGAGAAATTAATCTGATAGACAGGCAGAGAGGCATCTGTAAGAGGATGCAGGATGGGGGTCTTTGGGGTCATGATGTTGCTCAGAGAGTTGCCATCTCACTGGCAGTACCACTTAGCTCCAAAGCAAGAGCTGAGGGAAGTCCCTGACACCATGGTTACAAACAGCCTTATCTCTGTGAGGCACTTACAATGGGAGCTATAATGATTGTCCTAGTGTCTTGTTCACAGACACTACATCAGGCAAATATTGATAGCTGTGGTCCAGTGGAAAGAGGCATATGATGTTGGGGTCAGGGATTTGCATTCTAATTCTGGCCAAGCCACTTACTAGCTCTGTGACCTTGGGTAATTTATTTACCTTCCTTGCCTCTGTTTCCTCAGCTGTCAAATGAGGTTAGTAATAGTATTTTGGCTAGGATCAAATGAGATCATATGTTTTAAAATTCCTCCATAGAGCCTGACATACTATATGTAATCCACGAATGGTTACTGGCTATTGTTATTAAAATAATCTTCCTTCTCTCATTGGCAGTAATAGAAGCAGCAGCAGCATCTCTGTACCAATTCCTCTTTTTCCCTCTATCTGGCCTGTCTACCCTTCAGCTAGCTGAGTCTCTGGGCAAGTGAGGAGCAAAGAACCTGACAAAATGAACAGAGATGTTGTCAGGTGGGTCCAGGCAGCTTCCTAGCAAAGAATTAACAGTTGCTGCCAGAGACAGGGCTTCTGGAGTGGGGGTTGGTGAGATGGCTGAGTTCACTTGCTCAGATTACTACATCCCTTTGCGGAGGTTAACTTGTACATTTCATCTGATGAGTGTGTTAAAGCAGTAATGAGTTCAGCGCAGTCCTCTTTCTGGGAATTAATGACTGGGGATACAATATGGTCCTTTTTGCAGCCATTAGTGCTGGGCTATTACTGATTCCGAGAAGGACTACATTAGGGCCCTGGTGATGTTATGAACCCAATGTTTTGCTAGGTTGGCTGATTATGGGGATGCACTTGGTGCTTTGAGCCTCAATATCCTCCCCATTAGTTGTTCAAACGCGTGTACCACTTTGCTCTGTTCCAGGCTTGCACTAATAATGTTTGTATGTTTGGGCAGATTTTAAGCAATGTGATGCCCAATGACATTGTCAGCTCCCAAATTAGAGTACCTCTAAGTGGAAAGCACTTAGCTTGGACATAAAATGTCATTTGGGGAGACAATGGATGGTGGCTTTGGTTGCCTTTGGTTACCGTTCTCCAATCTAATAGCTTGGGAGTTACCAGGTCTGGGTTTTATCAAGCTATTATCAAGACTATTCTTTCTCTCTCTCTATCTTCCTTCTTCCCTCCCTGCTTCCCTCTCTTCCTTTCTTCCTTCCTTCCTTTGTTTCAAGAACATTGGATAGGAGATCTATCCTCTTAACAAATACTCTGTGCACTACACCATATTGTTAACTATTGGTGCTTGGTTGTATAGCAGATCTCTAGAGCTTATTCATATTATATAATTATAAGTTTATACTCACTGACCAACAATTCTGCCCTTCTCCCTATCATCTATTCTGGCAACCATCATTCTACTCTCTGCTTCTGTGAGTGTGACTATTGTAGATTATTCATAGAAATGGAATCACATAATATTTGTCCTTCTGTGATTGGCTTATTTCACTTAATGTAATGTCTCCAGGTTCATCCATATTGCCACAAGTGGTAGAATTTCCTTATCTTTTAAGGCTGAAAAGTATTCCATTATATGTATAAACCATATTTTCATCATCCATTTGTCAGTGGACATTTGAATTGTTCCCAAATCTTGGCTATTGTGACTAGTGCTACTCTGAACATGGAAGTGCAGGTATCTCTTTGAGATACTTATTTCAATAGTTTGGGTCACTGGATCATATGGTAGTACTATTACAGATGTGTCCATATTTCCAAACTCATCAAAATATATACATTAAATTTTTGCCATGTTTTCTGTATCAGTCATACCTTAACACTAGGCCCAGGTGAACACCTGTATGGGACAGTGCAGACACAGAGTATTTCCATTGCTGCAGAAAGTTCTATTGGATAGTGCTGTGTCTGAATATTTCCAGTTTGGATTTGATGCTGAAACAGCGGTAGCCATCTGAAAAACACTGAAAGGGGCTAGGGATAGCAAGTGAAAATGAAGATACCCTGAGGTTTTGAAAGGTTGACTTTCCTGATAGCCCAATTGGTAAAGAATCTTCCTGCAATACAGGTGACCCTGGTTTGATTCCTGGGTTGGGAAGACCTGCTGGAGAAGGGATAGGCTACCCACTCCAGTATCCTTGAGCTTCTCTCGTGGCTCAGCTGTAAAGAATCTGCCTGCAATGTGGGAGACCTGAGTTTGATCCCTGAGTTGGGAGGATCCCCTGGAGAAGGGAAAGGCTACCCCCGCCAGTATTCTGGCCTGGAGAATCCCATGGACTGTATAGTCTGTGGGGTTGCAAAGAGTTGGACCTGAGTGAGTGACTTTCACTTCACTTATACCTTAACAAAGCCTTTTTTAAAAGACTCTTGCTTCTCAACTCTGCTGCAGAGCTGTTTGCAGCCCTGGAGATTTGCCTTCTTTATACATTTCCAGAGGCTTCTTTGGTTTACTCCTCCACACAGGGGCACCTAAGTACCTCCTGGCATTGTTATAGCCCTCCAGAGCACATGACACTCATGGAGGAGGGAATGAAGGAGGCAGAAGTAATTATTTCTACTTTTAGGTGATAAAATAGAAGATCAGAGTTTAAAGGACCCATCAGTGGTCACTTTGCTTGTCAATGTCAGAGACAGAACTGATATCAGGGTTTTTGCCTTCAAGCTCACAGACACTTTTTCTCCCTGATGTAATCAGGGAAGTCTATGAGTTCTCTGAAAAAGTACCACACAAAACACTGATCATTTATAAAATGATGAGCTTGATGCACAGTGTAAATCAATGCACTGCTTCACTCACTGAGAAGTTCTTACTAGGAAATCAATGTCAGCTGTATTAAATAGTGTGCTTAGTTGGTTTACATTCTGGTTCAAGCTCCTGATCCCATCAAAGATGAGTTTGTGTACCATACTTTGAGTAGAATTGGCCTAGAGTGATTATGCAGTGGAAGTGAGAAATAGATTTAAGGGCCTAGATTTGATAGATAGAGTGCCTGATGAACTATGGAATGAGGTTCATGACATTGTACAGGAGACAGGGATCAAGATCATCCCCATGGAAAAGAAATGCAAAAAAGCAAAATGGCTGTCTGGGGAGGCCTTACAAATAGCTGTGAAAAGAAGAGAAGTGAAAAGCAAAGGAGAAAAGGAAAGATATAAGCATCTGAATGCAGAGTTCCAAAGAATAGCAAGAAGGGATAAGAAAGCCTCTTCAGCGATCAATGCAAAGAAATAGAGGAAAAGAACAGAATGGGAAAGACTAGAGATCTCTTCAAGAAAATTAGAGATAGCAAGGGAATATTTCATGCAAAGATGGGCTCGATAAAGAACAGAAATGGTCTGGACCTAACAGAAGCAGAAGATATTAAGAAGAGGTGGCAAGAATACATGGAAGAACTGTACAAAAAAGATCTTCATGACCCAGATAATCACGATGGTGTGATCACTCATCTAGAGCCAGACATCCTGGAATGTGAAGTCAAGTGGGCCTTAGAAAGCATCACTACGAACAAAGCTAGTGGAGGTGATGGAATTCCAGTTGAGCTGTTTCAAATCCTGAAAGATGATGCTGTGAAAGTGTTGCACTCGATATGCCAGCAAATTTGGAAAACTCAGCAGTGGCCACAGGACTGGAAAAGGTCAGTTTTCATTCCAATCCCAAAGAGAGGCAATGCCAAAGAATGTTCAAACTACTGCACAATTGCACTCATCTCACATGCTAGTAAAGTAATGCCCAAAATTCTCTAAGCCAGGCTTCAGCAATACGTGAACCGTGAACTTCCTGATGTTCAAGCTGGTTTTAGAAAAGGCAGAGGAACCAGAGATCAAACTGCCAACATCTGTTGGATCATGGAAAAAGCAAGAGAGTTCCAGAAAAACATCTATTTCTGCTTTATTGACTATGCCAAAGCCTTTGACTGTGTGGATCACAATAAACTGTGGAAAATTCTGAGAGAGATGGGAATACCAGACCACCCGACCTGCCTCTTGAGAAATCTGTATGCAGGTCAGGAAGCAACAATTAGAACTGGACATGGAACAACAGACTGGTTCCAAATAGGAAAAGGAGTATGTCAAGGCTGTATATTGTCACCCTGCTTATTTAACTTATATGCAGAGTACATTATGGGAAACGCTGGACTGGAAGAAGCACAAGCTGGAATCAAGATTGCCGGGAGAAATATCAACCACCTCAGATATGCAGATGACACCACCTTTATGGCAGAAAGGGAAGAGGAGCTAAAAAGCCTCTTGATGAAAGTGAAAGAGGAAAGTGAAAAAGTTGGCTTAAAGCTCAACATTCAGAAAACGAAGATCATGGCATCTGGGCCCATCACTTCATGGGAAATAGATGGGGAAACAGTGGAAACAGTGTCAGACTTTATTTTGGGGGGCTCCAAAATCACTGCAGATGGTGACTGCAGCCATGAAATTAAAAGATGCTTACTCCTTGGAAGAAAAGTTATGACCAACCTAGATAGCATATTCAAAAGCAGAGATATTACTTTGCCGACTAAGGTCCATCTAGTCCAGGCTATGATTTTTCCTGTGGTCATGTATGGATGTGAGAGTTGGACTGTGAAGAAGGCTGAGCTCTGAAGAATTGATGCTTTTGAACTGTGGTGTTTGAGAAGACTCTTGAGAGTCCCTTGGACTGCAAGGAGATCCAACCAGTCCATTCTGAAGGAGATCAGCCCTGGGATTTCCTTGGAAGGAATGATGCTACAGCTGAAACTCCAGTACTTTGGCCACCTCATGTGAAGAGTTGACTCATTGGAAAAGACTCTGATGCTGGGAGGGACTGGGGGCAGGAGAAGGGGACAACAGAGGATGAGATGGCTGGATGGCATCACTCACTTGATGGACGTGAGTCTGAGTGAACTCCGGGAGTTGGTGATGGACAGGGAGGCCTGGCGTGCTGCGATTCATGAGGTTGCAAAGAGTCGGACACGACTGAGCGACTGAACTGAACTGAACTGAACTGATCCGAACTGTAAGCTCTGTATAAGCTCTCTAGAGGTAAGAGATCATTTCTGTTTTAATAATCCTAATAACTAGCTACCACTGATTTATCTGAGCTTTCTTGGTGTCAGATATTGTGTTAAGGTATTTATATAAACCTTCTCTACAATCTAATGAGATTGTCACTGTCATTAATCCCATTTTACATATGAGGAAACTGACAAATGGAACACCTAAGTAGTATGACTTTTCTATAGTCATACATTTTATCAGTGAAGAAGCTGAGTTTTGAACTCAGACCACCTGACTCAAGGGAACACACTATTTGCCACAGTGTTACATACCTTTTATTGCCAGAGTCCAGCTCCAGCAGCCAGGGGATCAGCCTGAAGGGATGAACAGTGTCCGCCGGAAATGATGTAGCCTCTGACTCGAGGAACGGGACTACATGTTTATTTCAAGCGTCTGATTCTCTTTTATACGTTTTCAAAAGCATTAGGTCAGAGGTTTGACATTTTCAGTTCCCCCTCACCCAGATTATTGTCTCATTATTGCCCTTCAAACAGAGTTCCTGCTTCAATGATTCTCTCAGAATTGTGTTTACTTGTGATTACATTGTAACTCATGCTTATGTCTGGGCTGCATACCACATTCCTCAGTTTATTTCTTATTATTCTACATCCTGCTTGCCCCTAGTATCCTAAGCTCACTATCTCTTAAAAAGGCTTTTAACTATTCTTAATTATCCCTAAACCCTAAACTCAGCAAACTTCTTTTGCCATAAACATTTCCCTCACAAACAAGTCTCAGATAACAATCTTTCCCATGGCATCAAGCTGTGGCCTACGTGCTCATCCTGGGATATTCTTTGCAAAAATCCTGAGCAAATGTCAATGGTTATTTTATGGATTATTTTCTGCGCACAACTGCAGAAGGCTTTGTGTTTTCTCATGCTTCCTCAGAAACAATAAGCACCTTAACCTTTTTTCCAGCCAACTCAACCGAAGAAAGGAAGAAACAAGTCAGAATCACAAGAGCTAACTCCTTCATCCTGGGTCTGTGCCTCTGGAATGAGGAGAGGGGGCTGGGGCCATGCCTCCCTTTTGTCAGTAATGCCTAACATGGCTCCCGACATCTTATATCACTGTGGTATTCCCAGGGTAAAGTTCAGAAGTAATATGCTATTTTGAAAAAGGATGAATGAAATATTTTCTTAGGGTGAGTAGACAGTGCTGGGGAGCCAAAGGATACATCATAGGAGGAGTCAGATGGCAAGATAGAGGCTGTAAGAAAGAAGTCTGTCTCCAAGTCTGACCAAGTCTGTCTCCTAATGCCAGAATTCATGAGTTAGGATGGGATATTGAAGCTTAATGCAGGAAATTTTAGAAGAGATAAGGAAACCACCCATAACCTTATACCACATGAGCTGGGAGCAAGATGAAATGTGAGTGAGCCCAAGAATGTTTATCATGCTGTTTGGAAGCTTAGGAGGAATCCAGCTTGTGTCCAGTTAACACATGAGGTCACTTGGGAAACATCTTCCAAAAGCCCACACTTAGGCCTAACCTGAAAGCTAGTAATTTCATAAGACTGATATGGGCACTGGATACCTACTTTTATACAATCTTCCCCAAGTATCTCTGTTCAACAAATTTTGGATAGAGCAGAGTCTTTATAGTCATACAGGCTGATTTCAAATGAAGAGTACTAGAAATAAATACACAGGTAAGTTTAAAAAGTCTGTTTCATCCTCTTATTTCTCTAAAATATAGGATACTGACTAAAGTAATATATTTTCTTATGGGACTTCTATTATATATATATATATATTCTTTATTTTTGTATCTAAAATAACTAAATCATAAATGGGTGATACAATAAATAGACCTATATGGATAAAAGACTTTTACATTTTATAAGACAGTATTTTTTGTACCATATTAACTCTAAGTAAACTATGAAAAATTAAGGACATATGATTTAGCACTTAGAACAATCATTAAAAGTAATACAAATAGACAACTAAATAGGTTTATATCTCTTAAAGTAATAATGAATAAACAATGAATAACTTTCCAAAAGAGAAAGCACCAAGCTCAGAAGAAATTATTCAAATTTTCTAAAATATTTTTAGAAGGTAGAAATGAGGGACTACTACTTCCTAACTCATTCTATAAGGCCAGAAAACTACATAGCAATCTCTCTTTGAACACACTGCAAAAGTCTCGATAAAACATTAGAAAACTCAAACCCAAGGATATAGAAAAAGAATTAGACACTATGACCAAGTGGGATTTATTCCAAATGTGCCTGGCTGGTTCAGAATTCAAAGATCAATAAATGTAATCCACTGCATCAACAGGTTAAAGAAAAAAAAAACATGATTATATCAATAAATGCACAAAAAGCATTTGATAAAATCTAATACCCAATCATGAAAAAAAAAACCTCTCAAGAAATTATAAATAGAGGGAAATTGCCTCAACTCAATAAAGAACACTACAAAAATACCTATAGCATACTTAATGGTGAAAAACTTGAAACCTTCTTACCATCAAGAACAAGATGAGTATTAATATATCTTACACAATAGCTTTTCAACATTGTACCATAAGTCTTAGTTAATTCAATAAGACAAGAAAAGGAAAGAAAAGATATACAGACTGGGAAGAAACAGACAAATTTATTTATATTGGATAGAAATAAAACTGTCTTTGTTCATAGATGACATGATTGTGTAAGTAGAAAATCTGAAAAAATCCACCAAAAAAAACCTCCTGGAACTAATAAGCAATTATAGCAAGGTTGGAAGATACAAGGTTAATATACAAAATTCTATCACTTTCCTATATACCAGCAATGAACAGTAAGAGTTTTACTTTTGAAGATACACTGCCATTTATATTAGCATGTACACAAAAAGAAATACTTTGGTGTAAATCTTTAAAAATACAGAAATCGCCAGCTTTTCAAAAGTTCACCTTACACCACTTCACTTTTATGAAAGACCTACATTAGTACAGGGCTTCCCTGGTGGCTCAGCTAGTAAAGAATCTGCCTGCAATGCAGGAGACCTGGGTTCGATCCCTAGGTTGGGAAGATCCCCTGGAGA
Organism: Oryx dammah; assembly: GCF_014754425.2. Lineage (NCBI taxonomy): Eukaryota > Metazoa > Chordata > Mammalia > Artiodactyla > Bovidae > Oryx > Oryx dammah. The sequence goes on from NW_024070207.1 coordinate 54,805,798, forward strand.
AGGGAAAGGCTACCCACTCCAGTATTCTGGCCTGGAGAATCCCATTGTCCATGGAGTCGCAAAGAGTCAGACACGATTGAGTGACTTGCACTTTACGTTAGTACATGTTTTTGCAATCGGAGAATCTGAGCAGGACCTTCACTTTTACAAAGGAAAACAAAGGCAAAAAAGGGACAATATCATTTAATGTTTGTTTTACAGGGAACTGCTATAGATGCAGCACATAGCCCAAGTAGCCAGAGTGGCATTTCCAAGCTCTTTCTTTCCCTGGTAACTACATTTAGTTACTCAGCATTAAGCCACTGCAGCTTTGGGCTTCCCAGGTGGTGCCAGTAGTAAAGAAGCCCCCTGCCAAAGCAGGAGACCTGAGATGTTGGTTTGATCCCTGGATTGGGAAGATCCCCCAGAGGAGGGCATGGCAACCCACTCCAGTATTCTTGCCTGGAGAACCCCATGGATAGGGGAGCCTGGTGGGCTACAGTCCATAGGGTCACAAAGATTTGGACATGACTGAAGCAACTTAGCATGCATTGCAACTTTGAACTGTGTCTGTGAACATCTGTGCTTTTATCTTGATTTACTTTGTACATCCATTAACAAGACGGGTCCTAAGGCAATTGTTTCTTCTTTACTTTTTGCCATTTCAGCATGTGAAAGGCTTCATAGGAGCCTCTGCTTTTGGATAGTGGGGGAAACCTGTACATAAAGATGAATTTGAAGATAACTACAAAACTCTGCTGAGAGGTATCAAGGAAGAACTACATGATTGGAGAGATAGTTCATATTCATGGATAAGAAGATATAATTTGTCAAGAATTTGGTTCTTCCCACCATGATGTATAGATTCAGTGTAATCCCAGTCAAAATCTCACCAAGTTATTTTGTAAATATCAGCAAGTTCTTTCTAGAGTATAAAAAAGAGTTGAAAGACTCAGGATGGCCAGTTTAATACTGGAGGAAAACTGACACTACTAGACTACAAGCGTTACCATAAAGTTACAGTAATCAAGACAGTGTAGTACTGGTGAAAGAATAGACAGATCAGTGGAACAGAATGAAGACATCAGAAATAGACTCGCAAAAATATAGTCAACCAATCTTTGATAGAAAGCAAAGGCAATGTAATGGAGTAGAGACAGTCTTTCAACAAATGGTGTTAGAATACCTGGGCCTCTATATGCAGAAAAAACTTTTTTTTCATACCCTTAGATTTTATACCCTTCACAAATATTAACTCAAAGTGAATCATAGACCTAAATGAAAAATTCAGAGCTATAAAACTGCTCTGAAAATAAGTTTATTAATTAAAAAGTAAAATAATAAAAAAGGTATACATAAAGAAACCAATAGATAAATTTAAATGAAAGCATAAAAATATTCAGTTAAATCAAAAGAACACGGAGGGAAAGAGCATCAGGGGAAAAAACACAGATGAGACATAGAAAACAGAAGAGCTAAGTAAAACAATATCAATAATTACTGTAAATTATCATTGAAAGACAAAAATTAAAATGCAGAGATTGTTAGACTGTATAAAAGCAAGATTCAACTATAGTCTGTCTATAAGAAATGTACTTTAAATGTAAAGACATAAATGTATACCATGCATATAGAAACCAAAAGAAGGATAAAGTGGCTATATTAATATCAACAACATAAACTTTAAGACAAAGGGCAATATTAGATATAAAGATAAATATTTCATGAAGATAAAGGTCTCAATGCATCAGAAAGACATAACAATCATAAATTTATATGCATTTAATGCAGGAGTTTCAAAATGCCCAAAGAAATTATTAAAAAATATTAAAGGAAGAAGTAGACATATTCACAATCACTGTTGAAGATTTCAATATACTTTTCTACACAATTGATAGGATAACTACACTAAAAAATCGTTATTATATAGATGACGTAAACAACTTATAACCACTCTGAAATCAAAATTTGATTAATGCAGCTTTTAAGGAAGCTGTAAAAAGAACAAAGGAAATCCAAAGTAAGTAGAAGGAAAGACACTAAAAAAACAAAAACAATAGATAATATTAATCAAGTCAAAAGTTAGTTCTTTTAAAATATCAGTGAAATTGATTAATCTCTATTGTGACTAATTAAGGAAAAAAAGGGAAACAGATTATTAGGAGCAGGAGTGAAAGTGGACTTATCACGACAGGTCCAACAAACATTCAAAGGATAATAGGAGAATACTATGAACAAATTCCATTTCATTATTCTTGCCTGGGAAATCCCATGGACAGAGGAGCCTGGCAGGCTACAGTCAATGTGCTCTCAAAGAGTCAGACACGACTGAGTATACATGCACATGCACAAATTTATGCCAAAAATTTGAAAACTTATATGTTAGACAAAGTATCTGAGTAATACAACTTACCAAAACTGACACAAGACAAAATGTTTAAAATCTGCATAACCCACTGTCTGTTAATGGATTCTTGCCCACAGTAGTAGATATAATGGTCATCTGAATTAAATTCGCCCATTCTGGTCCATTTTAGTTCACTGATTCCTAAAATGTCAATGTTCACTCTTGCCATCTCCTGTTTGACCACTTCCAATTTGCCTTAATTCATGGACCTAACATTCCAGGTTCCTATGCAACACTATTCTTTACAGCATCAGACTTGACTTTTATCATGAGTCACATCCACAACTGGGTGTTGTTTTTACTTTGGCTCTGTCTCTTCGTTCTTTCTGGAGTTATTTCTCCACTCTTCTCCAGTAGCATATTGGACACCTACCAACCTGGAGAGTTCATCTTTCAGTGTCCTATCTTTCTGCCTTTTCATACTACTCACGGGGTTCTCAAGGCAAGAATACTGAAGTGGTTTGCCATTCCCTTCTCCAGTGGATCATGTTTTGTCAGAACTCTCCACTATGACCCATCTGTCTTGAGTGGCCCTATACGGCATGGTTCATAGTTTCATTGAGTTAGACAAGGCTAACTGGTCTATGTGATCAGTTTGGTTAGTTTTCTGTGATTTTGGTTTTCATTCTGTCTGCCTCTGATGGATAAGAGGCTTATGGAAGCTTCATGATGGGAGAGACTGACTGTGGGGGAGTTCAGTTCAGTCCAGCTGCTCAGTCGTGTCCAACTCTTTGCAAAGCCATGGACTGCAGCACGACAGGCCTCCCTGTCCATCACCAACTCCCGGAGTTTACTCAAACTCATGTCCATCGAGTCATTTGCCATCCAACCATCTCATCCTCTGTCGTCCCCTTCTCCTCCTGTCTTCAATCTTTCCCAGCATCAGGGTCTTTTCCAATGAATCATTTCTTCTCATCAGGTGGCCGAAGTATTGGAGTTTCAGCTTCAGCATCAGTACTTCCAATGAAAATTCAGGACTGATTTCCTTTAGGATGGACTGGTTGAATCTCCTTGTAGTCCAAGGGACTCTCAAGAGTCTTCTCCAACACCACAGTTCAAAAGCATCAGTTCTTTGGTACTCAACTTTGTTTATACTCCAACTCTCACATCCATACATGACTACTGGAAAAACAATAGCTTTGACTAGATGGACCTTTGTTGTCAAAGTAATGTCTCTGCTTTTGAAGATGCTCTCTAGGTTGGTCATAACTTTTATTGCAAGGAACAAGCATCTTTTAATTTCATGGCTGCAGTCACCATCTGCAGTGATTTTTGAGCCCCCCAAAATAAAGTCTGTCACTTTTCCCATTGTTTCCCCATCTATTTGCCATGAACTGATGGGATTGGATGCCATGAGCTTAGTTTTCTGAATGTTGAGTTTTAAGCTAACTTTTTCACTTTCCTCTCTCACTTTCATCAAGAGGCTCTTTAGTTCTTCATTCTCTGCCATAAGGGTGGTGTCATCTACATATCTGAGCTTATTGATATTTCTCCCGGCAATCTTGATTCCAGCTTGTGTTTCTTCCAGCCCAGCATTTCTCATGATGTACTCTGCATATAAGTTAAACAAGGAGGATGACAATACACAGCCTTGACATACTCCTTTCCCGATTTGGAACCAGTCTGTTGGTCCATGTCCAGTTCTAACTGTTTCTTCTTTACCTGCATACAGATCTCTCAGGTGGCAGGTCAGGTGGTCTGGTATTCCCATCTCTTTCAGAATTTCCCACAGTGTGTTATGATCCACACAGTCAAAGGATTTGGTGTAGTCAATAAAGCAGAAGGAGATGTTTTCCTGGTATTCTCTTGCTTTTTTGATGATCCAACGAATGTTGGCAATTTGGTCTCTGGTTCCTCTGTGCTTTCTTAAAACAGCTTTAACATCTGGAATTTCACAGTTCACATACTGTTGAAGCCTGGCTTGGATAATTTTTAGCATTACTGTGGGGGAAACTGGTTCTTATTCTAATGGGCAGGGCCATTCTCAGTAAATCTTTAATCCAATTTTCTGTTGATGGGTGAGGCTATGTTCTTTCCCTGTTGTTTGGCCTGAGGCCAAGCTATGGTAGGGATAATGACTGTAATGGTGACCTCCTTCAAAAGGCTTGTTCACATACTGTTGTATTCAGTGCCCTTGACTCTGCAGTAGGCCACTGTCGACCCATGCCTCCACTGGAGACTCCTGGACACTCACGGACAAGTCTGGCTCACTCTCTTGTTGGGTCACTGCTCCTTTCTCCTGGCTCCTGGTGCACACAAGGTTTTGTTTGTGTCCTCCAAGAGTCTGTTTCCCCACTCCTGTAGAAATTTTTTAATCAAATCCCACTGGCCTCCAAAGTCAAATTCCCTGGAGGTTCTCAGTCCCTTTGCTGGATCCCCAGGTTGGGAAATCTGTTTGGGGTCCTAGAACTTTCTTAATGGTGGGAGAATTTCTTTGGTATAATTGTTCTGCAGTTTATGGATTGTCTGCTCAGCAGCTCTATGGTGGGGCTAATGGTGACCTCCTCCAAGAGGGCTTATCCACAAAGGACAGAAAAGGAATCAGTCATCATTAGTGATCAAGGAAGTGTAAGTTAAAACCACAATGCAGGGACTTCCCTGGCAGTCCAGTGATTAAGACTTTGCCTTCCAATTCTGGGTGTGCAGGTTCGATACCTGGTCAGGGAGGTAAGATCCCACATGCCTGAATTATTGCAAGAGCCCCTTCCCTGGCCTCTTTGCTTCAGCCCTGTCCCTCCATGATATTCTCCATCCAGCAGCTGGAGTGATTCTTTTAAAACATGAATTAGGGACTTCCCTGGAGGTCCAGTGATTAGGAGTCCAGGCTTCCACTGCAGGGGGCTGGGATTCAATCCCTGTCAGGGAACTAGGATCTAACAAGCTGCTCTAAATTTTGTGGCTCCTGCCCCAGCCTCCACCAAAGGGGGCTTAAAACTGGGGTTAAAAACTTCCTAGCAAGACGGGAGGGGACCCTTCTCCAGACTAGATCCAGGCATGCCTCTCTGAGGACCTTCTAACTTGTGCCCATGTACCCATTCTGCAGAAGGGAAAGCAGACCTCTGGGAGCCATGGCTGGATGCCTGGACTCCAAGGCTGCCTTCTGCACCAGCCAAGCTGGGTGTGGAACATAATGTGGTCCCAGTCCTGGGAGGATGCCAGATTCTTTTGCATCACCCTAACCCTGGCAAGGTGCCCACAGGCAGGGCATGGGGGCCACCGGTGCTAATGACAGGGTCGGCAGCCTGTGTGAGGTGGTGTGGAGGAAACCAGAGGAATCTGGCTATTTTTGTTCTAGACACATCCACAGGCCTGGGCCAGGGATGGCCGGGATTCCTGGTCCCCACGTCTGCCCTCCCCACCAAATATGTGTAGGCAAACTACTGTGGACAAGAATCCCTTAGAGGAAATGTAGTAGCCCTCATAGTCAACAAAAGAGTCCAAAAAGCAGTACTCAGGTGCAATCTCAAAAATGACAGAATAAGCTCTGTTCCTTTCCAAGGCAAACCACTCAATATCACAGTAATCCAAGTCTATGCCCCAACCACTAATGCAGAAGAAGATGATGTTGAACGGTTCTGTGATGACCTACAAGACCTTCTAGAACTAACACCAAAAAATGATGCCCTTTTCATCACAGAAGACTGGAATGCAAAAGTAGGAAATTAAGAGATACCTGGAGTAACAGACAAATTTGGCCTTGGAGTACAGAATGAAACAGGGCAAAGGCTAACAGAATTTTACAAAGAGAACCCACTGGTCATAGGAAACACCCTCTTCCAACAACACAAGAGACAACTCTACACATGGATATCACCAGATGATTGATACAGAAATCAGACTGATTATGTTCTTTGCAGCCGAAGATAGAGAAGGTCTATACAGTCAACAAAAATAAGACTGGGAGCTGACTATGGCTCAGATTGTAAACTCCTTATTGCCAAATTCAGACTTAAATGGAAGTAGGGAAAACCACTAAACCAATCAGGTATGACCTAAATCGAATCCTTTATGATTATACAGTAGAAGTGACAAAAAGATTCAAGGGATGAGATCTAATAGACAGAGTGCTTGAAGAACTATGGATGGAGGTTTGTGACATTGTACAGGAGGCAGTGATCAAGACCATCCCCAAGACAAAGAAATGCAAAAAGGCAAAATGATTGTCTGAGGAGGCCTTACAAGTAGCTGAGAAAAGAAGAGAAGTGAAAGGCAAAGGAGAAAAGGAAAGATATACCCATTTAAATGCAGAGGTCCAAAGAATAGCAAGGAGGGATGAGAAAGCCTTACCTTAGTGATCAGTGCAAAGAAATAGAGGAAAACAATAGAATGGGAAAGACTAGAGATCTCTTCAAGAAAATTAGAGATAGCAAGGGAACATTTCATGCAAAGATGGGCTCAATAAAGGACAGAAATCGTAGGGACCTAACAGAAGCAGAAGAGATTAAGAAGAGGTGGCAAAAATACACAGAAGAACTATACAAAAAAAGATCTTCAGGACCCAGATAACCATGATGGTGGGATCACCCACCTAGAGCCAGACATCCTGGAGTCCAGAGTCAAGTGGGCCTTAGGAAGCATCAATACAAACAAAGCTAGTGGAGGTGAAGGAATTCCAGTTGAGCTATTTCAAATCCTAAAAGATGAGGCTGTTAAAGCATTGCACTCAATATGCCAGCAGATTTGGAAAACTCAGCAGTGGCTACAGGGCTGGAAAAGGTGTTTTTATTCCAAACCCAAAGAAAGACAATGCCAAAGAATGTTCAAGCTAGTGCACAATTGCACTCATCTCACACACTAGTAAAGTAATGCTCAAAATTCTCCAAGCCAGGCTTCAACAGTATGTGAATCATGAACTTCCAGATGTACAAGCTGGATTTAGAAATGGCAGAGGAACCAGAGATCAAATTTCCAACAACCATTGGATCATGGAAAAGCAAGAGAGTTCCAGAAAAAACATCTCCTTCTGCTTTATTGACTATGCCAAAGCCTTTGACTGTGTGGATCACAACACAAAATTCTTAAAGAGATGGGAAGTCCAGACTACCTTACCTGCCTCCGGTGAAATCTGTATGCAGGTCAAGAAGCATCAGTTAGAACTGGACATGGAACCATGGAGTGCTTCAGTCCATGAGGTTGCAAAGAGTCAGACGCAACTGAACTGATGTCTGTTAAACAAATTAAATTAATTATCAAACATTCATTCAAAGAAAACTCCAAGTCCAGGTGGTTTCATTGGAGAATATTGTCAGTCATTTAAGCAAAAAGTGACACCTGTTTTTCACAACCCCCATCAGAAATTAGACTAAAAGGGAACAATTCCAGATTTGTTAAATAAGGCTCACAGAACCCTGACAACAAAATATGAGATAAGCCATTACCAAAATGACAGAATAAATATTTCTCATGAACATAGATTTAAAAAATATACACCAATATTGTCATTTAGTCTAAATATACGTAAAAGTGATAATACATCACAATCAAGAATAGTTTATCCTTGTGAGGCATGATTGGTTTAATACATGAAAAGCAATTGATATAATTCACAATTTTAACACGATATGATTAAAACCATATTATCATTTCAATAAACATGGGAAAAGTATTTGACAAAATCCAGCACTTATTTTTGATAAAAACTGGCAGCAAACATGTATTTTATAGGATAATCTTAAATCTGATAAAAGACATAAGTGAAAAACCTACAACTAGCACCATATTTATGGTGAAATATTGAATGCTTTCAATCTAATATCAGGTAAAAGGAAATATGCTTGTGCTTGCTACTTTTATACGGCAACTGCTAAACATAAGTTGGTGTGGCTATATTGCTATTAGACAAAGTAGGTTTAAATATAAGAAGAATTTCTATAGAAAAGAAGGATATTTACAATAACGTGGTCAGTTATCAAGAAGACAAGATAATCCTTAATGTGTGTGCCTCTAGGATGCAGCCTGCAGCAACTGTATAATATACACTTTTTTTCAAGTATACATTGTATGTTTGCTAAGAAAGACCATACTCTGGGACATATATAAATCATATCTAAAAAAATTTCAGAGAGTGTTCTCTGACCATAATGGAATTAAGTTAAAAAATCAAGAACTAAAATCTTAAAAATCCTTAACTATTTGGAAATGAACAACCACTTCCAAATAGTTCATGAAACAATAAAGAAATTATGTAAGAAGTTGTTAAATATTTCAGACTAAATGATAATAAAAATACAGCATATCAAAAAATGTGGGGTGTACTAAAGAAGTGCTGTCAGGGAAATCCATAGCTTCAGATACTTATATTAACAAAAAGGAATGGTCTAAAAATATATGTTTTACATTTTATTGCAGGAAAAGAAGAGGAATGATGATGAGGAAGAGGGAGAGAGGAAAGTATATTAAACCCAGATTTTCTGTGTGGAAATAGTGAAGATAAGAGTGAAAATCAGTTAATCAGAAAACACAAAACAGAAAAAAAGAAAATCAATTAAACTAAAAGATGAATTTAAAAGATTAATAAAATCAATGAACCTTTAGTTATACTGATCAAGAGAAATGACGTAAGACCTCAATTACAGAATGAGACCTCAATGACAATATCAGAATGAAAAAAGCTGACTATTACAGATCCTCCGAATATTAAAAGGATAACAAGAAAAGGTTATGAACAACTTTATGCCAATAAATTCAACAACTTAGACAAAATCTTTGACAGATTCACATTACAAAAATATAACAAAAAGCAATAGAAAATATGCATAGCTTATGCTAATTAAGTGTGATTCCCTCAGTGGTGAAGCATCTGCCTGCAATGAGGGAGACCCAGGTTTGATCCCCGGGTCAGGAAGATCCCCTGGAGAAGGAAATGGCAACCCACTCCAGTATTCTTGCCTAGAAAATTCCATGGATGGAGGAACCTGGTGGGCTACAGTCCATGGGGTTGCAAAGAGTCGGACACAACTGAGTGACTTCACTTCACTTATGCTAATTAAATTAATTAAATTCATAGTTAAAAACCTTCCCACTATGAAAAGCTTAGCCCAGATGTTTCTTTAATGAATTCTATCAAATATTCAAGGAAGAAATGCAAATACTATTTCAACTCCCAGAAAATAGTGGAGGAAGAAACACTTTCCAACACTTTTTATGAACTCAATATTAATCTGATTCTGTATGTGAAAACATTATAAGAAAGCAAAGCTATAGACCAATATCTCTCATGAACGTAGATTCAAAAATCCTTTATAAAATATTAAATCAAATATAGCAATATATTGAAAAAGATATAACCAAGTGGGGTTCTTCTGGGAAGACAAAGTTGGCTTAATATTTGAATATCAATCCATATAATTCACCTATTACTCAAGTAAAAAAGAAAAATATATAATGATTTAAATGGGTGCAGAAAATTAATTTTATGCAGTTTAAAACCCAGTCATGTTTAAAAAAAATAGCCTTTTAGGTAACTATGAATAGAAGGGAACTTCCTCATTCGATTAATTAGAATTGATAAAGAATAGGCATCTACTCAGAGCATCTAGGCAAGAAAAAGAAATAAAAGTTATCCGAGTTGGTAAAGAAGTAAAACTGGCATTAATGTGGATGACATAATTTTTATATAAGAAAACCATAAAGATGCCACCCAAAAAACTATTAGAAATAATAAAAGAATACTGTAAGGTTGCAGGTTTCAAAATCAATATACAAATATCCATTGCATTTCTGTACACTAACAATGAAATGATTCTGCCTGGAATGTGGAAGATCCAGGTTCAATCCCTGGGTCAGGAAGGTCCCCTGGAGAAGGAAATGATAACCCATTCCAGTATTCTTGCCTGGAGAATCCCATGAACAGAGGAGCCTGGTGGGCTACAGTCCATGGGGTTGCAAACAGTCGGACATGACTTAGTGACTAACACTTTCACGTTCAACAATGAAATAACAGAAAGAGAAATTAAGAAAACAATTCCATTTACTATGATAACAAAAATTAAAATTTCTAAAAATAAATTTAAACTAGGAGATAAAAGACCTGTACACTAAAAACTGTAAGATATTGTTGAAAGAAATTAAAGAAGACACAAAGAAATGGAAAGATATTGTTAAAACATCTGTATTACCTCAAGTAATCTACAGATTCAATGCAATTGCTATCAAAATCTCAGTGGCATTTTCATGGAAGTAGAACATAAATTTCTAAAATTTATATGAAACTACAAAAAACTCTTAATAGCCAAAGCAATCTCATGAAAAAAGCTGGAGGTATCAGACGCCCTGATTTCAAATCATATTACCAACCAATTGTATTCAAAACAGCACGGTATTGGCATGATCATGGAACAGAGTTGAGAGTCCGGTAATAAACTCACACATGTATGGAAAATTAACCTAAGACAAAGAATACAATGGAGAAAGAATAGTCTATTTAATAAATGGTGTTCAGAAAACTGAACAGTCACATGCATACTAATGAAACTAGTCCACTATCTCACATCATACATAAAACCAACTCAAAGTTGATTAAAGAATGAATGTAAAGACTTAAACCATGAAACTTGTACAATAAAAATAGGCAGTACACACTTTGACATCAGTCTTAGCAATATCATTCTGCGTATGTCTTCTTAGGCAAGGGAAACAAAAGCAAAAATATACACATGGGACTATTTGAAATTAAAAACTTCTGACCAGCAAAGGAAATTCAAAAGTGTTGAAAGGGGTTTGTTATGAATAATAAGTTCAGTTGTTCAGTCGTGTCCGACTCTTTGCGACCCCATGAATCATAGCCCACCAGGCCTCCCTGTGCATCACCAACTCCCAGAGTTTACCCAAACTCATGTCCATCAAGCAGGTGATGCCATGCAGCCATCTCATCCTCTGTCCTCCCCTTCTCTTCCTGCCCCTAATCCCTCCCAGCATCAGGGTCTTTTCCAATGAGTCAACTCTTCATATGAGGTTTTATCACTTAGGAAGTTGCAAGGGCTTTAGGAGTTTTTGTGCCAGGAATAGGAAAGAAGACCAAATTATAAAATTTCTATTATGAATCACAATATTATAAAGAGAACTCCAAAACAGATATATTGATTTTTTCCATTAATTAATTTATTTAAATTTTTATTTTAAATTGAGTAGACTTGATCAACAGTGTTATATTAGTTTCAGGTGTACAGCAAAGTGATTCAGTTATACATATACATGTATCTATCCTTTTTCAAAATCTTTTCCCATTTAGACTATTACAGAATACTGAGCAGAGCTCCCTGTGCTATACAAGTAGGTCCTTGTTGGTTATCCATTTTAAATATAGCACTGTGTACATGTCCATCCCGAACTCCTAATGTATCCCTCCCCACCTCTGCCCCCATAACCATAAATTCATTCTCTAAGTCTGTGTGTCTGTTTCTATTTTATAAATATGTTCATTTGTGTCATTTTTAAAAGATTCTGTATATAAGTGATATTATATGATATTTGCCTTTCACTGTCTGACTTCAGTTAGTATGATAATCTCTAGGTCCATCCATGTTGCTGCAAATGGCATTATTTCATTCTTTTTAATGATTTTTTACAAAGATGTCAAGGTAACTCAGTCGGGAGAGAATGATTTTTTTCAACAAATGCTGCCAGAACAACTGGGTATCTGATATAGAAAAAAATTAACTTTGACCCTTACCTGATGCCAGTCATAAATATTAACATAACATGGATCATAGACTTTAACATAAAACCTGAAATTATGTAACTTAGGAGAAAATCTTTTTGATCCTGGGTTATGCACAATTTTCTTAATTATGACACAGAATCCACAAGCCTTAAAAGTTTGATAATCTGAAATTCATCAAAATTTAGACCATGTACTGTTCAAAAGACATTGTTTAGAAAGTGAAAAGACAAGCTACAGAGTGGGAATAGATGTTCATAGCCCATATATCTGATGCAGCACTTGTATCCAGATTATAACTCTTAAAATTCAGTAATAAGAGAAACAATCCAGTTATAAATGGGTAAAATATTTGAACAGCTCATGTCGCTAAAGAAGATATATGAATACTCTGTGTTGTTATTGCTGTTTAGTTGCTCAGTCATGTCGGACTCTGCAACCTGTTGAACTGTAGCCCGCCAGGCTCCTCTTTCCATGGGATTCTCCAGGTAAGAATACTGGAGTCGGTTGCCAGTTCCTCCTCCAGGGAATCTTCCTGACCCAGGAATCGAACCTGTGCATTGGCAGGTGAGTTCTTTACTGCTGAGCCACCAGGGAAGCAAGTTCTTGAAAAGATGCTCAATCATTAGGGAAATGCAAATTAAAATTATAAGACAGTAGCACATTACCAAAAGAATGAAAAAAAAAAAAAAAAAAACACTGAAGGTGCCAGGACAAGAACACCAAATGCTGTTGAGAATGTGGACCAACTAGAACTTCTATGCATTGCAAGTGGAAATGCAAATGGCATGCACTCTTTGGAAAAGAATTCACCATTTTCTCATAATGTTTAACATACATTCCGTCTAGTCAAGACTATGGTTTTTCCTGTGGTCATGTATGGATGTGAGAGTTGGACTGTGAAGAAGGCTGAGCTCCGAAGAATTGATGCTTTTGAACTGTGGTGTTGGAGAAGACTCTTGAGAGTCCCTTGGACTGCAAGGAGATCCAACCAGTCCATTCTGAAGGAGATCAGCCCTGGGTGTTCTTTGGAAGGAATGATGCTAAAGCTGAAACTCCAGTACTTTGGCCACCTCATGCGAAGAGTTGACTCATTGGAAAAGACTTTGATGCTGGGAGGGATTGGGGGCAGGAGGAGAAGGGGACGACAGAGGATGAGATGGCTGGATGGCATCACGGACTCAATGGACGTGAGTGTGAGTGAACTCCGGGAGTTGGTGATGGACAGGGAGGCCTGGTGTGCTGCGATTCATGGGGTCGCAAAGAGTCGGACATGACTGAGCAACTGAACTGAACTGAACTGATCATGTGAATCAGCAGTTTTACTTGTGGATGTTTCCCAAAGAGAAATCGAAACATATGTCCACATGAGTGTTCATAGCAGCTTCATTCACAAGAGCTGAAAGCTAGAAACAACTCACATGTCCAGCAACAGGTCAACAGATTTGTTACAGATTAGTATACTTGTATGCATATTATATGAACTAGCAATTCCATTTCTAAGTACTTACCCAAAGAAAAAATAAAGCCATAAGTGTACACAAAAACTTATCATGAATGTTAATATAAACATTATGTATAATAGCAAAAATTGGAGATGATTAGCTGCCCATCAACTGGTACATGGACAAAATTTGGTACATCTATAATATAGGATGCTGCTCAGCAATATGAAATCAACTACTGATAACATCAGCAACTGGATCAATCCACATTATGCTAAGTGAAAGAAAAATAAAAAAAAGATCACTTACTCTCTGATTCCATTTGTGTAAAATTCTGGGAAATAACTACAGCTTTACAGTTACAGAAAGGAGATAAATAGTTGCCAAGGGTCGTAGTTGGTCAGATTTATTCCAAAGGGGCAGGAGGGAATTTTCTGGCATGATGGGAGTGTTCTATATTTTCTGGCATGATGGGAATGTTCTATATTTTGACTTTTGTGGTGGTTATGGGCAATAGGCATTTGTTAGACATTGTTAAATTGAGCACCTAAAGAAGATGCATTTTATGCTAATTGGTTTTAACAGCTCTGTCTGCTGCTACAATGTGCATCATGGATAGGGAAATCCAAGATGCATATGGAGACTCTTCCCCAACATGTAGAAATCCTTTCTGCTTTTCACCCCACACATCTGATCTTTCTATTAGCAGGTCAGTCGCCTTCTGTAAGGCAAAAGCACCTAGATCCATCCAGGAAGAGAAGCAAGAAAGAGGAATAGGGATACTCATAGAAGGCCTGGAGCAGCTGGTTGCCAGGGCTGCAAGGCTGTCCTGAGAGAGGGGAGAGAGGCAAATACCGAACCCCCTGCCCTACAGTGACAGGGAAGTGAGGAGGAGTAAGGAGGAGTGAGAGTGAGGTGCACGGCTGATGCATTTATTGTACTTGGAAACTCTCCCATGGTTGCTATGTTCATATATATATATATATATGTATATGTGTGTGTATATATATATATATATATATATATGTGCTTATTTAACTTCTATGCAGAGTACATCATGAGAAATGCTGGGCTGGAGAAAGCACAAGCTGGAGTCAAGATTGCCCAGAGAAATATCAATAACCTCAGATAAGCAGATGACATCACCCTTATGGCAGAAAGGGAAGAGGAACTAAAAAGCCTCTTGATGAAAGTGAAAGTGGAGAGTGAAAAAGTTGACTTAAAGCTCAACATTCAGAAAACGAAGATCATGGCATCTGGTCCCATCACTTCATGGCAAATAGATGGGGAAACAGCCGAAATAGTGTCAGACTTTATTTTGGGGGGCTCCAAAATCACTGCAGATAGTGATTGCAGCCATGAAATTAAAAGACGCTTACTCCTTGGAAGGAAAGTTATGACCAACCTAGATAGCATATTCAAAAGCAGAGACATTAGTTTGCCAACAAAGGTCCGTCTAGTCAAGGCTATGGTTTTTCCAGTAATCAAGTACAGATGTGAGAGCTGGACTGTGAAGAAAGCTGAGTGCCAAAGAATTGATGGTTTTGAACTGTGGTGTTGGAGAAGACTCTTGAGAGTCCCTTGGACTGCAAGGAGATCCAACCAGTCCATTCTGAAGGAGATCAGCCCTGGGTGTTCTTTGGAAGGAATGATGCTAAAGCTGAAACTCCAGTACTTTGGTCACGTCATGTGAAGAGTTGACTCATTAGAAAAGATCCTGATGCTGGGAGGGATTGGGGGCAGGAGGAGAAGGGGACGACAGAGGATGAGATGGCTGGATGTCATCACCAACTCCATGGACGTGAGTCTGAGTGAACTCCGGAAGTTGATGATGGACAGGGAGGCCTGGCGTGCTGCAATTCATGGGGTTGCAAAGAGTTGGACATGACTCAGTGACTGAACTGAACTGAAGTGATATATATATAGATATACACATACATATCTATATATGTTTTCCCTGGTGGCTCAGACTGTAAAGGATCTGCCTGCAATGCAGCAGATGTGGGTTCGATCCCTGGGTTGGGAAGATCCCCTGGTGAAGGGAATGGCAACCCACTCCAGTACTCTTGCCTGGAGAATTCCGTGGACGGAGGAGACTGGCGGCTGAATCACTGTGCTGTACACCTGAAACTACCACCACATTGTAAATCAAATATATATATATATATATATATAATTTTTTTTTCATCATGATGGGTCTAATACCATTAGTGAGCAGCAAGGCCCCTGACAGGACCTCCCAGGATTCAGCATGTTATACCTGTGAATCTGCAGCACACTCATGTCCCTTGTCTCTGTCTTCTGGAGATGACTGGGAGAAAATTTCCACACCTCTCTGAACCTCAGTTTTGTCTCCTTGACCTGGGTCAGGAAGTCTTAAACTGGAGTCCTAGAGGCTTCCAAGGGTGGGGGTGTTGTGTCAGAGAGGAAGAGAAGGAAGAAGGATCTCAAGCAGGCAGGGAGCTGGCTGGCCCATTCTCTTGTATCTCTTCTACATTTTGAGCACTCCATTCACAGTAAGAATTCTGTAGCTAAATCAAGTTGAAAAATCTTGGGCCTGGGCACTTTGCCTTGAACTTGATTTGCATAGCCCTCAGATCTCAAAGCATCCTCCTTTCTTTTTCTCTTCCATGCCTTCCATGGAAGTCTTCCTCCACATAGTCTGTATCTCCCTATCATTTCCATTTCTGTCACTTGCCCAATCTCTGGCTCCCTGGAGACCATTTTCCCAAATTGTAGATGCCTTTTTCTGGGGACCCTGTCCCAAATCCTTGTAAGGGGGCCTTCCTGCCTGGATTGGGGGAACAGTGCTGGGGCTGTGGGGTCTGAGACCCCCCCAAGCAAGAAAGCAAACTGGAGAACTTAGGCTGCAGGGACTGCAATCAGTGAAACAGCAGCAAATGGTAGCCAACTCAGGAAGAGTAAATGCTTCCTTTGCCTCTGAGCCAAAACTTAGTGGGTCTGTGAGGAGTTGAGAATGTGTGCCAGCCCTCAAACTCGATTCAAAGCATTCAAGCTGATGAGGATTTATGAGGCTCTCACTTGGTGCCAAGCCTGGTGCTGAGTGTTCTGATGCTGCAATGAGTTATCAGTGAGTGGCAAGGCTGTCTCAGTCTTTCAAGTGGGCTGGACACATGTACTGGTGATATTAATACAGGAGGGGAGATCCAGCCTCTGCCTTCAAGTCTACTGACCCCGGATCATGTTGCCCTGGAGAGAATGGACGAGGTTTTGGCATTCTGAGGAGTGGGGATTGCAGAATCTCAAAGGCCTCCTCCTGGCCCTATGGGTTGGAGATGAAATCCTTCCTGCCCGCCAGGTCTCCTCAGCATCTTTAATCCGGGTCAGGATCTATTTTATGGCCCAGGTGCTGGAGCCTCACTACTACCAGCCTGCTAACATCTTTCCTTCTCCAATTAATGATTGAAAGACAGTCTGTTATAGGGATAAATAGGGTGGCTTCTTCAATTTCAGGTTCTTTCTTTCATCAGGATTGAGGATTGACTGACTGACCTTCTAATGAGACTACCCTTTGAAAAACAGGGTTTTAATTCTGTTTTAAAATCCTCAGAATCCCAGAGAGGGCACAGAGTTTCAGCTGCCACCAGTGCCCAAATCAAGGGATGCTGCAAATTTCTGCAAGTATGTCTCCAAGGCCACCGGTCACTATCTGGAAGTTCATCATGGCACTTGGGCTGGGGCCTTAGACTGCAGGATGCCCAGCAATGAGGTGACGTTCAATGCTAATTTCTTTCCTTCTGTTCTCATAGCACCAACAGGCTAGGAGGAAGGGACTTGGCCTGGAGAGATGGAAGATCCAGCAGATCAGAAGATGGGGGAGGGGAGGCAGTGAGGAATAATGGAAGGAACCTAGACTTTGGAATCAGGTGATACAGGGCCCAATTATGCTAATGACTAGCTATGTACTGTAGAAAAATCTGATCCGTTCTGTCCTTATGTATAGAATGGAGATAACAATAGTACCTCCTTCATAGGGTTATATTGAAAAATTGAGATATAATTCACAAAATGCCTGAAAGAATGTAGACTTCTTAAAGTAGGAGCTACTGGCAGAAGTACTATTGTTCCATTATTTTCATTAATATCATCTTGATCAACAATATAGATCCTTTGGGGATCTAGAGCAGATGACAATGAGCATACTTGTCACTTGAAGCTTGTGGTTTAATTACCTTGTCTTAATATGAGTGTCCTGAGAGGTTGAGGCCATGTAGGACAGAGCCTAGGTATAAGCTTGTTTAGAGAAATCCAAGCTGTCTTGAAGTAACTTCTCTAGAGAGAGAAATTCCGGCCATTTTCTGGAAAAGGAGTGAAATTCAGCTGTTGTAATGGTCAAAGTGACCTTTTAGTATCTCTGTGGCTCACTGGACCCAACACTCTTCCAGACTGGTCTTAAGTGCATTCCACCTCCTGCCACTTCTGGCTCCAGGGTCCACTTCCTGATGGCTTAGGGGGGAAAAGAGCAGCATGGTAGCTCCATTCTCAGGCAGTCACATTGGCTTCACAGCTGTGGCTTTTTGTGGAGGCTGACTGCAAATGATGCCATGTTCCACTTATACTGGAACATGCTGCCCTTTGCAATGCTCAAATGCCTACTCTATGTATTTGCACTTATGTAGTCTGTGTCTTTCAAATTATATGTTTTAGGGTGTGTGGGAGAATGGCACAGCCTTTTAAGGATAGGTCAGTAAATTAGAACCTCATGACCTATTTGCTCCATTTGTAATCTTGCTGAGCCATGCTCTCCCAAGATTGTAGCAATACCAGGAACCCCCTGGGGTGACATTCTGTTCCCATCCCAAGGGGCTGGTAAAACTGTGTCTTTGTCTGAAAGCTAAACATATTCCTTGGAACTAAGGTGGAAAAATGACAAATTTCCCATTTTAAAGAAGAGCTAACAGAGTCAGAGAAATGAAGTGAACTCACCTAAGGCCACAAGCAAAAAGGGTGATATTAAGGGGCCTGGTAGGTTCTGAATGTTGACAGAGCTGTAGCAATTAGACAGAAGGCACGTCTTCTCTCCTTTCCCCTCCCCTTGCCTCTCCTTCTTTTCCCTTTCCTTCTCTCTCTCTACTCTACCCCTTGATAATATGGTCCATATGCTTATGGCTCCCAAAATCAGATCTCCAGAATGGATCTCTTCTCTAAACTCCAGACGTCAACATGACATCACTACTTGATTATCAAATACTACTTCTTTAGAATTTATTTCAACTGGTAGCCAGGGAAATGAGTAAAGAAAAATAAATAAAAGGCATCCAAATTGTAAAAGAAGAGCTAATACTATTTCTGTTCACAGTTGACATGAAAATTATAAAGAATCTATAATTACACTACCAGAGCTAATAACGAAGTTCAGCAAAGTTGTAGGGCACACACTCAACACACAGAAACCAGTTGTGTTCTATACATGAATGATGAACAATTCAAAAAGGAAATTAAGTAAGTAATCTCATTACAAATAGCATCTACAATAATTTAACCAAGGAGGTGAAATACTTGTACGCTGAAAACATTGCCAAAAGAAATTAAAGAAAATCTAAAATAAAATAGAAAGACATCCTGTGTCAATGGGTAAGAAGACTTAATATTGTTGAGATGTGACTTACAGATCCAAAACAATATTTATCAAAATTGCAACAGCTTTTTTCCCCCAAGAAATAGAAAAGCTGGATTCTCGACTTCAAATTTGAAATTACAAAGTGCCCCCAAATAGTCAAAATAATCTTAAAAAAAGAAAAGAAAGTTGAAGGACTTACACTTCCCCAGTTTCAAAGCTTACTGCCAAGCAACAATAAATGAGATAATGGCACCCCACTCCAGTACTCTTGCCTGGAAAATCCCATGGATGGAGGAGCCTGGTAGGCTGCAGTCCATGCTAAGGGTTGGACACGACTGAGTGACTTCACTTTCACTTTTCACTTTCATGCATTGGAGAAGGAAGTGGCAACCCACTCCAGTGTTCTTGCTTGGAGAATCCCAGGGATGGGGGAGCCTGGTGGGCTGCCATCTATGGGGTCACACAGAGTCAGACATGACTGAAGCGACTTAGCAGCAGTAGCAGCAGCAGGTACTGCCATAAGGGTAGAGATAAAGACCAAATAGAACTGAGGTCCAGAATTAAGCCTCACATCAATGGCCGGTTGATTTTGTCAAGGGTGCTAAGTTCATTTAATAGGCAAAAGAATAGCATCTTCAACAGGTGGTACAGAGGCAACTGGTTTTCCACTGGCAAAAGAATAAAGTTGGACTCCTATACCACACTTTGCACAAAAATTAACTCAAAATGGATCAGTGACTTGAATATAAGAGCTAAATCATAAAACTTTTAGAAGAAGACATGGAGGTAAATCTTCATGATCTCAGATGTGGCAATGGATACTTAGATGTGACACAAAAACACAAGCAACAACAACAAAAATAGATAAATTGCACTTCATCAAAGTTAAAATAAACTTTTATGCATCAATGTATATTATTATGAAAAAGAAAAGACAATGGACAGAATGAAAGAAAATATTTGTAAATCATATATCTTATAAGGGTTTTATATTTATTATATATAAAGTACACTTATAATTTGACAATAAAAAAAAACTCACCAAAAAATGAGCCAAAGACTTGAATAGACATTTCTTCAAAGTATATATACAAAGGGTAATAAGCACACAAAAAGATGTTCAAAATTTTGTCATTAAGGAAATGAAAATCAGAGCCTCAGTGAGATACTACTTCACAACTACTAGGATGTTTATAATTTTTTTTTATCAAAGGAGAATAACAAATGTTGGTAAGAATGTGGAGAAATTGGAACACTTGTGCTCTGCTGGTGAGAATATAATTTGGTGTAGCTTCTGTATAAAACATTTTGGCAGTTCTTCAAAAAGCTAAAGATAGAATTACCACATGACCCAGAAATTCCATTCCTATGTATATATCTAAAAGAACTGAGGAAAGATAACTCAGTTACTTGTATTTGTCCAATGCTCATGACAGGATTATTCACAGTAGCCATAACACGGAGACAACTCAAGCATCCATTAACAGATGAACGGAGAAGTAAAACGTGGTATATACATACAATAGCATATTATTCAGTCATAATGAAATTTCTCACATATGCTACAATAAATATTGGAAACATTATGCTAAGTGAATAAGTCAGATTAAAATGGTCACTTATTATATGATTTCACTTCTGTGAGGTACCTACACTAAGCAGATTCAGAGATAGAATTTAGATTAGTGTTTACCAGAGACTGGAATGAGGGAAGAATGGCAGAATATTGTTTAGTGGTCACAGAGTTTCTATTTGGGGTGATGAAAACGTTTGGGAAATAGTGATAATTACTTTATAGTATTGTAAATATCATTAAGGCCACTGAATTGTGTAGTTAAAATTGTTAAAAATGACAAACTTTATGTTATACATATTTTATCAGCCCCAAAATGGTGAAAAAAGTCAAAATTTATCTCAGTCCTGTGCACTTATTTCTACCTACACTACCCTCACCTAGATGCCTGTTTTGTAGTTTTCAGAGTAAGTTTTATCCTTCCTTTGTTAAATTTACTTCTGAGTTTTTCCTTGGGTGTGATGCTATTGTTTTCTTAATTTTGTTTTTGGATTGGTCATTGCTATTGTACAGAAATGCAACTAATGTTTGTGTGTTTGTTGATCTTGTATTCTGCAGTTTTTGTGTTAGCTCAAATAGTATTTTTGTGGTTTTTAGAATTTCTTGCATATAAGAATAGCGATAGGTTTACTTCTTCTTTTGTAATCTGAATGCCTTTTGTTTCATTTTGCTTCTAATTGGTCTGGCTAGAACTTCCTGTACAATGTTGAATAGAAGAGGTAAGAGTGAACATCCTTATTTTGTTCCTGATCTTAGGGGGAATGTTTTCAGTTTTTTATTATTGTGTATGATATTAGCTGTGAGGGTTTTTTTTTTTTTCCATAGAATCTTTTTTCAGGTTGAGGAAGCTTCCTTATACTCCTTGTTTGCTGTATGCTTTTAATAGGAAAGGATGTGAGGTTTTGCCGAATGGTTCTGGTGTTTACTAAGAAGGTCATGTGGTTTTTGTCCTTTATTCTGTTCATATGGTGTATAATATTGGGTATGATACCATTTGTAGAAAGTAGGCAAGTAAAAGTAAACAACAGATTCTGTAGGGATACAAAACATATATTTTAAAACTTGGGAAATGAAAGACAAAGTCCTGAAAAGCCCAAAATTTCCCTTCAGGGCCACTGTTATGGAAAGGGAGGCTGGGATGAGTGAGGGAAGGAGCCTCCAAATGGTTGCTATGCTGTTGGGAATGTTCTTGTTCTTATTTTTGGTGGTCAGTGGATCAGTGTTTGTTTCACTATTTTGCTTCAAATTGTTCTGTCATTTTTCTGTCTGCATCAATTATTGACAAAAGATGTAATACGTGGGACAACTGAAGTATCTAGAAGAAGAGACCATCTGGCCTGGCTGCAGAGAAAGAAGCCTCTAGGAAGGGAGCAGTGATGCCAAGATCCAGGGAAGAGTCATGCCTGGGGAAAGAGGTGCCAGAGATTATAGGCACTCATCGAGGATGTACAAAAGCATCTTCAGCATTAAAGTGATCTTACTGATTGGTTAGACATTCCTAGAAGCCAGATGGAGACTCCTGAATGCCAAGAGTCCAGCATGTGCCTAGTAATAAGGGCTCCATATAGACAGAAGAGTCCAGGCCCGCTTGTGCTTGTCTATTACCCAGGCAAGGCCTGGAACCATAGCTCTGAAGTTAACTGGGAGGAGGGCTTGTACAGACATCTAGGATATGAGACGTGATCTTGCTCCGTAAGCTGTAAAGGCCCACAGTCACAGAAATGTTTAGAAGCCTGTGTTGTTTCCCTGAATGTCACCCAGTCTGAGGCTGCTTAGGGTCAGTCCACCTCTCCTGCATTTGCGTCCTGAGTTTACTGGCCTTGCTGGAGAGATCAGCTCTGCGGAGACTTCAGGTTTGTATTGGAAGCTTTAGCCCTGAACAGTACAGACAGTTTGGCAGCCATTTAGAACCCACTGATGATGATTAAAGCCTCAGTGATTAATTCAGGGCTTTGCAGAGAGGCCTATCCCTTCTGCTTGTGTTCCTACTCCATCATCTCTGGCCAACTTCTCGGCATGCTGATGCAAGGAAGAAGCCTGGAACCCCAGTCTGATGTTTTAGCATCTGTTGGGATGTTCTGGGCCTTTTGCATGGCGATGAGAGAAACACCTTCACCATTCCAGATGCAGTAGGCTGTCTTTCCTCCCCATCCCCATTAAGCTAGTCCCTATTAACACATTCCTGAGCAAATAACAGCCTCTGAACTGTTTCATGACCCCAGGATCCATCCCCCTTTCAGTCTACTTTCCTGCGGCAGCCAGG
Organism: Oryx dammah; assembly: GCF_014754425.2. NCBI lineage: Eukaryota > Metazoa > Chordata > Mammalia > Artiodactyla > Bovidae > Oryx > Oryx dammah. The sequence continues at coordinate 54,828,704 of NW_024070207.1, forward strand.
GTGAGCATATACAAATAAAACTCTGTGCCGTTGGCCTGCTGTGAGTGTACCCCAAAGACAAAGTCAAACCTGCTTCAATTCCAGAAAGTCTCTCAGTATTCTTCTAAAGTGATCAGCCTTTGCTTTGCTGCAGAGTTACTAAGTTTTAAACAGATGCTCTTTGAACATCACTGTCCAGAAAATGAGAGCAGCAGGTCATTTTCTGGCCTCAAAAAAGCCTATGTTTTTGCCAAAGTTTTACCCAGATAGAAGGAGCAAAGCTTGGATTTGAACATGGACCTGTGTCTTAATTACTGGCACCAACTAGACTGTGAGGTCTCTGAGTATGGAACTTCCCAAAGTCTGTATTAAACAGTTGACCTGGAGTGTCAGGCCTCCTGGCCTGAGCTCTGTTCACTAGAACCAGTCAGAACAAGCCCAAGACTTTTGCCCCAGTACTGCTGCATCAGGACTGGCAGTCTCATCCCATTTCCCCAAGCCCTCTGGGGCCCTCAGCCCTTTGATAAACCTCCTCTGGAATACTCACCCTGTTAAAACTAATTCATCTCCATAGGCTAGAGAGAGTTTTTGGAAAACAAACATTGTGTGTGTGTGATTAAGAGCTTTGATGTTGCACAGAGCTAGATTCAAATCTCCAGTCTCCAAGACCCCTTTTAGCTCTCTGACTCTAGCCAGATGACTTAACATCCACAAGCCCCAGTTTTTGCACAGGTAAAAGGTAATACCCCTTTTAGCTCTCTGACTCTAGCCAGATGACTTAACATCCACAAGCCCCAGTTTTTTCCAGTGGTCATGTATGGATGCGAGAGTTGGACTGTGAAGAAAGCTGAGCACCGAAGAATTAACTGTAGTGTTGGAGAAGACTCTTGAGAGTCCCTTGGACTGCAAGGAGATCCAACCAGTCCATTCTAAAGGAGATCAGCCCTGGGTGTTCTTTGGAAGGAATGATGCTGAGGCTGAAACTCCAGTACTTTGGCCACCTCATACGAAGAGTTGACTCACTGGAAAAGACTCTGATGCTGGGAGGGATTGGTGGCAGGAGGAGAAGGGGACGACAGAGGATGAGATGGCTGGATGGCATCACTAACTAGATGGATGTGAGTCTGAGTGAACTTCGGGAGATGGTGATGTACAGTGAACTCCAGGCATGCTGCGATTCATGGGGTCGCAAAGAGTCAGACATGACTGAGTGACTGAACTGAATACAGGGTTAATAGTAGTACCTTACTCATAAGATTGTGAAAATTGAGTTCATTTAGGTAAAGAACTTGAAAACACATAGTAAACAATAAAACTGGGTTTGTTACATTGTACATTTCCCCAGATTCACTAAGGAACCTGCATTTACTTTTATTTTATTTAGAAAAAAGTGATTGGGGTATAGTTCACATGAAGTATAGCAAACAAACATTAAATGAATGTCTATATATGTAAAAGATGTCTACATATTAATAAATATGTATAATGACAACTCAGCTCAAAGTATAAAATGTATTCTTTACCCCCTCCTCTCTGCTTCTTCTCATTCAATACCTCACCCCTAGGTGTAGTCAATAATCTGGTTTCTATTACTATAGCTTAAGGTTTGTCTCTTCTAGAGTTTCATATGAATGGATTCATGTGATTTATATTTTTGTCTTAATTCTTTCATGCAGCATATTTCTGAAGTGCATCCAAATTATAGGGCATATCACTTCATTCTTTTTATTCCTATTACCACATTTTGCTTATACATTCAACTGTTGATGGACACTGGAGTTTTCCAGCCTGGGGCAAACATGAATAATGCTATTATGAGCATTGGAGTACTAGTCTTTGTGTGGACATAGCCTTTTATTTCATTTGTGTAAATGCCTAACAGTAGAATTGCTAGGTCATATGGCAACTCTATATTTAACTTTGTGAGGATCTGTCAAACTGTTTTCCAAAGTGTTTGTACCATTTTAGATTCCCACCAACAATGTATGTGGAACCCAGTTGCTTCCCATTCTTGATAACAGTTGTTAATATTGGTCTTTTAAATAGGTTTTTAGTAGCCTTTCTAGTGGATGTGCAGTAACAAGTATTTATTACATGACTATTCTGTGGTTTTTCCAGTAGTCATGTTTGGATGTGAGAGTTGGACTATAAAGAAAGCTGAGCGCCAAAGAATTGATACTTTTGAACTGTGGTGTTGGAGAAGACTCTTGAGAGTCCCTTGGACTGCAAGGAGATCTAACCAGTCAATCCTAAAGGAAATCAGTCCTGAATATTCACTGGGAGGACTAATGCTGAAGCTGAACCTCCAATACTCTAGCCACCTGATGTGAAGAACTGACTCATGGAAAAGACCATGATGCTGGGAAAGATTGAAGGCAGGAGGAGAAGGGGGTGACATAGGGTGAGATGGTTGGATGGCATCACCAACTCAATGGACATGGGTTTGAGTAAGCTCCAGGAGTTGGTGATGGACAAGAAGGCCTGGCATGCTGTGATCCATGGGGTCTCAAATAGTCGGATACAACTGAGTGACTGAACAGAATTCTGTGCTCAGTATTGATAAAGGCATTCTATTAGGCACAGTAGGTGCAAAATTCTAATTACTTTTCAGTATTATTACTTTTCTTCAGTATTATTTTTCTTTTCTTTTCTTCAGTATTATTTCCATATTTTCTTCAGTATTAATACTGCACAGACATCAGGACGTATGGGTTCTGTGGCAGAGGCCTGTCAGCAATCAGTATTCTATGAACAGGTGACGAAACTGCAACTGTTCATGCATTAAACAATGAAACTCTGCACTGCGCCAGAGGTTGGGCTGGACTCTGGGAGACTGGTAAAGCAGCCAGATATTTCTGCTTGCCAGTGAGAGTTTCAGGCCAATTGGCGGGGGTGGTTGGCTTCTGTTCAAGTGCTCAGTCACACAAACAAGATATGAAAATCTAAATGAGATTTTGAAGTCAGGCTAATCTGGACCCCAGCCCTTTCAAACCTGCCCTCTTTGGGGATGAACCCAATTTAGGTTTTGAGAGTTCTTTTTGCAGAGGGATTATTTTTCAAGCCAGGATAATGATGCTGAGGTGAGGAGCAAAGGGCTCTCCAGGGCTGGCACATAGCAGATGACCAGTAAGTGGCACTTGGTTTATTAGGTATGGACTTCTTGGCCATTCTAATATCAGTCAGATCTTTCACTTATAACTGGTGGTGGAGCCACACCATGGCTGGACAGAAACTCATCGTTTATAAGAAGAAATTACCACCCTAGGGATTTTCCACTGGATGGGGAGTCGTATTTGGGGATGTTCACTGATGTCTTTTTCTAAAGTCTCTTTGAATCACTGGATCCTCTGTCCTGATGGCCACCCCAAAGTGATTTTCATGCATTCTACTAGGAAATGGCAACCCACTCCAGTACTCTTGCTTGGAAAATCCCATGGATGGAGGAGCGTAGTAGGCTACAGTCCATGCGGTCACAAAGAGTCGGACACGACTGAGCAACTTCACTTCACTAGGCCTATAACTGAAGTCGTATCTCCTCCAAACTTCCCTGAAATTGTGTGGCAATCAGTCCAGCCATTTTCAAGCTGTGCAGAAATAGTTACACAGGCAGAAATGAAATTGGCAATATATCTAAAAGGGCAGAATAGGATAACACATGCCTCCTCCCACACATATATCCCACTCTCTGCTCTTTTGGATAGTATGCTAGGTTAATGGGGGACACTTCTCAAGGGGACCCTTCTGCCATTTCCTCAGGAGAAGTAAGGTGTATGTTGTTTTTCTGAAAAGCTGGTTCTTAGAGAGTTTTACTTTTAAATATTCATAACAGATTCATCAGTTTATATTACATAGAGAAAGCAATATTTTTTGCTGCCTCCTAACACAAATCACAGTAGCCTTGGGGAATCTGTCCATCTCACCTCTATTCTTCAAAGGGTGCCTAACACAAGCCCTCTCCCTTCCCTCAAGCATAGCTCTGGAATAGAAATAGGACAGAGAGTGCTAATTGAAACTGAACTGGGCAGTCTAAGGCATACCAACCACCCACGGGGACGTGCTGCAGGCATTGTCAGTCATTGCTCATTCACCAATGGACAGCCCACTTTGGGGCCCCCAAACATTCGCTTCTCAAGGGACCCATGTCAACCCCTGTTCCTATTTTTCTAAGTTCTTTTGACTATTCTAAGTTGTATGTGTTTCCAGGTTAATTTTAACATCAGATTTCCTATTCCTACAAAATATTTTGTGATTTTTATTTGGAATTGCACTGAATCTATATAACAATCTGGAATGTGAACATTTTAACAAAATTGAGTCTTCTGACCCAATAACACAGTATATTTTTCTAATTATTCATTATTTTTTTTCCATTTTTTCAGCAATGTTTTGTGGATTTCACTGTATAAATATTTTATGGATTTTGCTTTGATGGTCAGATGTCTCTAAGTATTTTATAGTCTGGAAACTATTATAAATGTTATTGTTTTTTGTTTCAACTTGTTTATTGATAGTATATAGATCTACACTTGATTTTTTTTATATTGGTCTTTTCTTGAAATCTTGCTATATTCATTTCCTATGCCTGCTGTTGGAGAAGGAAATGGCAACCCACTCCAGTATTCTTGCCTGGAGAATCCCAGGGACAGAGGAGCCTGGTGGGCTGCTATCTATGGGGTCGCACAGAGTCGGACATGACTGAAGCGACTTAGCAGCAGCAGCAGCATGTCTGCTCTAACAAATCCTCACAAACTCCGTAGCTTGAAACAACACAAATGTATTCATCTTACAGTTCTGAAGATTAGAAAGCCAAAATCAGTCTTATTGGGCTAAAATCAAGGTGTCCTCAGGGCTGTCCTTTTCTTTTCTAACTTCCAAGGCTGCCTGCATTCCTTGGCTATAGCCCCATTTACCTGCTTCAAAGCTAGAATAGCATCTGCCAACATTTCTCTTACTTTCTTTTTTTTTTTCTTATTTTTCAAACTACATGCATCTATTTCTCTTTCTTTTCTTCTTCTTTTTTGAGGTAAGCGTTATTGTACTTGCTAGAATATATAGTACACTCAATTAGAAGTGATGAAAGGGGACTTTTTACTTTGTTCTAGATCTTACAGCAAGATCTTTGGTGTATATGTATTCTGCTATTGCGTGTATGCTATAAATGTCGATTAGGTCACATTGGTTGACAGTGTTGCTCAATTCTTCTCTATCCTTTCTGTTTTCTATTTACTGTAAGAAAGATACCAACATTTGTGAATGTAATTGTTCATGTGTCTTTGCAACTCCATCATTTTTTATGTTTTGAAGATAAGTTATGAATTACATAAATGTTATGAATTATATATTATGTAGGCTCGGATGGTAAAGAATCCACCTGCAATGCACGAGACCCAGGTTCAATTCCTGGGTCAGGAAAATCCCCTGAAGGAGGGCATGGCAACCCACTTGAGTATTTTTGCTTGGTGAATCCTATGGACAGAGGAGCCTGGTGGACTATAGTCCATGGGGTCGCAAAGATTCAGACATGACTGAATGACATGTCCGACAAAAAGTTGGATATTCATTTGATGAATTGACTTCCTGATAATTATTAAATGACCTTATTTATACCTGGTAATACTCTTTATTCTGAAATTCACTTTGACTGACATTAAGATAGACACTCTAGCTTTGTTTTTAATAGTGTTAGTATGATTTATCTTTTCCATCATTTTCCATCATTGTATCTTTGTACTTAAAATATCTTTCTGGTAGGCAGCATAAAATTCAGTCATTCCTCTTTATCCAATCTGATAATCTCTGCTGTTTGTCAATTTGAACCATTGTTCTTATGGGATTATTGATATGGTTAGGTTTAAGTCTATCATCTTGAAGTTTGTTTTCCATTTGTCCCTTATGTTTTTTGGTCCCCTTGTTCTTTTTTTCTTCCCTCTTTTGAACAAATTATATATATTTTTATGATTATATTTTATTTACTTTTTAAAATTTATTAGCTATAACTTTTGTTATTTCAGTGGTCTTTTAGGATTTATAGAAACATCTTTTTGGCTTCCCAGATTTGTGCAGTGGTAAAGAATCTGCCAGTCAATGCAGGAGATGGGGGTTCAATCCCTGAGTCGGGAAGATACCCTTGAGAAAGAAATGGCTACCAACTCCAGTATTCTTGCCTGGAGAATTCCAGGTACATAGAAGCCTAGAGAGCTACAGTCCATGGGATTGCAAAGAGTTGGACATGAGTGAGCACGCATGCACACGTCTTCTTCAGTAAACATCTTTGACTTACCACAGTCCACCTTCAAGGAATAACATGCCTTTTCACAGATAGTATAAAAGCCTTATAAGAATACCTCCATTTTCTCTTTCCCAGCCTTTTTGCTATTATTGACACATTTTACTTCTACATGTATTATAAATTATACAGTACTTTATTATTTTTAGGGCTTCTTTGTTAGCTCAGTTGGTAAAGAATCTGCCTACAATGCAGGAGATCCCGGTTTGATCCCTGGGTTGGGAAGATCCCCTGGAGAAGGGAATGGCTACCCACTCCAGTTTTCTGGCCTGGAGAATTCCATGGAATGTATAGTCCATGGAGTTGCAAAGAGTCAGACATGACTGAGCAACTTTCACTGTTACTATTTTTGCTTAACCTGTGATTATCTTTCAAAATGTTTTAAGTCATAAGAAAAAGAATTATACATATTTACCCCCTATGGACTGGAAGAAACACAAGCTGGAATCAAGATTGCCGGGAGAAATATCAATCACCTCAGATATGCAGATGACACCACCCTTATGGCAGAAAGTGAAGAGGAACTAAAAAGCCTCTTGATGAAAGTGAAAGAGGAGAGTGAAAAAATTGGCTTAAAGCTCAACATTCAGAAAATGAAGATTATGGCATCCAGTCCCATCACTTCATGGGAAATAGATGGGAAAACAGTGGAAACAGTGTCAGACTTTATTCTTTTGGGCTCCAAAATCACTGCAGATGGTGACTGCAGCCATGAAATTAAAAGACGCTTACTCCTTGGAAGAAAAGTTATGACCAACCTAGATAGCATATTCAAAAGCAGAGATATTACTTTGCTGACTAAGGTCCGTCTAGTCAAGGCTATGGTTTTTCCAGTAGTCATGCATGAATGTGAGAGTTGGACTGTGAAGAAGGCTGAGTGCTGAAGAATTGATGCTTTTGAAGTGTGGTGTTGGAGAAGACTCCTGAGAGTCCCTTGGACTGCAAGGAGATCCAACCAATCCATTCTGAAGATCAGCCCTGGGATTTCTTTGGAAGGAATGATGCTAAAGCTGAAACTCCAGTACTTTGGCCACCTCATGCAAAGAGTTGACTCATTGGAAAAGACTCTGATGCTGAGAGGGATTGGGGGCAGGAGGAGAAGGGGATGGCAGAGGATGAGATGGCTGGATGGCATCACGGACTCGATGGACGTGAGTCTGAGTGAACTCTGGGAGCTGGTGATGGACAGGGAGGCCTGGCGTGCTGCAATTCAAAAAAGAGTCGGACACGACTGAGCGACTGAACCGAACCGACCCCCTAGTTTGGGTGCTCTCCTTCATTTATAGTCACATTTCTGTTATCATTTTCCTTCTTTCTGTTTCCTTTCTGTAACAGCTTGAAGGGAGGATCTCCTGGTGGTATCTTTCACCTTCTGTATGTCTGAAAAAGCCTTTATATCGTTTCACTTTTGACTGCTGTTTTTTCCTGGATATGGAGTTTAGGTTGACAGTTATATTTTTCTTTCAGTGCTTTAAAAACTGTGATCTACTGTCTTCTCATTTGCATGTTTTCAAAGGAGATTTATCTTTACTTTTGTTCCTGCATATATTACACATCTCTTTTTCTTTCTCCTTTTAAGATTTTTCCATTATCATTAGTTTTCAAAATTTGTCTATGATGTACCTTGGTGCAATTTTCTTCACATTTCTTGTTTTCAACTTATAGTTTTTTTAAATTTTACTTTATTTTACTTTACAATACTGTATTGATTTTGCCATACATCAACATGAATCCGCCACAGGTGTACACATGTATAGTTTTCATTAAATTTGAAAAAAAAAGACTACTATCTTCTCACAGAATTTTTCTGCCCCCTCTTTTTCAGAGACAAGTTTCCCCAGTGTCTAAGATGGTAAAGAATCTGCCTGCAATGCAGGAGACCCAGGTTTGATTGGAGAAGGGAATGGCAACCCACTCCAGTATTTTTGCCTAGAACATTACATGGACAGAATAACCTGGATTCTAAAGATATGCTTATTAGGCCACTGGAAGATGTTTTATAACTCAGTGATGCTTTGTTATTTTTTTAAAAATCACTTTTTCCCCTCAACTTGCTATTTTGGGTGGTTTCTGTTTCTATGTCTTCAAGGTCCCTTATATTTTTTCCATTATATCTAATCTTCTGTTAATCTCATCCAGTACATTTTAAAAATCTCATACACTGTAGTTTTCTTATGTAAAAGTTTGATCTGTGTTTTTTTTTTTTTTTTTTTTTCAGAGATTAAATTTTTTTTTGTTTTTTTTTTTTTTTTTAATTTATTTATTTATTTTTAATTTTTACTTTACAATTCTGTATTGGTTTTGGCATAGATTGACATGAATCCACCACAGGTGTACATGCGTTCCCAAACATGAACCCCCCTCCCACCCCCCTCCCCACAATGTGTCTCCACTTTTTTTCCCCACACAGAATAGAATTATAATCATCATTTTTATGTTCTTGTTTGCTAATTCTGACACTTGTATCAGTTGTGGCTTTGTTTCACCTGATTGATTTCTTTGTTGTTGTTTATATTTTCCTGGCTTTTTGTATGCCTGCTAACACTTGTCTGCAACCAGATATTTTGAATTTTACCTTCTCAGGTGCTAGATATTTTTGTATTCCTGTAAATGTTCTTGAGCTGTATACTGGGATGCAGTTAATTAGAAACAAGTTTATTCTTCTGGGTCTTGTTCTTGTTTTTAATATTTACTTTGTAGGACCTAGCCATTGCCCAGTATTGAGCTAATTGCCCAGTTTTGAAGCAAGACTACCCAATGCCAGGTATTTTATGAGTTTGTCTAGCTGACTGATGGTAGCAAGTCCTGTGAGAGTGCTATGTTCCTCACTCTCATTCTTGCTTTCCCCAGCCTTGAGCAGTTTCCTCATGTGTGTGTGCCAATCAGTACTCAGCTGAATCCTGGAAGGGGATCCTCTGCAGATCTCTGGAGTTCTATATACATCTCTTCTCTCCAATATTCTACATTTAAACTTGAGTGTCATTGTATTTCCAGATTCAGTTATGTCTCCTCAACTCAGGGATATTGTCAGGCTCTGCCGTGGCCTCTTCCTTGCATCACAGCTTAAGGACTCTTTTAAGGTAGTAAGTTGGGAAAACCATAAGGTTTTATTTTCTGTTTTCTTTGTTTTCTGTTTTCTCTGGAATGTCTGTCCTTTGTTGGCTGATGTCCAGTATCTTGAAAACTGTTATTTCAGGTATTTTTTTTTCTCAAGCAGGAAGATAAATCCAGTCCTCTCAACATCATCCTGGCCAGAAGTATAAGTCTCAATTTTATTTCAAATTAAAATTTGATTAAAATTAAAATTTAAATTTACATCAAACTAGGCACACACAAATAGGAAAAGGAGTATGTTCAAGGCTGTATATTGTCACCCTGCTTATTTAACTTATATGCAGAGTACATCATGAGAAATGCTGGGCTGGAAGAAGCACAAGCTGGAATCAAGATTGCTGGGAGAAATATCAATAACCTCAGATATGCAGATGACACCACCCTTATGGCAGAAAGGGAAGAGGAACTAAAAAGCCTCTTGATGAAAGTGAAAGAGGAGAGTGAAAAAGTTGGCTTAAAGCTCAACATTCAGAAAACAAAGATCATGGCATCAGGTCCCATCACTTCATGGGAAATAGATGGGGAAACAGTGGAAACAGTGTCAGACTTTATTTTGGGGGGCTCCAAAATCACTGCAGATGGTGACTGCAGCCATGAAATTAAAAGACACTTACTCCCTGGAAGAAAAGTTATGACCAACCTAGATAGCGTATTGAAAAGCAGAGACATTACTTTGCCCACAAAGGTCCGTCTAGTCAAGGCTATGGTTTTTCCAGTGGTCATGTATGGATGTGAGAGTTGGACTGTGAAGAAAGCTGAGTGCCAAAGAATTGATGCTTTTGAAGTGTGGTGTTGGAGAAGACTCTTGAGAGTCCCTCGGACTGCAAGGAGATCCAACCAATCCATTCTGAAGGAGATCAGTCCTGGGTGTTCTTTGGAAGGAATGATGCTGAGGCTGAAACTCCAATACTTCGGCCACCTCATGCGAAGAGTTGACTCATTGGAAAAGACTTTGCTGCTGGGAGAGATTGGGGGCAGGAGGAGAAGGGGACAACAGAGGATGAGATGGCTGGATGGCATCACTGACTCGATGGACGTTGAGTCTGAGTGAACTCCAGGAGTTAATGGACAGGAAGGCCTGGCGTGCTGCGATTCATGGGGTCGCAGAGAGTCAGACACGACTGAGCGACTGAACTGAACTGAGGCACATACATACATGAACAGTGCTGTTCTAGAGGATTATAAGAAGTTCTGTATGGCTGAAGTGCAGAATGCAAGGAGCATGTCACCAGATAATGCTGGTCTAGTCAGGCTCTCTGTTTTAGATTCAAGTTATTTGCCACCCTAGCTTTACTCAGCCCCACAGGCCTTCAAGACCCAAGGTTATTTTCTCAATGAAAACCCCATTTGACACTGCTATTGCCTTCTCACCTAGCCCTGCCAGCAGTTTTGCTCACCCCCTCTTCCAGGATAAGGGCTCGGTTCCATAATATCTCCATTGAGTCTACCATGGTACTACCCAGGCCTGATAAAACTGGACTGAGTAGAAGCTTCTAGGCTCAGAGAAAGTGCCTCATTGAACATGGGGTCTCACTTCTATAAGTGAAGGATGCTTGAGGGGCCAGATGACACAACTTGGAAATACAGGTGAGGTAACAGCTTCCGGGTTGGATCTTCAACACTAAGCACCAGGGGATAGGATGACTATGTTAAGGCAAGGTGGCTCCATTTCATTCCACCTGTTCATGTGACTCAACAGCTGGCTGAATTGATTTTGAAATTGTGGCCAGCTACACAATTTACCATTTGCTCTTTGCTTTCATTCCTTTCTTAAACCTCACTTTACTTTTTTCCTTCGCTCCTGTCCTGGGACTGAAATTCTAAATATAATCTTAGGAGGCAAACTTTGCCTCAGGGTTTTTTTTTTTTTTTTTTTTTTTTAGGCAACCTCATATATTACTGTTCTGGCAGGTCATGGCCAGGATTTGGGACTTCACGGCCCTGGAGACCCCTGAAGGTATGTTAAGCAGAGGAGTAATAAGTGTGCACTTTAGAAACTTCACACAAGCTCCTGAAGGGAGAATGGTTTTGATGGAATAAGAGTAAAGGTAATAAGGCCAATTGACTCATTGGAAAAGACTCTGATGCTGGGTGGGATTGGGGGCAGGAGGAGAAAGGGACGACCGAGGATGAGATGGCTGGATGGCATCACCAATTCCATGGACGTGAGTCTGAGTGAACTCCGGGAGTTGATGATGGACAGGGAGGCCTGGCGTGCTGCGATTCATGGGGTTGCAAAGAGTCAGACATGACTGAGCGACTGAACTGAACTGAACTGAATAAGGCCAATTAGGGGAATAATGTTATAGTTTAAGCTGGAGTTGATATTTGCTCAGACTAGGGTAATAATGGTGAAGTAAGGGAGGGATTTGGGAGGGAGACTCAAAAGTAAGTGACGATGGAATGGATGAAAAATAGGAGAAAGAGTAAGACGTCATAGTAGAATCATAAGTTACTGGCTTTATTAACTGGTTGAATGTCATTCTCTAATACAAGGGAGAACGTGAAGTCAAAAGTTAGGAAGGAGAAGATGAATTTAATTTTGAACATAGAGAGGATACTACAAACCAGCTAATAGGATAGATTTAATTCTGCCTTCATGGGAGTGAGTATGCATTCTTCAGTCTCTCGGTTGTTACTGAGCATTTCATCTACATGTGGTGGAAGGGAGGGGCATAGAGTAGGTTCATTTTGTTCAAGTGAGGAAGTGACTAATTCACAAATGCATGGACTGGCATGCTGCCATCCATGGGGTCGCAAAGAATTGGACACGACTGAGCAACTGAACTGAACTGAATGGCAGAATTGAGACTCCAATATTGGTCTCAAGGCTCGGGGTGGGGAGTGGAGGAAAGAAGGCAGCATTGCTGACCTTGGAGCTCCTGGGTTGGATGCCACTGTGACCTCACTATCGTCTCTGCGGCTTATCTGTCAGCTATCTCCATGGTTGCTAGGGCCATGACTGGAGTCCCTTGGTCTTTTAGTTTTGCCCAGTGACAGAACAGACATTGGGTCTCTGGGACTAGGAACCTTTTTTAAAATGTTTTACTCGGATTTCTGTCCTGTAATTCACCTAGATGCCTATAGACATTGAAAAGCACAGCTGTTAGAGCATGAGAACCCTGAAACCCTCAGTAGGAAGTTGAGACCCAGCTGTGCTTGCTGTGGCCCTTTTAATGTGGCAGTCTGAACCATGCCACCTTCAAGTTACCATGACAGGCTCCCTGAGAAGTAGCAAAGCAGCCCAAAAGGCCACCCAGGGCTTCTCCACCTCATTTAGTCAGGCCTTCAGCTCAACAATGTTCTCTCTCCCAAGGAGTCCCAAGGCTCCACCTATTTGTCAGGCCCCTGTCTGGAGCTTTGTGGATTTAGGTTTAATTCTGAGGACAAGTCTCATTCCAGACATAATGTGTGAGGCTTTTGGGCCCTCACTGCAGGCAGCTAGGAGGCAGGTCTAAGCTATTACTCAGGCCGAGTCGTTAAAGATCCGGAAATTGAGGCTATTTGTACCCCTGCCAAGCACAGCTCTCTGGTCTGGAAGAATCCCGGCTGTGTCTTGAACGGATGAGTAATTCTCTGCCCACACTGCAGCTTCATCTGCAGGCAGGGCCCAACTACCTGTGTAAATAGACTGACTAGGCAGAGATTTGGCAAAGTCTCCTGCACATTTATGTGGCTGCCAAGGCTGCACCTGCCTGCTTGTTAGTCTTCCATCCAGGAATTGGTCCCAGGTTGAAGTGGTGTAGGAGAAAAGGCTAGTGTGGGTTCTTCTTTGGAGCATTTTGGTTCACTTCAATGCCACAGCCATTTGCAGAGTGTCTATTAGTTAGTTGTTCTACTGGGTGCCTGGCCATAAGTTACACCTAATCCTTGCCCTGTTGATGTTGGAAATTTGGAGGTATTACATAGAAATTACTGGTACGTTCTCAGAGCTCCAAGTTACCCTGGCAGCCAAATAACCAAAGGGATTGCCATCCAACAAGGTGTCCTGGAGGAGGTGGCACTGGAGCTGAGTCTTGTGATAAGTAGTTCTTTTAGATGGGTGGAGATCAGACTTGGGGTATTCCATGCACAGAGGACTGTGTAAGCAAGAGCAAAAAGTGATGGGAGGCTGAGTCCATTCAGGCAGCAGGATGAATACTGAGGATAAAGAAGTGGGAGTGGAGGATGGACAACAGCTAGGATAGGACCATCCTCTGGGGATCTGACAGCCACGTTGTCAAGTAAGTTATTCAGCATGTGCCCTGGAGCCAAGGAAACTGTTTGAATTGCATAGGGGTAGGCAGCACTGTGACCATCACAAAGACCTGTGTTTTGAAAACGACAGTTTAGAGAAAGATTATTTGCCAAGAAAATAGAGTTCTATTCAAAAGCTTTCAGCAAGAGTTGAGGAGAGTCTGAGCTGACGCCCCAGCAGTGGGGTTGGAAAATAGAGGACAGATTTCTGACACACTCAAAGAGACTGAATAGTTAGGTTTGTCCCCCAAACACACAGAGCGAGAATCAGAAGGAAGGTGGTTCTCAGGATGGCTGCCATGAGTCTCCTAAGAGAATGAAGCCACCACCCTGAGGATGGGAAGTCCTGGAGGAACAGAAAAGCAAGAATGAGTTGATGGGGTGAGGTTTGCCACACTGGAGTGCAAGGGGTAACCCGGGCACAGCTACCAGGAGAGAAAGGGCCCATGTTGAGTCTTCAGCTTCTAATGTGGTCTGCTACATGGGATTGCCCAGCAGGGGGAAATGGGTGCCTTGCCACAGGGAGAGCCACCCCTTATTCCAAAGGCCTCATCAATTGTCAAACCCCACAAGGCTCCCAACCTGGCCCCACTCCCAAAGCTGTCTCTGCCAAGGAGTTACTTCAGTTAAATAGTCTGCAGAGTAAAAGCAACAATTTTGTTCATTTTCTTACACCCAAAAGTAATAGGATGATTTTAGCAGCTTTTACAGGCCTTTGAGGGCAATTCCCAGGACTTGGTAATGAAAAGATCAACCCATTTGGCAAGGATTAAATGCTTTCCCTTGGACCTTTATAGAATTGTAGGTTGATGGGAACCCACCAAGGAGATTTTATCTGCAGAAGGCCTAGAAGCCAGTCCACCTGAGCTTTCTGGCCTTGGAGATGGATGTGGGTGGCAGGTGGCAAAGAGGATAAGCAAGTCCCTAATTCCTAGCATCCTGGCATCCATCCCAGATGGAAAATTGGCAAACCCTCAGATGCCACCCCGTCTATCACCCCTAGTGTACCAATAAAGGCAAGAAAGCATCAAGATGGGGCAAGGACTGGTCCAAAGCCACATAACCAGACATGGGGGGGGGATCAGATTTGACCTCACTTCAGGCTCTTGGCTTGGTGTTCTTACCTTTACCCCATCTAGGCTGATCTTCCACTGCATCCATCCCAGTGGGGTTAGTTCAGAAACAGCAACGATGGGCTCAGGCTTTCTCCCTACTGGCCTTGGTCCTATGGGTGGTGTGAGTGGGAAGAAGCCTGGGAAGTCCTCTGTAAGGAACAACTCAACAGAGGGTTAGGGCCCCCAGTGAGAAACATAGCCAGGGGCTGGCCTTGGCCATAGGTGAATAGCATGCAGCTCAATGAACTACTTTATTAACCACCACTGAAAAATCCACAGAAGAACTATGCAAAAGTGATCTTCATGACCAAGATAATCATGATGGTGTGATCACTCACCTAGAGCCAGACATCCTGGAATGTGAAGTCAAGTCGGCCTTAGGAAGCAGCACTACAAACAAAGTGAGCGGAGGTGATGGAATTCCAGTTGAGCTATTTCAAATCCTGAAAGATGATGCTGTGAAAATGTTGCACTCAATAAGTCAGCAAATTTGGAAAACTCAGCAGTGGCCACAGGACTGGAAAGATCAGTTTTCCTTCCAATCTCAAAGAAAGGCAATGCAAAAGAATGCTCAAACTACCACACAACTGCACTCATCTGACACGCTAGTAAAGTAATGTTCAACATTTTGCAATAAGTGAATTCAGCAATAAGTGAACCGTGAACTTCCAGATGTTCAAGCTGGTTTTAGAAAAGGCAGAGGAACCAGAGATCAAATTGCCAACATCCGCTGGATCATGGAAAAAGCAAGAGAGTTCCAGAAAAACATCTATTTCTGCTTTAATGACTATGCCAAAGCCTTTGACTGTGTGGATCACACTATGTGGAAAATTCTGAAAGAGACGGGAATACCAGACCACCTGACCTGCCTCTTGAGAAATCTATATGCAGGTCAGGAAGCAACAGTTAGAACTGGACATGGAACAACAGACTGGTTCCAAATAGGAAAAAGAGTACATCAAGGCTGCATATTGTCACCCTGCTTATTTAACTTATATGCAGAGTACATCATGAGAAACGCTGGGCTGGAGGAAGCACAAGCTGGAGTCAAGATTGCCGGGAGAAATATCAATAACCTCAGATATGCAGATGACACCACCCTTATGGCAGAAAGTGAAGAGGAACTAAAAAGCCTCTTGATGAAAGTGAAAGAGGAGAGTGAAAAAGTTGGCTTAAAGCTCAACATTCAGAAAATTAAGATCATGGCATCTGGTCCCATCACTTCATGGGAAATAGATGGGGAAACAGTGGAAACAGTGTCAGACTTTATTTTTTTGGGCTCCAAAATCACTGCAGATGGTGATTTCAGCCATGAAATTAAAAGATGCTTACTCCTTGGAAGGAAAGTTATGACCAACTTAGACAGCATATTCAAAAGCAGAGACATTACTTTGCCCACAAAGGTCCATCTAGTCAAGGTTATGGTTTTTTCAGTGGTCATGTATGGATGTGAGAGTTGGACTGTGAAGAAAGCTGAGCGCCAAAGAATTGATGCTTTTGAACTGTGGTGTTGGAGAAGACTCTTGAGAGTCCCTTGGACTGCAAGGAGATCCAACCAGTCCATTCTAAAGGAAATCAGTCCTGGGTGTTCATTGGAAGGAATGATGCTGAGGCTGAAACTCCAATACTTTGGCCACCTCATGCGAAGAGTTGACTCATTTGAAAAGACCCTGATGCTGTGAGGGATTTGGGGCAGGAGGAGAAGGGGATGACAGTGGATGAGATGGCTGGATGGCATCACCGACTCGATGGACATGAATTTGAGTGAACTCTGGGAGTTGGTGATGGACAGGGAGGCCTGGCGTGCTGCGATTCATGGGGTCACAAAGAGTCGGATACGACTGAGCGACTGAACTGAACTGAACTGAACCACCACTGATACGCAGTAGGTGACCTGTTTCAAACCAGTCTTTCCCATTCTTTCCAGTCTCTGAACTCATCAACTACTAATTTCTCCTTTGCTCTGGTTCTTTCTGTCACAGAAACCTTAAGGTCAGTTACTCTTTCCTCCATAGTGGTGAACTTTGAAGGAAGATTGGAGAGCCTTGAAAGAAGGTTTCTTTCAGTAGGAGAGGGTTGTGATAGCTGTGGGAGAGGGCAGTGTCACAGGCAGGTCTGTTTTCTGCCTTCAGCCAGGCCAGGGTGCTTCTCACCTGCCCCTCACCCTCCTGTGCGTTATCGATGGCTGCAGCCTCACCACTTTCTGCCTGGGTACTTCAAGTCAGCATGACCCTCAGGTTTTGCACCACTTCTCAGGAATCTTCCCAGACGCACTGTCCCAGGCCTGAATGCTTTAGAAAAACTGAAGTTTGACCCTTGTCTACCAAGTCCCTACAAGGAAATGGATGGCTGCACTAGCAGTAGTGGGCAAGGACAGGACACCTGTGACTTTCCAATGCCTTGTTGGCTCTTTTCGTATCATCCACTTGTAGGGAGCAGAGAAGTTTGGGAAGGTGGCCAGTCGGCAGAGACTTTTGGAAGAGACTAAGGCTGATTCATAACCAGGGCACAGGTCCAGACATGCTGTCAAAGGGACAACCTGCATAACTCATCTCCAACATGCCAGGTCACTGCTAATATTTTACAGTGAAGCTGTGGGTACAGGGATGACATCCAAGATGCCAGGCCCAGAGTTGGCACCAAGGAAATGATCATGGAAAAATTAATGGTTCCAGATGGATGGAACATAGTTCATGGGCAATCATTTTCATTTAATTTTCTCTAATTTGTTCTTCCAGGTATTTCCTCTATATTTCATTTCATGTATTAATTTTGGAATTAAAGCTCTGGTTTATGAGCTCTTAACACAGTGTCTGGGACACAGTAAGCAGTCAATAAATATCACTGGCTATTATTATAAATTAGCATTTTAAACCTCGTTAGTAGCCTGTAGGTATTTTTGGTCTCCAAGTCAATCTTCTCTGGGAGAAAGAGTTCCCAGAAAATCTGGGACTATAGCCTGCTGTAGTCTCCAGAGTGGCTTCACCTCCATCAGGACCCAGATCTTCAGGGCACCTAACTTGCTCAAATGTACAGAGGCTGGGAATAGAAACCCAGTCGCCAGTGGTGGTACAGACATGGTACAGGACACAGCTCTGCCGAGTATACAAAGCTTATTCAACCCTATAGTCATGGCAGGGATGACCAAACGGATCCTCAGAAGGGCAAGAACTTGTGTTGGACAGTGCAACAAAGCACAGCAGAACAGGGTCAGAGGCCAGGGCTGCAGTTTCAACTATATCAGGTGGCCTTTCTGCTGCCTCACTCCACAATCTTAAGAGTCATAATTAAGACTTCTCTGGGAAGGGCAGATGTTATCTCCCCGGTCCTCTTTCACTCCTGAGCCAATAAAAGAGCTTGGAGAAAGAGAAGACCATTAGAAGAATAAAGAAAGCTGTCTCTGTATTAGAAGAGCCTTCTCCCAGCTGCTCAGCCACTCACGGGAGCATAATGCAGAGAGAGCTTCCCCTGGACCATAGCTACTGTCTAGCCTTCCACAGCAACTAGAGTGACCTTAGAAAAACACAAGTCAGATCATATCCATTCTTGGCTCAAAGTCCTACAATGGTGGCATCTTGTTTGTAGTAGGCCCCCAAGGCCTTACAGGGGCCTACAAAGCCCTGCATGCTCTGGGCCCCCCCCCTCTGTTCAGCTGCCTGTCTTCCTGCTGCCTCCCCTCCTGCCTCCCCTCCTGCCACCTCAGCCCCCCTTGTTGCTGCTCAGTCTCACAAGGACCTTGCACTTGCAGTCTACTCTGTCTGGGTCACCCTACTCAAATGGCTTCTCCTTAGAGAACCCTCCTGTGAAGGTCACATTTAAAGTTAGCTTCCTCAGCCTCTCCTCATTCTATTAGAATTCTTTAGAGGGCAGTTAACTCCATTTGATCTTTTCCTTGTTCATTTGTCTGCTTACTTCTACACTGGGACCTGGAATGATTTTAAAGAACAGAGCAGCAGTTTCAACTGACATTGTGTATGTAACATGAGTAAGAAATAAAACTTGGCTGTTTTAAGCCACTGAAACATAGAAATTGTTGCTTTAGCAAAGCCTGCTGCTGCTGCTGCTAAGTCACTTCAGTTGTGTCCAACTCTGTGTGACCCCATAGACGGCAGCCCACTAGGCTCCTCCGTCTATGGGATTTTCCAGGCAAGAGTACTGGAGTGGGTTGCCATTGCCTTCTCCTTTAGCAAAGCCTAGGTAATCCTAATTATTACACTCTTCGAGTCACATCATTAAGAGCTATGTGGATACTTTACACATTTCAGGCAAAATCTTTTCCTGAAGTTGCTGAAGGCATGCCTAGCAGGATGGCAGGAGGTCAGCTTCCACAGTCACTGTAAAATGACTAAAATGTGATGTACAGTTTTCCCAAACAGATCACTCTTGGGATTTTGGATGGAAGAATTATTTGTTGTGTAGGATAATGCTTCCCATATTATTAATAAAGCAAGGTGTTCAGCCTCCCAAATTCCAGTCTTACTCCTTCAGGCATTGTGACAAACAAAAACATCCCCCCATTTTTAATGCCTCTAAGGGGTTGATGCCTGAAGAGGGTGTCAGAGGATGAGATGGCTGAATGGCATCACCAGTGCAATGGATATGAACTTGGGAAAACTTCAGGAGATGGTGAGGGACAGGCAGACCTGGTGTGCTGCAGTCCATGGGGTCACAAAGAGTCGGACACGACTGGGTGACTGAACAAGAACAAAAACAAGGGGTTGTATCATTCTCAACTGAGAACCACTTGGGGAGGTGCTTGCAGGCATTTCCTTGAGGGTAGTCACCCAGCTCCCAAGGTGAGCCTCTCTGCAAAGGCTATGTACATAAACATGGCCATGGTCAGACAATGTGCAGATACTGGACTGGCTGATAGGGACTATGAATTACCTTCATTTAATGAATGAAAATACTGAGGCTTCAAAGGTGAGGTAACTTGTTCAAGGTCATATAGCTAGTGAGTGGATCTATGTATTCAGGTTTGCAGTTCCCACTGTCCCCCTGTCATGATATATGTGCCCAATGCCCACCGGAGCAAATTACTACTACAATGGAAGCAGGCCTGCTAGATGTGAATGGGGTCAGAATGATAAAGAGGAACAGTCTGACACTCCAGCAAGGAGCCAAAACCTGGCAGGCATGAGCAAGTTGAGGAATACATCCTAATAAAGCCAGTCCCTCCATGTAGGCTCACTGTGAATTTCCTAGGGTTGGCTGGGGGGCTCCTTTTCCCCTGAGACCAGATTAACTCCATTGTTATACACCCCATGCTGCTGCTGCTGCTAAGTCACTTCAGTCGTGTCCGACTATGTGTGACCCCATAGACGGCAGCCCACCAGGCTCCGCCGTCCCTGGGATTCTCCAGGCAAGAACACTGGAGTGGGTTGCCATTTCCTTCTCCAATGCATGAAAGTGAAAAGTGAAAGTGAAGTTGCTCAGTTGTGTCTGACTCTTAGCGACCCCACGGACTGCAGCCTACCAGGCTCCTCTGTCCATAGGATTTTCCAGGCAAGAATACTGGAGGGAGGTGCCATTGTCTTCTCCGTATACACCCCATAGCATCCTGTATCTCCCCTCCATGACCCTCATCGCATTTGTAGTTATTTTTCAATGTCAGTTACGTCGCCCCCACACACATCTACATAAGAAGAGGTGAGCTCTGTGAAAGCAGAGACCTTATCTACCCTGTTCACTCACGTATCTGCATCTCTGACACAGTGTCTGCTACATGGTAAGCACTCATTAATGCTGTTCACCAGCTTCTAGCTCTCTATTCAGGACATGTGGGAGGAATGCTTTTCTTCACCTTTTAAGCAGTGGAGTATGGCCATGTTAATAGTTCTGATCAAAGAGTTTTTGTTGTTGTTGTTTTGGAGGGGGTGTTGTTTGGCCACATCATGCAGCATGTGGGAACTTAGTTCCCCGACCAGGGATTGAACTTGTGCCCCCTACAGCAGAAGCCCAGAGTATTAACCACTGGACTGCCGGAGAAGTCTCTGACCAAAGAGGTTTGAATGAAAATGTCATGTCTCTCTCGCAGAGAGGGTCTAAGCTCCAGTGTGAAATGCTCTGGATTTGTTCTTCCCTCTGTCACAGTGACCAGCTGTGTTCAAGTTGATGGCAAATATGTCAGCTTACATCCTAAGGTGAAGAGACATGGAACAAGCTTCTAGCCGTCTAGCAATGAATATGCAGTCTGAATAAGAAACAACTCTTTGTTTAAAATAAGCCACCAAGTTTGTGGGGCATTATTGATTACTGCAGTTTAATATGAAATATTCTGACTGATATAGTACTCAATAGATATTCATTAAAAGAATGTATATTTCCACATTGACTTGACTCTGAAGGCTAAAAATAATAAGTCCACAGACAATATGAAAATGTTACAAGATAAAGATAATTTTCTGGAAAGAGAAAATAAATAAAACAGCAATTAACACATGAAAGGTTATAGACTATTTTTAAAGGGAAAATTTAGTGAAGATAACTAATATCAAGTACTACAAGAATCAAACTGAATAATAACAGAAATAGAGAATGATCCAAAATGTTTACTACATTGCTACACTCTACTTAAAGGGTAATGTAGAAAATATGTGGCAATGGCTAGGGCCCAGGCAATTATTATATAGCCCATGTAAAAGTGAAAGTGAAAGTCGCTCTCAATCATATCTGACTCTTTAGTCCATGGAATTCAGTTCAGGTCAGTCGCTCAGTCATGTCCAACTCTTTGCAACCCCATGAACCACAGCACGCCAGGCCTCCCTGTCCATCACCAACTCCTGGAGTGCACCCAAACCCATGTCCATTGAGTTGGTGATGCCATCCAGACATTTCATCCTCTGTCGTCCCCTTCTCCTCCTGCATTTAATCTTTCCCAGTATCAGGGTCTTTTCCAGTAGCCTTTCCCTTCTCCAGGAGATCTTCCCAATCCAGGGATCGAACTATGGTTTCCCACATTGCAGGCAGATTCTTTACCAGCTGAACCATAAAAGAAGCCCAAGAATACTGGAGTGGGTACCCTATCCCTTCTTCAGAGGATCTTCCTGACCCAGGAATCAAACTGGGGTCTCCTGTTGCAGGCGGATTCCTTACCAACTGAGCTATCAGTGAAGCCCTATAGCTCATGTAACACAATATATATTTGCATATAAAAAGACTTTGGCTGAAATTTTATTTTTTTTCCCTAGTAAAAACTGATGTCATCTCTGACATCCTTTAATATGTAGTTCCTTGTTTTCTACCTCACACAACAGAGGCACTGTTTCAAGGTGAGGCTGGAGTATTGAGTCAGGATTAGAAGTAGCCTGGATGTCTGGGGGTCTTGGCTAGAAAGGAGGTCTAGGGGGTAGAGCAAATGGGTAGCTGCAGTAGCTGGGGGACAAAGAAGGATCTAGAGTCTGCCAGACATCCTTGAGCAAGTATACTTGCAGTTCGTGTTAGGGGTTCCTTTTCAATATCTGTTTTCATAATAAAAACAATAGTCATAAACCACACGTTTGGCACACTAAGAGTCAGGAGGTATTCTAAGTGCTTTGCAGGGATTATCTCATTACTTCTTACAACACCATTGGGCAAGATGATATTACACATAATGAAGAAACCAAAGCCCAGAACAGTTAAGTAACTTGCCCAAAGTCACAGAACCAAGGAATGATAAGACTGGTACATTGTTTCCTGGAGATCTAGCTCCAGAAATCAAACGTCTTAACTCACATCTGTCCTTGGGACTATGCTGAAAACCTGGTATAGGAAGCACTGTGAATGTGCCAGCAAAGCGTGGCATGTGTGTAGCATGTGACCAAAAGATAACACATTTAATGTGTTTGCTAACACACCAAGCAGAGCCCATCCTTGCTGGTCTTCACTCCACTGCTGCCTTCAGACTTTCTTATGATTTTATAACATGGCTCCTGAATTTACTTACTACACGGTTCCAAGGCTTTACTCCTATTAAAGTTCAAGCAAGAGCCATTTGCTCAGATGAGGGCTATTGAAGATAAGGCAAAAAAGGAGGGCATGCATTCTGATCATGAGGGGATAGTGAAAGTGTACATTTACCCTCTACATGTGGTGTTTCAGTGTCAAAATCAAGCCATAGACCACACCTGTTGATCTTGGGGATGGGATTGGAGGGAGAAGTTGTAGACTACAGAAAGAAAACCTAAGCTTCCTTCCTTAATCTAGCCCTGGGCAAGTTCACAAGTCAGTGAGCATTATTCGTGAGAAGAGAAGGACTTTCTGCACATACCTCAGGCTCTTAGCTCAGTCTGCTTTTGGATGCGACTGATAAGGGAAAAAGTTCATAGACTCTGCACTTTTGATATGTTTGTCTCCTGGTGTGCTACAAACAGCAGCCTGGGGTCAAATGTTAATAGCCAATTAGAAAGTAAGATGGTAGGTGTTGCAAGAGGGCATCAGAGGGCAGACACACTGAAACCACACTCACAGAAAACTAGTCAATCTAATCACACTAGGACCACAGCCTTGTCTAACTCAGTGAAACCAAGCCATGCCTGCGGGGCAACCCAAGATGGGCAGGTCATGGTGGAGAGGTCTGACAGAATGTGGTCCACTGGAGAAGGGGATGGCAAGCCACTTCAGTATTCTTGCCTTGAGAACCCCATGATCAGTATGAAAAGGCAAAATGGTAGGATACCAAAAGAGGAACTCCCCAGGTCATTAGGTGCCCAATATGCTACTGGAGATCAGTGGAGAAATAACTCCAGAAAGAATGAAGGGATGGATGGAGCCAAAGTAGAAACAATACCCAGTTGTGGATGTGACTAGTGATAGAAGTAAGATCCGATGCTGTAAAGAGCAATATTGCATACGAACTTGGAATGTTAGGTCCATGAATCAAGGCAAATTGGAAGTGGTCAAACAAGAGATGGCAAGGGTGAACGTCGACATTCTAGGAATCAGCGAACTAAAATGGACTGGAATGGGTGAATTTAACTCAGATGACCATTATATCTACTAATGCGGGCAGGAATCCCTCAGAAGAAATGGAGTAGCCATCATGGTCAACAAAAGAGTCCGAAATACAGTACTTGGATGCAATCTCAAAAACGACAGAATGATCTCTGTTCGTCTCTAAGTCAAACCATTCAATATCACAGTTATCCAAGTCTATGCCCCAACCAGTAACACTGAAGAAACTGAAGTTGAACGGTTTTATGAAGACCTACAAGACCTTTTAGAACTAACACCCAAAAAAGATGTCCTTTTCATTATAGGAAACTGGAATGCAAAAGTAGGAAGTCAGGAAAAACCTGGAGTAACAGGCAAATTTGGCCTTGGAATGTGGAATGAAGCAGGGCAAAGACTAATAGAGTTTTGCCAAGAAAATGCACTGGTCGTAGCAAACACCCTCTTCCAACAACACAAGAAAAGACTCTACACATGGGCATCACCAGATGGTCAACACCAAAATCAGACTGATTATATTCTTTGCAGCCAAAGATGAGAAGCTCTATACAGTCAACAAAAACAAGACCAGGAGCTGACTGTGGCTCAGATCATGAACTCCTTATTACCAAATTCAGACTCAAATTGAAGAAAGTAGGGAAAACCACTAGACCATTCAGGTATGACCTAAATCAAATCCCTTATGATTATACAGTGGAAGTGAGAAATAGATTTAAGGGCCTAGATCTGATAGATAGAGTGCCTGATGAACTATGGAATGAGGTTCATGACATTGTACAGGAGACAGAGATCAAGACCATCCTGATGGAAAAGAAATGCTAAAAAGCAAAATGGCTGTCTGGGGAGGCCTTACAAATAGCTGTGAAAAGAAGGGAAGTGAAAAGCAAAGGAGAAAAGGAAAGATATAAGCATCTGAATGCAGAGTTCCAAAGAATAGCAAGAAGAGATAAGAAAGCCTTCCTCAGCGATCAATGCAAAGAAATAGAGGAAAAGAACAGAATGGGAAAGACTAGAGATCTCTTCAAGAAAATTAGAGATAGCAAGGGAACATTTCATGCAAAGATGGGCTCGATAAAGGACAGAAATGGTCTGGACCTAATAGAAGCAGAATATATTAAGAAGAGGTGGCAAGAATACACGGAATAACTGTACAAAAAAGATCTTCATGACCCAGATAATCATGAGGATGTGATCACTAATCTAGAGCCAAGCATCTTGGAATGTGAAATCAAGTGGGCATTGGAAAGCATCACTACGAACAAAGCTAGTGGAGATGATGGCATTCTAGTTGAGCTGTTTCAAATCCTGAAAGATGATGCTGTGAAAGTGTTGCACTCAATATGCCAGCAAATTTGGAAAACTCAGCAGTGGCCACAGGCCTGGAAAAAGGTCAGTTTTCATTCCAATCCCAAAGAAAGGCAATGCAAAAGAATGCTCAAACTACCACACAATTGCACTCATCTCACATGCTAGTAAAGTAATGCTCAAAATTCTCCAAGCTAGGCTTCAGCAATACGTGAACCGTGAACTTCCTGATTGTCAAGATGGTTTTAGAAAAGGCAGAGGAACCGGAGATCAAATTGCCAACATCTGCTGGATCATGGAAAAGCAAGAGAGTTCCAGAAAAACATCTATTTCTGCTTTATTGACTATGCCAAAGCCTTTGACTGTGTGGATCACAATAAACTGTGGAAAATTCTGAGAGAGATGGGAATACCAGACCACCCGACCTGCCTCTTGAGAAATCTGTATGCAGGTCAGGAAGCAACAGTTAGAACTGGACATGGAACAACAGACTGGTTCCAAATAGGAAAAGGAATACATCAAGGCTGTATATTGTCACCCTGCTTATTTAACTTATATGCAGAGTACATCATGAGAAATGCTGGACTGGAAGAAACACAAGCTGGCATCAAGATTGCCAGGAGAAATATCAATAACCTCAGATATGCAGATGACACCACCCTTATGGCAGAAAGGGAAGAGGAGCTAAAAAGCCTCTTGATGAAAGTGAAAGAGGAGAGTGAAAAAGTTGGCTTAAAGCTCAACATTCAGAAAACGAAGATTATGGCATCTGATCCCATCACTTCATGGGAAATAGATGGGGAAACAGTGGAAACAGTGTCAGACTTTATTTTGGGGGGTTCCAAAATCACTGCAGATGGTGACTGCAGCCATGAAATTAAAAGATGCTTACTCCTTGGAAGAAAAGTTATGACCAACCTAGATAGTATATTCAAAAGCAGAGACATTACTTTGCCAACTAAGGTCCGTCTAGTCAAGGCTATGGTTTTTCCTGTGGTCATGTATGGATGTGAGAGTTGGACTGTGAAGAAGGCTGAGCTCTGAAGAATTGATGCTTTTAAACTGTGGTGTTGGAGAAGACTCATGAGAGTCCCTTGGACTGCAAGGAGATCCAACCAGTCCATTCTGAAGGAGATCAGCCCTGGGATTTCTTTGCAAGGAATGATGCTAAAGCTGAAACTCCAGTACTTTGGCCACCTCATGAGAAGAGTTGACTCATTGGAAAAGACTCTGATGCTGGGAGGGAGTGGAGGCAGGAGGAGAAGGGGACCACCGAGGATGAGATGGCTGGATGGCATCACGGACTCGATGGACGTGAGTCTGAGTGAACTCCGGGAGTTGGTGATGGACAGGGAGGCCTGGCGTGCCGCGATTCATGGCGTCACAAAGAGTCGGACACGACTGAGCGACTGAACTGAACTGAATTAGACAGTAGCAAAATCCAGACTAGAAAGTGTCTCTGAGTCAGTTAGTTAGGGACACAGGGCTTCTGCTGGCTCTTGGCATAAGAACAGATTTACTAGGCAGAGATATTTAAAAAAAAAAGTGATCAGAATTTTCCAAATCTTGATGAGTGAATCTTTTCATTCAATAAGGATAAGCAGCAACCATTAGCTGTGTGTGTCATTCCTTGCATCATTGTGTGTCCAAGGCAATTGGATTGCCAGGGAGACTTGGGGAGCGTGTATTATTTTAAAGTGTGTTATCAGAAGTGGCTTCGGCCCTAGCATGGCCTTTAAAACCATAGAGAATATTGATTGTGTTTGTACTGCCCTGTTTGCCTTTGGCCCAGGCATTCTACAGTGCTCTGGCTGAAATGGCTGGTCAGAAGTAAATCATCTTAGACAATGCTTCCCCTTACTTCCATTTACATGAGAGGCTACTATTTTGGCTCAGATTGACCCCCTCTAGTGGGAAATGGCAACCCACTCCAGTATTCTTGCCTAGAGAATCCCAGGGATGGGGGAGCCTGGTGGAATGCTGTCTATGGGGTCACACAGGGTCAGACATGACTGAAGTGACTTATTAGCAGCAACAGCAGCAGTCCTATTATAGAACCAGGAAAAGAGGTAAAATTAGGTGAGAAGAGACCAGATGGTCCTAGATGGACTTGAATGGTCTGATCCTCCTTTTCCTCCCTGTCTTTCCTTGCCTGACTTCAGGCCAAGAAGAAAAACTGCTGTGTTTAGATCTGTGACTGGTAGCAGGGGGAGAGACTGAGAATTTCCGCCTGACTTACTTCTTTGGGCAATCTCTTCTAATACTAGCACCCCCCGCCCGACCCCCGAGCAGTAGAAGATGTGGGGAGAGGTGAATAGCACATTAGAGAGAATGTACCAAGCATGTGAAGGCCTAGATTGCAGCAAAAGAATCTGAAAGAACTCTAATATGGCAGGAGAAGAGAATGCAGAAAGAAGACAGATGTGACATGAAGCTAGAGAGTTAGTCATTGGAGGATTTTAAGCATGGAAAAGAAATGATCTGAACTGTTCTTTAAAAAAAAAAAAAAGATCACTTGGCTAGGTGGTGAATGGATGGTAGAGGTACAAGAGTGGAAGCAGAGAGATTAGAAGACATTCTCAGATGTCTAGGCAAGATATAATAGCAGCCTGGAATAAGCTGGCCTCAGTAGCCACAGTGAGAAATGAGTAGATCAGAGAGATGTGTAAGAGGTAAAATTGATGTGACTTGGAGATTTATTAGGTGCAGTAACTGAGGGAGAGTAGGGATCTAGAATAACTGACAGGTTTCTGGCTAGGGAGGGCCTCCTTTGTCGCTTAGCTGGTAAAGAATCTACTTGCAATGTGGAAGACCTGGGTTTGATTCCAGGGTTGGGAAGATTCCCTGGAGAAGGGAAAGGCTATCTACTGCAGTATTCTGGCCTGGAGAATTCCGTGGACTGTATAGTCCATGGGGTTGCAAAGAGTCGGACACAACTGAGCAACTTTCATTCACTCACTCACTTCTGGCTTGGGAAGCTGGATGAAAGGTGGTTCAGCTTACTGAGATGGAAAAAGCTTGGCAAGGAGGTTGCTAAATTGTTTGGGACATTTAAAACTTATTTACAACCAATCCAAATCCATCACGTTTGCCATATCATCACCAATGAGCATGGGTTCTTTGTTCTCAGTCAATTCTTTCTAGAAATAGTGAAGCTATTTTCTCCAACTGGAGCCTACCTTATCTAAAGATTGTTCCTAAATTCCTGTTCTGCAATCCGTTATGAGAGATGTAGATATTCTAATTCAAAGTTTATAATCCCTTCATCACAAAATCCACAGGGTCCATGATTGCTAATTTTGGAGATTACCTGACTGACTTACCATCTTCTTCCTTCATCCATTCAGTCATTGTACCTTGAGGACCCAATTTACCTCAAGGACCTCCACTGGGCATTGGGGCCATAAAAGAATGACATTGGCCATTACAGCTCTCCATCCACTCATCCATTCCCTCCTTCCTTCAGTCACCCTTATTCCACAATTCTCTCACATTCTATTGCCCAGACTTCCCAAGAAAGAGAAGCTCTGGCTCACTTGCAGAACTGGGTAATGAATAGGGTGAGGAGAAATTGGATAGTGAAGCAAGAGAATCAAAGAGAAGGTAAAGAAAATCAACTGTTTAATAGAGGCATAACCCAAAAGATTCATTTAACACCATCAGTGACCAATACATCTTGTGTTTGGATTATTGTGACAGCCACTCCACATCCATGCCCTGTCCTTCCAATGCATTCTCCCAGAGCAGCCAGAGATATTTTAATAGCTAAACCGGTTAATTTCCCCCCCATGGTTAGAGCCCCCACTGCTTTTCCATCACACTTCAAATAAGATTGCACTGTGCTCAGTCATGTCTGACTCTTTGTGGCCTCCATGGACTGTAGTCCTCCAGGCTCCTCAGTCCATAGGATTCTCTAGGCAAGAATACTGGAGTGGGTTGCCATTTCCTACTCCAGGGAATCTTCCCAACTCAGGGATCCAACCTCATCTCTTGCATCTCCTGCATTGGCAGGTGGGTTCAAATAAAATTCACTTAAAATACACATACCTTTCCACATGTCCGGTATTTTTTCCATAAGCATCTTTACTGTAGACATCTTTGCTGCAAACATTTTGCTCCATAACTAATTGGCTGTAAGGCAATTTTGTTGTAAAAGATAAATTAATTGTTTGACAGTTTGGTTTCAACTGGTTGACAGTTTGCTTTCTTTTCTCCACTGACACCATACTCTCAGTTTTACATGAAATACATCTTAGCCATCATAAGGGTCTACAACAGACATGACAATATGCCAAGAACATCAAGAGTATAGAGGGCTTTCACAATACAATACAAGCTCAGCTACACATAGGCATGTTAGTATTTGGAAACGGATACCTCTCTTAATGAAAGAAGACATTTTAGTGAGGCTGGACAGGAAACTTTTTAGTCTGGCTCCACCAAATTTCCTTCTTTGCCCATTCTCCTGTCAGCCTTGCTATTCTCCAAGAAGCACAGGCATTCCAGATTCTACAGGCAACCATGCGTGAATCACCTGGGCCCAATAATGAATCCGAGGGCTGCTACTCGGCATCCTCACAGCCCTTTAGGGTAACAGATTGGAAGCTCATTACATATCTGCTCACTTCTTCTGTGAATGTGGGATGGCTTCATTATGCTCAAAGAAATTGGTCAACAATGCAAGACTTAATCAAGTCAATTATTTAGCCCCATGCGTCCAGGAGAAAAATAAAGGAGTGTGCCCAAATGCAACTAAATCAAATAAAATTCGCTTGTAAGTAAAGGCAGAATCTTTCATCCTGGTGGGTAGGTTTATTGTGGGGGCAAAACTGAATGCCAATGGATAAATACAACTGAGGGCTGGGGCCATTTGAGCCAGCTCATCATCACACCTGCACCTCATACACTCACACTCCAGGTGGTGGAATTTGCCAGAACAGGGCCTGATTATGAGCTTAAAAGGCCCTAAGCAAGGAAAAGATTATGCCGCCCTTCTATTTGCAATTAAAAATAATGGTTAGCTATTGTATACCCTGTAAAATGAGTGTAAGAATGTTCTACACAGTTCTAGTTTTGCACATAGTGATAGATACCTGAGTGCCTTGCCTTTTGAAATGTTTTTTTCTTTTGGTTTCTTTGTTCTCTCTTTCTTTCCTCTTCCTTCTGTTCTTTCTTTCTCCTTCCATCTCTCCCTCTTTTCCACTTTCCTTCCTTCCCTCTTCCACTCCCTCACTTCACTCCTTCCTTCCTTCATTTTCCCTGCCGTTCATACCCTAGTAAATCAGAGAATCCTAGCAGATCTGAGCCTGTTCATTATAGAGAGGAAAACTGACTGTGCTGAGGGAGGGGGAGGACATGATGGAAAATGGAAGCTAGTCATATAAATTGGTTAAAGGCATGATTATGCACAGTCTTTAAAGAAAATCAGTCAATTTATTTCGGTTACATAAAGTTGATGGATTTTCATAGTGACTGGCTTTAATGCACAAACGAAATTAGTTTGAAATTAGCCCATTGATTTGGTACAAAAGGTTGCTCTTGAAATGCTTTGCCATTTTTCAGTTTCTTCTTTTCTGACTGTCATCCCTTTTCTCCCAGGGTTGTCCAGCCCCGGGGGAATGAGCATTTTTGGAAGCTGGAATCAATAGGAAGTTACTCTTGTTCTGAGGTGTTGTCTGTCCACCATACTTGTGTGAGTTTTTGTCTAACTGGTAAGTGGAAACATGCTTCATGGTCAGAG
The DNA here is from genome assembly GCF_014754425.2 of Oryx dammah. Taxonomy (NCBI): domain Eukaryota; kingdom Metazoa; phylum Chordata; class Mammalia; order Artiodactyla; family Bovidae; genus Oryx; species Oryx dammah. The sequence goes on from NW_024070207.1 coordinate 54,859,410, forward strand.
GTCTGCTGAGCATTTTCTTAGCAAGGTAGAAAAGCTTTTGTGACTTTATAGTTTACTCACAACCTGCCTGCTCCCCTATGACTCTGCTGACACCTGATTTCTCACCATTGTCCAAACATGCTGTCCATTTCTAGTCCTTTGCACAAAGTTTTCTCTTTGCTGGGAATGTCTCTCCATCTCTTCACCTAATACCCTCCAACTCAGGTTTCAAGCTCCATCTTAATATCACCTCCTCTATGAACCAATCCTTCCTGAAAACCCTGGCATATTTAGCTTCTTCTCTGTATTCCCCCAACCCTCTGTCCATCTTTCTATTATATCTACATGTGGTATCATTGTCTGTTCCCTTGTAGGCAAGCACCATGTCTTGTTCCATTATGTATCCTCTTTATCTTCTTCTTGTTTTCCACTGCGTAGTCCAGGGATTTGTCCTTGGGAGAATTTCAGTAAATTCTCACTGAAAAGGGGAGAGGGGGTGAGGGAGAGATGGTCTCTTAGAGAAAGCCCTGCTGAGAGCCTCACTACTCAAAGTCTGGCTCCCAGTCTAGAAGCATCATGATGCCAGGGAGTGTCTCAGGCCTCACCTCAGATCTGCTGAATCAGAATCACCATTTAACAAGATACCCAGGGCTTTCTTTTGATGACTAAAGTTTGAGAATCACTGTTAGAGCTGATAGAAGGATGGTGGAGGGACCAGTACATTAATGATATTATGTCTGTCACAGGAAACAAGCTAAAGGTCAGAACAGACTCAAATGCTCACAAAGAAATGGGATGCTTGGACTGTTCAGAGAAGACTAGGAGAGCAGCTGGCTGACTGTAGTTCCCAATAGTCCTCGGATTCCTCCAGATCATGCTGGCCCTAGCAGAACTAAGCAGATAGTGTCGTGGCTGTAAGGTTCTGTAGCCAGTATAATCAGCCAGGCAGCCTCAGAGCTGGTCCTTGGCTAGATTAAGCTGGCCAGCCAGTGATGCTTTGTGGCTCAGATGGTAAAGAATCTGCCTGCACTGTGGGAGACCTGGGTTTGATCCCTGGGTTGGGAAGATCCCCTGGAGAAGTGCATGGCAATCCTCTCCAGTATTCTTGCCTAGAAAATCCCCATGGACAGAGGAACCTGGTGGGCTGCAGTCCATGGGGTCGCAAAGAGTCGGACATGACTGAGCAACTAAGCACACACACACAGCCAGTGATCAGGCCAGGTTACTACATCCCCAAACTAGCTGGTTTCAACACCTTCCATTTGAACCTCTGGTGACGTCTATGATCTAGCTTTGCTCCAGGTCATTAAAAGTAAAATTCATTTCCACTGAACCCTCAGGTTTCTGTTAATTTGGCCAATTTCCTTTGTTGCTACTATTTTTGTATTAGATAACAGCCAATTTTAGACCAATTAATGCCATTGCACATAAGAAAAGCCCCATGGTGGTCTCATCTCTTTGTAAGGAAGTGGAAAGGTCACTGTGCTCCAAAACACATACAACTCTCAGCTGGTCCAGGAGACAAAAGTTTTCTTTCCAATTAGTCACTTCTGATGCCCTTTTCATTTGAAAATGTTCTTTTTCATGATTCTCCTGGCTCCCAAGTTTATCACTCCTTCCCATCTCAAAAAGAGTTGAAGCTTTCAACTCCACTCATATACTCCATGCTTCCATTTTTACCTAAGGCATGACTCGAGGGAGTTGTCAGTCAATACGAATGGGCAGAGATATGGAAAGCTCAGATACTGAATCCCTTCCAATAACAGCCCTCAGATCACATCCCCTGACCACGTGTCCCAGTTCTTTGAATTCTTTCTCACTTTTACTACTGATGTAGCTTCTTCTTCACCTCAGCCAGGCATCCAGCCCTTGGGTGCACCCTTTACTGTCTCTCCAGCAGCCTCTTCCAAGCCTCTCTTCCTTGCCTCCGAAGTCAAGCCACCGCATGTGGCAGATCGGTGGGACTGCTCTGTCCCCTGTATTGGCTGTTTCATATTTGTCTCTTTTCCTTGCACCCACCCAACAGAATTCCAATGCTGGATGAACTGATCATCCACAGTCCACCTTCTTTGTTTTTAGATGCAGCTCTGAGTCCAGCTGGAAGAAGAACAGAAAACCATATTAGCCTCATTGTATCTGGGTCTTTACTCAGTTGAGCAATCAGTGCTGCCAGGCAATCTTTTTTCATGGCTATAATGAGATTTGCCACCATTTTTGATCCAGCAGCTAAGGTTCAACCATTACATTGTAAGTGAGAGGCAGTTTCAAAAAGGCCTAGTATGCCTGCTTTGAAACTGGCCAGAGAAATTCTTTGAATATTTACATTTACTAGTCACTATTCTAAACCTTTTCTTTTTGTCTTCAAGCTTCCTAATGAGTTTTCATCCTTCTTGCCTATAAAAACCAGCCTTGCTCTTACTCCCCTGATAGAAGTGAGAAATTATATCTCTCAGCTTCCTAGCTCTTCCTCCTTGCCTTTGCTTCTCTGACCACTTGACTATAGCCTTAAAGATGCCTCCTTCTGTTCGAAGGTAAGCTCTTCTCCCACATTCACACTTCTAAGTCCTCAGTCCTTCCTCTTCTGTCACCTTTTCAAACTTTCCCTCTCTTTTCTGCTCCTTCATGATCCTTTTCTCTAATATCTTTTTTTTTCTCCAAACTTGAAAACACATTTAAGTTTCTGTAATCTAAATTAAAAAATCCTCTCTTGACTCTTTATCTTCCAGCCACCATGATCTCTTTCCCCCATCCCGTCCACTGCCAAATTCCTGGAAAGGCATATTTGCCCTCTAATAGTCTCTACCACCTACCCACTTCCCACATACAATCTATTCTCCTGTGGCCTCTGCCCACCACTCCACATAAACTGCTCTTGTCAAGGTCATAAGTAACTTCAGGTGTCTAAATCCCTTTGTCAAGTTTCAATCTTCTTTTTACTTGACCTCTTGATACCATTGAACATGTTGACTGCTCCCCCCTTAAAACACTGTACTCCTTAGACACATTACTACTCTTCTCATTCTCTTTGGGGGTCTCAACTTACTTAATCATCCATCAAATGTTTGACACCCCAGGGTTTCTTCCTCAAGTCCATGCCTTTTCCCTTGGACATTCTTCTCCACTACTATGGTACTGAGTACCACCTTTAAGCTCAAGACCCACCCCCAAACACATAGACACACACACACACACACACACACACACACACACACACACACGTTCTTTCTCTCTCTGACTTTCATCTGCAGCTCATAGCTCTCTGAACTCCCAATTCATGTAACAAACTTCCTGCCTGACATCTCTGACTGGACTCCATAAACTCAGAGTCACCAATGCCACGAATTTAGGAGGTATCTAACTAGTCACTACAACATGCCCATTTCCTTTTGATTAACACTTCTCATACTGTTCATATTGTTCATGGGGTTCTCAAGGCAAGAATACTGAAATGGCTTGCCATTTCCTTCTCCAGTGAACCACATTCTGTCAGACCTCTCCACCATGACCTGTCTATCTTGGATGGCCCCACACAGCATGGCTTAGTTTCATTGAGATAGACAAGGCTGTGGTCCATGTGATTAGATTGGCTAGTTGTCTCTGACTGTGGTTTCAGTCTGTCTGCCCTCTGATGCCCTCTCTCAGCACCTACCAGCTTACTTGGGTTTCTCTTACCTTGAACGTGGGGTATCTCTTCATGGCCGCTCCAGCAAAGCGCAGCCTCTGCTTCTTACCTTGGATGTGGAGTAGGTCCTCTCGGCCGCTCCTGTGCCATCACAGCTGCTGCTCCACTCACCTAGAGCCAGACATCCTGGAATGTGAAGTCAAGTCAGCCTTAGGAAGCATCACTACAAACAAAGCTAGTGGAGGTGAAGGAATTCCAATTAAGCTATTTCAAATCCTGAAAGATGATGCTGTGAAAGTGCTGCAATCAGTATGTCAGCAAATTTGGAAAACTCAACAGTGGCCACAGGACTGGAAAAGGTCAGTTTTCATTCCAATCCCAAAGAAAGGCAATGCCAAAGAATGCTCAAACTACCACACAGTTGCACTCATCTCACATGCTAGTAAAGTAATGCTCAAAATTCTCCAAGCCAGGCTTCAGCAATAAGTGAACCATGAACTTCCAGAAGTTCAAGCTGGTTTTAGAAAAGGCAGAGGAACCAGAGATCAAATTGCTAACATTTGCTGAATCGTCAAAAAAGCAAGAGAGTTCCAGAAAAACATCTATTTCTGCTTTATTGACTATGCCAAAGCCTTTGACTGTGTGGATCACAATAAACTGGAAAATTCTGAAAGAGATGGGAATACCAGACCACCTGACCTGCCTCTTGAGAAACCTGTATACAGGTCAAGAAGCAACATTTAGAACTCTACATGGAACAACAGACTAGTTCCAAATAAGAAAAGGAGTACATCAAGGCTGTATATTGTCACCCTGCTTATTTAATTTATATGCAGAGTACATCATGAGAAACCCTGGGCTGGAAGAAGCACAAGCTGGAATCAAGATTGCCAGGAGAAATATCAATAACCTCAGATATGCAGATGATACCACCCATATGGCAGAAAGTAAAGAAGAACTAAAGAGCTTCTTGATGAAAGTGAAAGAGGAGAGTGAAAAAGTTGGCTTAAAGCTCAACATTCAGAAAATGAAGATCATGGCATCCAGACCCATCACTTCATGGCAAATAAATGGGGAAACAGTGGCTGATTTTATTTTTCTGAGCTCCAAAATCATGGCAGGTAGTGATTGCAGCCATGAAATTAAAAGACGCTTACTCCTTGGAAGGAAAGTTATGACCAACCTAGATAGTATATTAAAAAGCACAGACATTACTTTGTCAACAAAGGTCCATCTAGTCAAGGCTATGATTTTTCCACTGGTCATATATGGACGTGAGAGTTGGACCATAAAAAAAGCTGAGCATGGAAGAATTGATGGTTTTGAACTGTGGTGTTGGAGAAGACTCTTGAGAGTCCCTTGGACTGCAAGGAGATCCAACCAGCCCATCCTAATGGAGATTACTCCTGGGTGTTCATTGGAAGGACTGAGATTGAAGCTGAAACTCCAATACTTTGGCCACCTGATGGGAAGAGCTGACTCATTTGAAAAGACCCTGATTCTGGGAAAGATTGAGGGCAGGAGGAGAAGGGGATGACAGTGAATGAGATGGATGGCATCACTGACTCGATGGACATGGGTTTGGGTGGACTCCGGGAGTTGGTAATGGACAGGGAGGCCTGGCATGCTGTGGTTCATGGGGTCGCAAAGAGTCAGACACGACGGAGCAACTGAACTGAACTGAACTGAACATTTCTCAAGTTGGTCCCTCACTTCTCATCCCCCTGATACTATCTTAGTCTGGGTCCTCGTTGTTTCTCCCCTTACTATTACAAAAACCTACACATTAATTATGGATTACTAATCCTAGAATACTCATGGTAGCATCGATGGCACTTTGGAATCTGCAGGCAAGTTAAATGTAGACAAACACAGCTCTGATTCACAGATTTGTTGGCCATGTTATTGATTTCACATTTTCTGGCCGGATGTTATGAGAACTTGGGCAATGGATATCACCAGCAATTCCTTTCTCATATCATTGAAAATAAGTAGGCTTTATAAGCCAAACTCATAGGAGAAAAACCTGGGTTTCGAATCCTGATGATCACATAATGGAGGATTTTTTTCCTCTTAGTTGTGGCTGCTAAAAATGTCTTAAGCTTAATTGAAAGTTCAGGATCCCATGACATGCATTGTATGTACAAACTCACTCCTGGATCCATCATTTTTTATTAATTTATATTTTTCCCTTAGCCTTGATACACTTTCCCTTTCCCTTGTGAGAAAATGAGGAGGAGAGGCAAGACACAAACTGAAGCATTTAACTCCTGCCTTGCCCCCACCCTGGGCTTCCCTTGTAGCTCAGCTGGTAAAGAATCCACCTGCCAAGTGGGAGACCTGGATTTGATCTCTGGGTTGGGAAGATCCCTTGGAGAAGGGAAAGGCTACCCACTAGAGTATTCTGGCCTAAAGAATTCCATGGACTGTATAGTCCATGGGGTCACAAAGAGTCAGACACGACTGAGCAAGTTTTACTTCACTTCACTTCACTTAGCCTTGATACATTAATCTTTCAAAAATCTTACTGTATTCCAAGGGCTTTTGGAAATTCTCCTAATTCCATCTTTATAGCCCACCAGACTTTTCTGTCCATAGAAATCTCCAGGCAAGAATACTGGAGCAGGTTACCATTTCCTACTCCAGAGGACCTTCCTGACCCAGGATTGAACTAGTGTCGCCTGAGTTGGCAGGCGAATTCTTCACTGCTGCACCGCCTAGCTCAAACAGCAAAGAACCTGCCTACAATGCGGGAGACCTGGGTTCGATCCCTAGGTCAGGAAGATCCCCTGGAGAAGGGCATGTCAACCCACTCCAGTATTCTTGCCTGGAGAATTCCATGCACAGAGGAGACTGGCAGGCTACAGTCCATGGGGTTGCAAAGAGTTGTACATCACTGAGCAACTTTCACTTTCACTTTGCACTTTAACTTGCTGTCCTGGTCTCCGTCTTGTAACCCAACAATGGCAGCAGTCCTCTCTTCCATCTATCCCACTGTCAAACTGCAATCTAAAATAGGACTCTGTCCTGTAGGCAGTGGGGAACTACTGAAGCTTTTAGGCAAAGTCTGTTTAAGACATATTATTTTGGCTTCAATATTCAGAGTAAATTAGAGAGGAAGAAAACTAGAATCAGGACAATTTACTGAAAATCGGCTACAGTAAGTTAGGTTCAGTCAGTTCAGTTCTGTTACTCAGTCATGTCCAACTCTTGGATACCCCATGGACGGCAGCATACCAGGCTTCCCTGTCCATCACCAGCTCCGGGAGCTCATTCAAACTCATGTCCATCGAGTCAGTGATGCCATCCAACCATCTCATCCTCTGTCATCCCCTTCTCCTCCTGCCTTCAATCTTTCCCAGCATCAGGGTCTTTTCCAATGAATCAGTTCTTTGCATCAGGTGGCCAAAGTATTGGAGTTTCAGCTTCAGCATCAGTCCTTCCAATGAATATTCAGGACTGATTTCCTTTAAGATGGACTGGGTGGATCGCCTTACAGTCCAAGGGACTCTCAAGAGTCTTCTCCAACACCACAGTTCAAAAGCATCAATTCTTCTGCACTCAACTTTCTTTATGGTCCAACTCTCACATCCATATGTGACTACTGGAAAGACAATAGCTTTGACTAAATGGACCTTTATCAGCAAAGTAATGTCTCTGCTCTTAAATATGCTGTCTAGGTTGGTCATAGCTTTTCTTCCAAGGCACAAGCATCTTTTAATTTCATGGCTGCAGTGACCATCTGCAATGATTTTGGAGCCAAAGAAAATAAAGTCTGTCATTGTTTCCCCGTCTATTTGCCATGAAGTGATGGGACCAGATGCCATGATATTAGTTTTCTGAATGATGAGTTTTAAGCCAGCTTTTTCCACTCTCCTTTTTCACTTTCTTCAAGAGGCTCTTCAATTCCTTTTCACTTTCTGCCATAAGGGTGGTGTCATCTGCATATCCGAAGTTAGAAGCTAGGTTAAAAGTAGTAAAGGCTGTATCAGTCAGGGTCCAACCAGGAAAACAGAAATCACAGTAATTTTTTATGAGAGGAGAAAGGCAATGCAGATAATTGGTTATATAGGAACTGGAATGATTGAGAAAGAAAGCTGTATAAAATGAAGCAACCCAGAAATAAGCAACAGCAGCAAGCTGCTACCACTCCTAGGCTACAGGGATAGAGAATGGAGCCAGGGTCTGCAGAGGCCTGAGGCAGGGTTGACTGGTGGAAACTGGAATCACAGAGGGTTTGATGGTGGGAGATGGAGACAGAGGAAATAAATGCAGCTCAGGAACACCCTCTCTCATCCTCCTTCTCACTTCCTGTCAGCCACCAGTCTCCCTCCATGAGGCACAATAGCCAAGAAAATTCATTCTGAAAAACAGAGTTGAGCAGAAGGATGAGGGGTGGATCTGAGGCCAAATGGGCTAGCCTATGCCAAAATTAAGGGCCTATACCAAACTGTGGCAGTGAGCATAAAGAAGAGATGATGGAATCAGAAAGAGTCATTTAGGAGTATAATCAGCAAGAGTGTTGAGCACTGATTTCCAGTCTGATAACTGCTGAATTAATGATGATGTTCTTTCCATAGGTGATGAAAATGTCTGGGGACTTGTTGAAATTTAGTTGCCTGTTGGGACTGTAGGTGGAGGGTCCTGGGAGACAATAATATACTTACCTCTGAAGTTCAGAGGATAGGTTGAAGGGAGATCAGGAATGGATATTAGACAGAGAGCATATAGTGACAGAGATAAGAGGTTGGGAAGACCTGGAGCACAGTCTTTTTCTTAAACTTATGATAATATTTATTAATCCTTAGTTCCAGTAAGTTGTGGTTAAATTATTTTTTGTACACAGTATCTATAAACATACTATGAAAACAACAAACAAAGCAAAACTGAAAAGTAGAAAGAAAACTTTAATTATTCTCTTGTAGACTTTGTAAGGCTGTATTTTTGCAGGCTCAGGTTTGAAATTATTCTATTGTTTAATTTTGAACATTTGTACATTTTCTTATGAGAGTGGTATTAGCTAAAATGAAAAAGGATTTCTTTTGAAAATTAGTAGTGTAGAGTTCCAGAGGCCTTTTTACAACTACTTTGTTAGAATTTGTAAGGGAAGTATCTTGTATGATAGTGAATTTAATTTTTGTTTCACTTTTATCAAACCTAATTTATATATACTGATAATTAAATTAAAATTATATAGAATGGGTAATAGTTTAGAGTGTAATATTTTATAAAGTTTCTTAAAAAAGATTTTATTCAGAATTTGTTTATAGGGCAGTTAATTACAACTTTAAATAACATCAGTAGGGGGGATTAATATGTGTATTTTCTAGCCAAGTTAGAATTACTCTTACTCTCAATTCTAGTATCTTTTTTGCCATTAAAATTTTTTATTTTATATTATTTATATTGTAGTAGAGTTGATTAGCTATTGTGTTAGTTTCAGGTGTACAGCAAAGTGATTCAGTTATATAAAGAGAAGTATCTATTCTTTTTCAAGTTCTTTTACATTTTAGTTTATTACAGGGTGTTGAGCAGAGTTCCCTGTGCTATAAAACAGATCCCTATTGGTTATCTATTTTATATATAGCATTGTGTACACGTCAATCCCAAAGTCCCAAACTTTCCTTCCCCACCACCCTTCCCTCTGGTAACCATAAGTTTGTTCTCTAAATCCATGAGTTTGCTTCTGTTTTGTGAAGAATTTCATTTGTACCATTGTTTTAGATTCAACATATAATCAATATCATATGATATTTTTCTTTCTCTGTCTGACTTGGTTCACTTACTACAATAATCTCCAGGGCCATCCATGTTGCTGCAAATAATATTATTTCATTCATTTTAATCACTGAGTAATATTCCATGATATGTATATACCATATCTTTTTTATCCATTCATCTGTTGATGGACATTTAGGTTGCTTCCATGTCTTGGCTATTGTAAACAATGCTGCAATGAACATTGGAGTGTATGGATCATTTTGGACCATGTTTGTCTCTGGATATATGCCCAGGAGTGGGATTGCTGGATCATATGGTAGCTCTAGGGCTTTCCCAGTGGCTCAGCAGTAAAGACTGCCTGTAGTGCAGGAGCCCCAGGAGATGCAGGTTCGATCCCTGGGTCTGGAAGATACCCAGGAGGAGTGAATGGCAACCCAATCCAGTATTCTTGCCTGGAGAATCTCATGATCAGGGGAGCCTGGCAGGCTACAGTCCATAGGGTTGCAAAAAGTCAGACACAACTGAAGCAGCATGCAGACATGGCAGCTCTATTTTCAGTTTCTTAAGGAACCTCCCTACTGTTCTGCATAGTGGAACACCAGTTTACGTCATCACCAGCAGTGTAGTACATCACCAACATTGTCCCTTTTCTCTACACCTTCCTGGAACACAATCTTGAAGAGCATCTACACTTAATGGTTGGATGGAGAAAAGAGAGGGATTGGTCAGTGATAGGAAGAAAGCCAGGAGAAAGTTCTCAGGCAACGATTTAACCAAACTCAAATCAAAAGATATTCAGAAGACATCTAAATATGGAAGATTTAAAAAAGTATACTTCAGATAATCCATGACCCAAAGTGGGAATCTCAAGAGAAATTTTAAGATGCATTACACTGAATGAAAATTTAAATACACATTCAAGATTTGTAAGATTCAGCTAAAGTGATTCTTGAGGGAAATTCATTGCATAAATGCTTATATTAGAAAAGAAATTTAAAATTAATAACCTAAATTTCCACCCTAGAAAATTAAAGAAAGAAGAACAAATTAAACTTAAAGCTACTTGAAGAGAGGAAATAAGACAAATTAGAGGAGAAATCAATAGATTTTAAATAAGAAAACAGTAAGGAAAATCAAGAAAACAAAGCACAACAACGTAGAAATAGAGAACACATGAATAGTTACCAGAGGTTAATGTGGAAATAGAAGTAGGAGGGAAGTGATGTGTCCATAAATGGGCCACATGAGGAACTCCTGAAATTATGGAGATGCTCTGCATCTCGAATGTGTCCATGGCAATATCCCAGTCATGATATTATAGTAGTACAGTTATACAATATATAATCATTAAAGTTGGCTAAAGGGTACATGGGATCTCTTTATTTTTTACAACTGCATGTGAGTTCATGATTATCTCAAAATTCAATTTTCTCTGCAACTTAATGCCTGCACCAGGATTGAATAACTCCCATTGCTTCGCCTTTGGGAGCCACTGTGCCACCACAAGTTTCTTAACAAGAAAGTAGCCTAACTGGTGTTGGGTTTGGGTGTCCAAATATCATTATTTTAGTGGTGGGGGAGTGCCATCATTGACTTTTAATATTGTGAGATTTTTGGTCATTCTGAAGTCCTACAGCTGCTTACAGTTTATGGTGTGACAGAATAAACACAAGTATGAAGTAAATGGCCTAGAGGTGATGTATTTGCCCTTTTGATATGGGAGGGGGAATGCCGTCACCCACACACATCACTCTGTATTGTCATTATTCAGTCGCTAAGTCATGTCTGACTCTGCCACCCCATGGACTATAGACCACCAGGCTCCTCTGTCCATAGGATTTCCTAGGCAAGAATACTGAAGTGGGTAGCCATTCCCTTCTCCAGGGCATCTTCCCCACCCAGGGATCAAACCCATGTTTCCTATATTGGCAGGTGGGTTCTTTACCACTGAGCCACCAGGCGGTTCTTATAATTTACACTTTGACATCATGCTCTGCACCCTCAAAATACACACTGGTAGAAACACCAAGCCCTTTTCCTCCTTGTCTATGTGGTAAATTATTATCTTTCTTTGTTGTTGCTTGCTTTCAGTGCTCATACCCACCCAGTCTTATCCTTCATGTCTACCTAACTGTGGGCCTTTTTCTGTGACCCACAACCCTGCAGAACTCCACCTTCTTTCATCCTCATACTTCTGCCTCATGCCTACTCCCCACATTCAGAGAACTCATGAAGATGCACACATCTTTTCATAACTTATAGATTTAATCATCAGTATTGGCATACACTGTGGGTGTAAGATTTAACTTGTTCTCAGGGGTCTGATGCTACAAAGAACATTTCATGGGAAATGATGCTACAAAGAATATTTCATGGGAACCTGGAATGCTAGGCCCATGAATCAAGGTAAATTGGATGTGGGAAAGCAGGAGATGGCAAGAGTGAACATCAACATTTTAGTAATCAGTGAACTAAAATGGACTGGAGTGGGTGAATTTAACCCAGATGACCATTATATCTACTACTATAGGCAAGAATCTCTTAGAAGAAATGGAGTAGCCCTCAGAGTCAACAAAAGAGCCTGAAATGAAGTACTTGGGTGCAATCTGAAAAATTACAGAATGATCTCAGTTCATTTCTGAAGCAAATCAACCAAGTCTATGCCCCAACCTCTGATACCAAAGAAGTTGAAGTTGACTGGTTCCATGAAGACCTACAAGACCTTCTAGAACTAACACCAAAAAAAAAGATGTCATCTTCATCATAGGGCATTGGAATGCAAAAGTAGGAATTCAAGAGATAACAGGCAAGTTTGGCCTTGGAGTACAAAATGGAACAGGGAAAATATTAACAGAATTTGCTCAAGAGAATACACTGGTCTTAGCAAACATCCTCTTTCAACAACACAAGAGACAACTCTACACATGGACATCACCAGATGGTCAATACTGAAATCAGATTGATTATACTCTTAGCAGCCAAAGATTAATAACTTCTATATAATCAGAAAAAATAAGACCTAGCTGACTGTGGCTCAGACCATGAGCATCTTATTGCAAAATTTAGGATAAAGTTGAAGAAAGCAGGGAAAACCACTAGGCCATTCAGTTCCATTTAGTTCAGTTGCTCGGTCGTGTCCTACTCTGCAGTCCCATGGACTGCAGCATGCCAGGCTTCCTTGTCCATCACTAACTCCCAAAGCTTACTCAAACTCATGTCCATTGAGTTGGTTACCATCCAACCAACTGATCCTCTGTCATCCCCTATTCCTCCTGCCTTCAATCTTTCCCAGCATAAGGGTGTTTTCCAGTGAGTCAGTTCTTTGCATCAGTTAGCCATTGGAGCTTCAGCTTCAGCATCAGTCCTTTCAGTGAATATTCAGGACTGATTTCCTTTAGGATAGACTGGTTTAATCTCCTTGCAGTCTAAGGGATTCTCAAGAGTCTTCTTCAACACCACAGTTCAAAAGCATCAATTCTTCGGTGCTCAGCTTTCCTTATGGTCCAACTCTCACATCCATACATGACTACTAGAAAGACCATAGCTTTCACCAGATGGACTGTTGTCAGCAAAGTGTTGTCTCTGCTTTTTAATATGCTGTCTAAGTTGGTCATAGCTTTTCTTCCAAGGAGCAGCTTCTTTTAATTTCATGGCTGCAGTGACCACCTGCAATGATTTTGGAGCCTAAGAAAATAAAGTCTGTCATGGTTTCCATTTTTTCCCCATATATTTGCCATGAACTGATGGGACAGCACACCATGATCTTAGTTTTCTAAATGTTGAGTTTTAAACTAGCTTTTTCACTCCCCTCTTTTACTTTTATCAAGATGCTCTTTGTGGTGTCATCTGCATATCAGAGGTTGTTGATATTTCTCCCAGAAATCTTGATTCCAGCTTGTGCTTCATCCAGGTTGGCATTTCACAAGATGAATTCTGCATATACGTTAAATAAGCAAGGTGACACTATACAGCCTAGATGTACTCCTTTTCCAATTTGGAACCAGTCTATTTTTCCATGTCCAGTTCTAACTGTTGCCTCTTGACCTGCATATAGATTTCTCAGGAGGCATATAAGATGGTCTGGTATTTCCATTTCTTTTAAGAATACTCCACAGTTTTTTGTGATACACACAGTCAAAGGCTTAGGCATAGTCAATAATGCAAAAGTACGTGTTTTTTTTTTCTGGAATTTTCTTGCTTTTTCTATGATCCAGAGGATGTTGGCAATTTGACCTCTGCCTTTTCTAAATCCAGCTTGAGAATCTGGAAGTTCTCAGTTTATGTACTGTTGAAACCTTGCTTGGAAAATTTTGAGCATTACTTTGCTAGTGTGTGAGATGAGTGCAATTGTGTGGTAGTTTGAGCATTCTTTGGCATTGCCTTTCTTCAGGATTGGAATGAAAATGACATTTTCTAGTCCTGTGCCAACTGCTAAGCTTTCCAAATTTGCTGACATACTGAGTGCAGCACTTTCACAGCATCATCTTTTAGGATTTGAAATAGATCAGCTGGTTTTCCATACTTTCTTCAGTTGAAGTCTGAATTTTGCAAAAAGGAGTTCATGATTTGATCCACAGTCAGCTGCCAGTCTTATTTATGCTGACTGTATAGAGCCTCTCCATCTTCGGCTGCAAAGAAAATAATCAATCTGATTTCGGTATTGACCTTCTGGTAATGTCCATGTGTAGAGTTATCCTTTGTGTTGTTGGAAGATGGTGTTTGCTATGACCAATGCATTCCATTGGCAAAACTCTGTTAGCCTTTGCCCTCCTTCATTTTGTACTCCAAGGCCAAACTTGCCTGTTACTCCAGGTGAACCTTGCACAAGATGGCAGAGTAAAAATCTTCTCCAAAATTGCAACTCGCTGCTGAACAATCATCAACAGGAGAATTTTGGATCCCGCAGGAAAAAAAAAAAAAGATACCCTATGTCCAAGGCAAAGGAGATGCCCCAACAAGATGGTAGGAAAGGCAATATCATGTTTAGAATCAAACCCCATACCCACCAGAGATGCTTGGAGGGCTCAAACAAAACCTTGTGTGCACCAGGACCCAGAGACCCCCACAGAGACTGAGCCAGACCTGCCTTTGAGTGTTTGAGTGTATCCTGTGGAGGCACAGTTCAGCAGTGGCCTGTTGCGGGGACAAGGGCTCTGGTGGCAGTAGACCTGGGTCACACAGAATATGATATAAGCATTCTTGGAGGAGGTTGCCATTAGCCCCACCATAGAGCCGCCAATCAGATGACCCACAAACTGCAGAACAATTATAGCAAAGAAACTCTTACACTGTTAAGAAAGCTCTAGGACCCACAACACTTTTCCCAACCTAGGGATCTGGCAAAGGGACTGAGAACCCCCAGGGAATTTGACTTTGGAAGCCAGTATGATTTGATTACAGAACTTCCACGGGACTGGGGAAACAGACTATTGGAGGGTACAAACAAAACCTTGTATGAACCAGGAGCTAGGAGAAAGGAGCAGTGACCCCACAAGAGACTGAGCCAGACTTGCCTGTGAGTGTCCAGGAGTCTCTGGTGGAGATATGGGTCAACAGTGGCCTGCTACTGGGTCATGGGCACTGAATACAGAAATGTACACACAAGTCCTTTTGAAGTAATTACAATCATTACCCCTACCATAGTTTGGCCTCAGGTCAAACAACAGGGAGGGAACACAGCCCCACCCATCAACAGAAAATTGAATTGAAGATTTACTGAGCATGTCCCTGCCCATCAGAACAAGACCCTGGTTCCCCCACAGTCAGTCTCTCCCATCAGGAAGCTTCCATAAGCCTCTTATCCTTCTCCATCAGAGAGCAGACAGAATGAAAACCACAATCACAGAAAACTGACCAATCTAATCACATGGACCACAGCCTTGTCTAACTCAATGAAACTATCAGCCATGCCGTGTAGGGCCACCCAAGTGGACAAGCTGTAGTGGAGAGTTGTGACAAAAATGTGCTCCACTGGAGAAGGGAATGGCAAACCACTTCAGTATTCTTGCCTTGAGAACACCATGAACAGTATAAAAAGGCAAAAAGATAGGACACTGAAAGATGAACTCCCCAGGTCAGTAGGTGCCCAATATGCTACTGGAGAAGACTGGAGAAATAACTCCAGAAAGAAAGAAAAGATGGAGCCAAAACAAAAATAACACCCAGCTGTGGATGTGAGTGGTGATAAAAGTAAATTCTGATGCTGTAAATAACAATATTG
This sequence comes from Oryx dammah, assembly GCF_014754425.2. Lineage (NCBI taxonomy): Eukaryota > Metazoa > Chordata > Mammalia > Artiodactyla > Bovidae > Oryx > Oryx dammah. The sequence goes on from NW_024070207.1 coordinate 54,874,952, forward strand.
CATAGGAACTTGGAATGTTAGGTCCATGAATCAAGGTAAATTGGAAGTGGTCTAACAGGAGATGGCAAGAGTGAATATTGATATTTTAGGAATCAGTGAACTAAAATGGACTGGAATGGGTTTATTTAATTCAGGTGACCATTATATCTAAACATCTATTTCTGTTTTATTGACTATGCCAAAGCCTTTGACTGTGTGGATCACAATAAACTGTGGAAAATTCTGAAAGAGATGGGAATACCAGACCACCTAACCTGCCTCTTGAGAAATCTGTATGCAGGCCAGGAAGCAACAGTTAGAACTGGACATGGAACAACAGACTGGTTCCAAATAGGTAAAGGAGTATGCCAAGTCCGTATATTGTCATCTTGCTTATTTAACTTCTATGCAGAGTACATCATGAGAAACGCTGGACTGAAAGAAACACAAGCTGGAATCAAGATTGCCAGGAGAAATATCAGTAACCTCAGATATGCAGATGACACCACCCTTATGGCAGAAAGGGAAGAGGAGCTAAAAAGCCTCTTGATGAAAGTGAAAGAGGAGAGTGAAAAAGTTGGCTTAAAGCTCAACATTCAGAAAATGAAGATCATGGCATCCGGTCCCATCACTCCATGGGAAATAGATGGAAAAACAGTGGAAACAGTGTCAGACTTTATTTTTTTGGGCTCCAAAATCACTGCAGATGGTGACTGCAGCCATGAAATTAAAAGACGCTTACTCCTTGAAAGAAAAGTTATGACCAACCTAGATAGCTTATTCAAAAGCAGAGACATTACTTTGCCGACTAAGGTCCATCTAGTCAAGGCTATGGGTTTTCCTGTGGTCAGGTATGGATGTGAGAGTTGGACTGTGAAGAAGGCTGAGTGCTGAAGAATTGATGTGTTTTTTTTTAATTTTTATTTTTACTTTATTTTACTTTACAATACTGTATTGGTTTTGCCATACATTGACTGGTGTTGGAGAAGACTCTTGAGAGTCCCTTGGACTGCAAGGAGATCCAACCAGTCCATTCTGAAGGAGATCAACCCTGGGATTTCTTTGGAAGGAATGATGCTAAAGCTGAAGCTCCAGTACTTTGGCCACCTCATGCGAAGAGTTGACTCATTGGAAAAGACTTTGATGCTGGGAGGGATTGGGGGCAGGAGAAGAAGGGGACGACCAAGGAAGAGATGGCTGGATGGCATCACTGACTCGATGAACGCAAGTCTGAGTGAACTCCGGGAGTTGGTGATGGACAGGGAGGCTTGGCGTGCTGTGATTCATGGGGTCGCAAAGAGTAGGACACGACTGAGTGACTGAACTGAACTGAACTGAACTGAACTGTGGGCAAGAATCCCTTAGAAGAAATGGAATAGTCTTCATAGTCTACAAAACAGCCCAAAATGCAGTACTTGGTTGCAATCTCAAATATGACAGAATGACCTCTGTTCATTTCCAAGGCAAATTATTTGATATCACAGAAATCCAGGTCTATGACCCAACCACTAATTCTGAAGAATCTGAAGCTGAACAGTTCTATGAAGACCTACAAGACCTTCTAGAATTAACACCAAAGAAAAGGCCATTCACATATGACCTCAATGAAATTCCTTATGAATATACAGTGGAGGTGATGAATGAATTCAAGAGATTAGATCTGATAAACAGAGTGCCTGAAGAACTATGGACAAAGGTTCATAACATTGTATAGGAGGTCGTGACCAAAACATTCCCAAGAAAAGAAATAAAATAAGGCAAAGTGGTTGTCTAAGGAGACTTTACAAGTAACTGAGAAAAGAAGAGAAAGAAAAGTCAAAGGAAAAAGGAAAAGATATACGCATCTGAATGTAGTGTTCCAGGAAATAGCAAGGAGAGATAAGAAAGCCTTCTTTAGTGAACAGTGTAAAGATAAATAGAGGAAAACAATAGAATGAGAAAGACTAGAGATCTCTTCAAGAAAATTAGAGATACCAAGGGGGCATTTAATGCAAATATGGGCACAATAAAGGAGATAAATGGTAAGGACCTAAGAGAAGCAGAAAAGATTAAGAAGAGGTGGTAAGAATACACAGAAGAGCAATACAAAAACGGTCTTAATGACCCAGATAACCACAATGGTGTGGTCACTCACCTAGAGCCATACATCCTGGAGTGTGAAGTTAAGTGGGTCTTAGTAAGTCTTACTATGAGCAAAGCTAGTGGAGGTGAAGGAATTCCAGCTGAACTACTTCAAATCCTAAAAGATGATGCTGTGAAAGTGCTGTACTCAATATGCCAGCAAATTTCAAAAGCCTAGCAATGGCCACAGGACTGGAAAACATCAGTTTTCATTCCAATCTCAAAAAAGAGCAATGCAAAAGATTGTTCAGACTACCACACAATTGCGCTCATTTCACATGCTAGTAGGTAATGCTCAAAATCCTTCAAGCTAAGTTTCAACAGTGCATGAATTGATAACTTCCAGATGTACAAGCTGGATTTAGAAAAGGCAGAGGAACCAGAGATCAAATTGCCAATATTCATTGGATCATAGAGAAAGCAAGGAAATTCCAGAAAAATATATATACATATATTTCTGCTTCATTGACTATGCCAAAGTCTTGCACTGTGTGGATAATAACAAACTGTGGAAAATTCTTAAAGAGATGGGAATACCAGACCTCCTTACCTGTCTCCTGAGAAACATGTATGCGGGACGAGAAGCAACAGTTAGATCCGGACATGGAAAAATGGACTGGTTCCAAATGGGAAAGAAATATGACAAGGCTGTATATCATCACCCAGTTTGTTTAATTTATATGTAGAGTACATCATGAGAAATGCTGGGCTGGATGAAGCACAAGCAGGAATCAAGATTGTTGGGAGAAATATCAACAACCTCAGATATGCAGATGATACTACTCTAATGGCAGAAAGTGAAGAGGAACTAAAGAGCCTTTTGATGAGGGTGAAAGAGGAGAGTGAAAAAGCTGGCTTAAAACTCAATATTCAAAAAGCTAAAGTCACGATATCTGTTCCCATCATTTCATGTCAAACAGATGAGGAAAAAGTGGAAACAGTGACAGATTTTATTTCCTTGAGCTCCAAAATCACTGGGGACATTGACTGCAGTCATGAAATTGAAAGACACTTGTTCCTTGAAAGAAAAGCTATGATAAACCTAGACAACACGTTAAAAACAGAGAGATCACTTTGCTAACAAAGGTCCATATAGTTGAAGCCATAGTTTTTCCAGTAGTCTGGTATGGATGTGTGGGCTGGACCATAAAGATGGCTGAGCGTCAAAAAATTGATGCTTTTGAATTGTGGTGCTGGAGATGACGCAAGAGTCCCTTAGACTGCAAGGAGATAAAACCAGTCATTTCTAAAGGAAATCAACCCTGAATATTCTTTGGAAGGACTGATGCTGAAGCTCCAATACTTTGGCCACCTGATGCAAAGAACTGACTCATTGGAAAAGAACCTAATGCTGGGAAAGATTGAAAGCAAGATAAGAGGATGACAGAGGATGAGATGGTTGGATGTCATCACAAACACAACAGACATGAGTTTGAGCAAGCTCCAGGAGATGGTGAAGTATAGGGAAGACTGGAGTGCTGTAGTCCATGGGTTTGCAAAGAGTTGGACTTGACTTACCAACTCAACAACAACAACAATAATGGTCAGACCACAGAGACTTTGCAAAGTGTTCTGAAGTCTCTAGCATTGCTCTGAAGTTACTTGTTGCCCATGTCATCTCTTGAAGTGGTGGATTTCTCCACACTCTCTTGGTCCTGCACTGGCTAATTTTGATTCAGTTCCTCTTTTCTCCAGTGATATTTGTTCCATGATGCTGGTCTTCTAGCTTTCTTAGGTAAGAGTTTTTTGAGAGGCTTTTTCTGCAAATTCCCTGAGGGTGTTTTTTGACCTGTGTAGTTGTCTTGGGAACCTGAAGGGACAACAGTGTGAACACAGATGGACATTGGTTTGGGGTAATTGTTGGGGGATGAATGGGAACTAAGGTTTCATGAGAAGGGGTGTGGGCTGAGGATGGCTCTGGCAGGCAAGAACAGGGTAGAGGTCTTGGAGAGGTGTCAATGAGGAAGAGGAGGGGGATCTTGGGTGTGATCATCTCACCTTGACCTTGTTTCTGGACTTGATCTTGGAAAAAGAGCATCTTCTTCCTCATTTTGATGCTTGAGATCAGTTATTTCATACCTATGCTAAGGAATTGTGGTTTCCTGGTCACTTTCCCTGTGTCAAAATTTCCTAGTGGTCTGCTTCAGGCCTCCTGACCAGCCTATATACACCACTCCCCAGGATAATAAAGGCCACACTTTTTAGGTTTGTTTGATCAAGGGTAGCCCTGGGGAAGAATCTTAGACATGACAAAGAACCATCCTGACATATCCATGGAGGCTTGCGGGAAGAAGTGAAAAGGCCAAGATACTTTGGCTGGAGAAAGAGGGCTTTTCTTTAGTACCTCTAAAGAACCTTCTCAAACTGACCACTAGTTCCTACCATCCCACATTCAGTTCTGGTGGTAACATGTCAGGGAACAGGCCTTACCATCCATTTCAATGGTTCAGTGTTATCTCTCACCCTTTACCATGCATGAACTGATTTTTGTATGTTCTTACATAAAATCCCTCCATGGTAAAATGGATGTATTTAAGGTTCGTTGGACATGTGAATCATCTCACTTCCCTTCTGAATATTTCTTTTATATACCTTGAAAACCACTCACTTCTTGGCTACTACCAAAGAAACTTTCCATCCCACTTCGTTTTCTGAGGACCCATATAGCTCTCCTCACTTTTCTACTTTCTAGATTGAAATCACTGCCTAAAGTCTGTTTTTAGTATATAGATTTTCCCAACTGGGCATCTTAGTTTTGTTTCAAATCTGAGAGGTAGGTCAGTGCACCTCACAAGTCATAGCACCCAGATGAGTTTTAACAGGGTAAGGTGAATAAGGCAGATATTAACCTGCCAGATATTGTGCTGAATGTTTGCATGTAGGAAACTGCACTCTTCCTTGCCCACCACCTCCTCAGGGAACTTGGAGATTCAGAGTCTTAGTCTGAATGGTGCAGACTCAGGTCCACAAAGGGCAGGAAGTCAAGGCTCTGCTGAAATCAGCAAAGGTAGGAGTCCCAGGACTTGACAGATGTGAAGTAAGTAAGGACCCTGAAGGAGAGCCCTGAGGGAATCCTGGACCCCAGAACAGAGTTGGTCCTGTGAGGCCTTGGGGTGGGATGACCACTCGCAGCACTTTCTGACATCCGAGTCTCAGAAAGACTGGGGACCTGGTATAAGGGGTAGTGGCTCAGAGGGGCAGATAAGAGAATCCCAGGTCCTGCTGGGAGTCAAGGTGAGGACCCTGAGGGAGGATTGAGGGGATCCTGGACCTCAAACAGAGGGGACCCCCCCTCCAGATTCCTACCCTTGATGTCAGCCCTTCACGGAACTGGAGCTGGATGAGCACAGTAGCCCTGTTCTGAACTTTTGACATCCCAGTCTGAGAGAGACTGAGGACTCGGTGAAAGGGGCAGGGCTGCATGTGGGCTGAGGGGAGAATCTCAGGTTCTCCCAGGAGTAAAAGTGAGGACCCTGAGGAAGGATTGAGAGACCCTGGACCCCAGAACAGAGGCAATCACGGGGATGCTTTAAGGCAGAATGACCCCATGTAGCATTTCCTGACATCTGGGTCTCGGAGAAACTGGGAACTTGGTGAAAGGGGCGGGGCCTAAGATCAGCAGAGGGGAGAATCCCAGGTCCCACCTGAAATCAAGGTGAAGACTCTGAGGACGGACTCAAGGGACCCTGAAAGAACAGAAAAGACGGAGAGGCACTAGCGTGGGATGTGCACATGCAGCATTTCCTGACATCCGGTCCCGGAGGGACTGGGAATCTAGCGTAAGTAGCGCGTTCTTGGTTGGAGAGAGGGGCGAATCCTAACAGGAGTCAAGGTGAGGCCCCTGAGGGAGGACAGAGGGGATCCTGGATTCCAGAACACGGATGGAGGGTGAGGTGTCCCAGAGACCCCCACCCCTGCCCTCAGCTGTGGTAAGCTTTGGGGGGCGCCATGAGCCCGTGACAGCCTGTGCTGACTTCCTCATCCGGGTCTCTGGCAGCCTGTGCTGACTTCCTCATCCGGGTCTCAGAGAAACCCGCCCCTGCCCTCAGCTGCGGTGAGCTGCAGGGTGAGATACTGACTTCCTCATCCGGGTCTTGGAGAGCAGGGGTGACCCGTAGTAACAGTCGCGGCCTCGGGTGGGCAGAGGCGGAATCCTAGATTCTTCGTGGACTAAGGTGAGGATCCTGAGGGAGGACTGAAGGGATCCTGTGAGAACAGAGAAGGCTCTGAGAGGCCCTGGCATGGGATGTGCATAGGCAGCATTTCCTGACATCCGGGTCCTGGGGGTACTGGGAATCTAGCGTAAGTAGCGCGTCCTTGGTTGGAGAGAGGGGCAAATCCTAGCAGGAGTCAAGGTGAGGCCCCTGAGGGAGGACAGAGGGGATCCTGGACTCCAGAATACGGATGGAGGGTGAGGTGTCCCAGAGAACCCCACCCCTGCCCTCAGCTGTGGTAAGCTGTGGGGGGCGCCATGAGCCCGTGGCAGCCTGTGCTGACTTCCTCATCCGGGTCTCAGAGAACCCCACCACTGCCCTCAGCTGTGGTAACCCACAGGCCGAGAGCAGCCCGTGCTTACTTCCCTCACCGGGGTCCCAGAGAGCCTGGGGACCTGGATAACTGTCGGGGACTCGGGTGGTCAGAGGCGGAATCCTAGACCCTTGGTGGACCAAGGTGAGGACCCTGAGGGATGACTGAGGAGACCCTGTGAGAACAGAGAGGGCTCTGGGAGGCCCTGGCGTGGGATATGAACCGGCAGCATTTCCTGACATCCGTGTCTCAGAAACACTAGGGACCTAGAATAAAGGGCAGGGGCCTTAGGTGGGCAGAAAGAAAAATCCCAGGTCCTGCGGGGAGTCAAGGTGAGGACTCTGATGCAGGACTAAGGGGAACTTGGGCCCCAGACCAGATTGGGCTCTGGGAGGCCCTGGGGCGTGATGACTACAGGGAGCATTTCCTGACATCCGGGTCTCAGAGAGACTGGGAATGTGGTGAAAGGGGCGAGGCCTCAGTGGGAAGAGGGGAGACTCCAGTGTCCTAACAGGAGTAAAGGGAAGGAGTCAAATCCCTGAGGGAAGACTGAGGGGAACTTGGACCCCACAACAGATGGGCACCCCACAGATTTCCAGCCCTGCTGACATCCCCAGGAAGCCCCAGGGGCTGGATGAGCACTTTAGGCCTGTACTTACTTTTGCATTGGGATCTGAGAGAGACTGGGAACCCTGAACCCCAGAAAAGAGGGAACCTCACAAAAACATGCCCCTGCTGTCAACCCCAAGAGGCTCCAGATGGGATGGGGGAGGGGTTGCAAATGTGCTGTTTCCTGACTTCCTGCATGGCCACCTAAGGTGAGGTATCGCATATGGTATTGTAATCAAGTGCACAAAGGTAGGAGGCTCAGGCTTTGTCAAGAGTAGTGGTAAGGACCTTGAGAGAGGACTGGCTGAACTCATGCGAAAATGTACTAAACCCCAGCTATCCTTGCCCTTTCTGTTGACCACAGGAGGACCTGAAGCTGTTTGACTGCACGTGGTGCCCTCTCATTTCCATCTTTGTTCTCACATAAAGGTGAGTAACTTCATTTAAGGAAGGCGGATTGAGGTAAACAGAAGGAAGCTCTGCCAGGCATTAAGGTGAGAACTGATCAGACCCCCCCCCCAAATCCCAGGACAGATGGACCCCACAGTATTCAGCCACCCCTTGCTCTTCCCCCTGGGAAGGCCCTGGGCAGGCATAGTTAGATGTGAAGCCCCATAACTTCCTTCTGTTCAGTCTAGGGATCCTGTTTTGAGAGTTTTGTCTCAGGCCTGCAGTGAGGAGAGCCCACATCCTGCCAGGGAAAAGGTGAGAGCCCTGCGTGAGCACAAATGGGACCACCCATCCCAGAAGAGTGAGGACCTCACAGAGTCCATCCTCCTATCAGCACCAAGGGGCCCAGCACCATACCACAGTTTATAGCCGAGGTGCCCCCTTGTTTCCTCTCACAGGGGCTCCAGGAACCAAGAGGTGAAAGCCCAGATCTGAAGCTCGTGTCTACAGGTCACAGATCAGAAGAGGTCCAGGCAGCACGAGGAGTCAAGGTGAGGTGAGGTGCCTACCTTGAGTGTGCACCAGGCAGGGACTCCCCACCCCAGAACAGACAGGACCCCACCACAAGATCCAAATCCCTTCCCCCTTCATCCCCAGAACCTCGGGTTGTGCTGCCCGCACCCTGGGGGGAGCCACCTCACTTCCTCCTTCAGTAGCCATGGGTCAGGCCCCTCAGGAGGAGCTCTTCTATGAGGCCCGAGAGCACCCCTCAAGAGGAGACCTGTCAGTGGCCTGAGTCAGACCGCCCAGGGTGGATTTCTCAGTCGAGGCCGCTCACACCCACTCTGTCCCCCAGGTCTGTGGATCCAGTTCGGCACTGTCTGTCCGTACTCTTGCTACCAGGAGTCATTATGCCTCTACCTCCAAAGCGTCCGTGTTACATGAAGTGTTGGTGCTGCACACTTAAGGAAAACCTTCAGTCCCAGAGCGAGAATTGGGGACTTTGGAGTGCACAAGTTCCTCAGTGTGAGGAGGAGAGGGAGCACACCTCCTCCTCTTCCTCCTCCTCCTCCTCTTCCTCCTCCTCCTCTTTTTCCTCCTCCTCCTGTTCCTCCTCTTCCTCCTCCTCCTCCTGTTCCTCCTGTTTCTCCTCCTCCTCCTGTTCCTCCTCTTCCTCCTTCTCCGATTCTTCCTCTTCTTCCTCTTCCTCCTCTTCTTCTTCCTCCTCCTCTCCCCACCCCACCTCCTCCTCTCCCCACTCCACCTCCTCCTTCTGTTTTCTGACCCCAGGCACCATAATTGAGGTTCCTGATATTTCTGGGACACCAAGTCCTTTGCAGGCTTCTCAGAGAGTTTCGACCTTACCCACTGCCCTAGCAACCACTCCATCAATCATATCAGACCAGGGATCTGGCAGTAGAAAAAGAAAGAGGCCAAGCACTTCGCAGGCCCTGCCAGATGGTGGGCACTTGCTCAGAGATGCAATAGATGGTAAGGTGGGAGGATCTGGTGTCATTCCTGCTCGTCAGGTATCACAGAAAGGAAGTGGCCACAAAGGCAGAAATGCTTAGCGTTATCAAAGATTACCAAGACCTCTTCCCTATGATCCTCAGCCAAGCCACTGACTGCATGAATCTGGTCTTTGGTATTGATGTGAAGGCGTTGGACCCCACAGGTCTCTTCTATGTCTTGGTCAACACCTTCGGTCTCACCTACAATGATTTGTTGAGTGGTGATGAGGAGAGCATGCCCATGGCTGGCTTCCTTGTAAATACCTTGAGCATAATCTTCATAGCTGGCAACTGTGCACCTGAGGAAAAGATCTGGGAAATGCTGGGTATCATGGGGCTGTATGCTGGTATGAACAATTTCATCTATGGGGACCCCAGGGAGCTGCTGACCCAAGTGTGGGTGCAACAAGGGTATCTGGAATACCGACAGGTGCCCAATAGTGATCCTGCCTGCTATGAGTTCCTGTGGGGTCCCCGGACGTATGCAGAGACCACTAAGATGAAAGTCTTAGAGTTTTTGGCCAAAGTTCATGATACCACCCCCAGTGCCTTTCCTAGCTTGTATGAAGAAGCTTTGCAAAGTGAAAAAACAGGACCCCAAGCCAGAGTTGTAGCCAGGGCCAGGGCCAGGGATGGGACTTGTGCCAGGACCAGGGCCTATTCCAGGGCCACATCCAACAGCTTCTCTTGCCCCAACTGAAGTGGAGGCAAATGTTTCATTCTGTTTTTTGAGAACAGTCACTTATCTAAGTAGTGGAGAGGCAAGATGGGGCTTGGGAGTATTGAATATATTATATCTTTGTGTTCCTGCTGTGTAAGGGTGATTTGGAGATTTTTTTTTTTTGGTACTTTTCAAATGCTGTTCCTGTTAACAAAAGGCTTAATTAACTTCAAGTTCTAAGTTTACAAATGACATTCATCAAAAATGTATTGCTGTTTATCCAGTTTAAGAAGTGAACATTTTACCTATTTTGTAGCTACAGTTATTGTCATAAGCCTGTATAAGTGATGGTGAACTCCTTTAGGTTTTACTTGTTTGGAGCATTTTTTATCTATTCTTTTCTGAATGATAATTTTGTAGGGTAACAAGCATATTGTTGGTTGGAAGTTTTTTCTTTTAGCCCTTTGAGTATATCGTGCCCCTCTCTTCTGGCTGCAAAATTTTGGCTGAAAAGTCTGCTGATGCTCTTGTGGGGTCTCCTTCAAATGTACCAAGTTGTTTTTCTCTTGCTGACTTTAAGATTTTCTGCATTTTGCTATTTTGTGAAACAAATTGGGAAACCTTTCATTATATTTTATGATCTGGAATAAGAAAACATGGCATTGGAAAATTACTTTCCTTGGAAATGTGAAAATAGAGAAATAGAGAGAAAAGTGAAAAATAGTTAATTTTTGTCTTCTGTTATCCCTTTTCTTGTGTTCTTCTGTAAAATTAAAAGATATGTACCTGGATATGCTTTGCTTATTCAAGAATGTATACAGTATTAAATATAAATAAACAAGATTCTCTGTTCACTGGCTTTGTTATTCCCCAGTCATTAATCAGAGATTGACTCTTTGAAAGGCCCTATAGAAGTAGGGGGACACCAAGATAAGGGAGATACATTCCTTAGCTATAAAATTGTAAAGTCCAAGAGCAACAGTCACATCAGGAAGATAATGAGCTATTCTCTAAATACTAACTAAGAGTTAAGGTCTAAGTATTGGGTTAGCCTAAAAGGTCATATTGTACAGCCCATGGGGTTGCAAAGAGTCGGACATGACTAAGCGACTTTCACTTTCAAAAGGTCGTATGGATTTTCCCATAAGCTGCCATGGAAAAGCCTGAACTACCTTTTTGGCCCACCTGATACTAAATAACCAGTAAAAGAAAGGAAGAGGAGGTGAGTACTATGGATAACAGTAAGTGTGAGTGCCCCGAGTCAGGGCAGTTTGGAGCTTTGGGAAACTTCAGTTCTGGAGGAGCTAGGGATGATGAAGCTGGGTGGTGGCCGTGACCAGACTCATGGTGTGTCTTCAAGGTGAGAGGAAAGCCTGGAATAGAAAACTGCACTTAGCAGTTACCTTTGAGTCATTGAAAAACCAGAGAAGAATCTCCTCTTGGAGCAGGTAGGGAAGGAGCCCTGCATGTGTGTCTCAGTACTGTGGAGTACAGTACATAGACTAGACGCTTTGTACTCATCATCTGTAAGAATTTCTTGAGAAATACGGTGATATGACTTTGAAGTGGTGCCCAGAAGCCTCTCAAGGGACACTCTTTTCTCTGGCTGTGGAAAGCCAGAACGCACTGTATTTAAAAAACATTTTAATTAGATGATCTTGAGTGTCATTTGGACAGCTCTAAGCAAGAGCTAGATCTTTGGTGGGGTAGAATGAATGAAAGATATCGTTTGGATGGAAAAGCAGCTGGGAGGGAGGAATGGAGTTGGTCTTTGACTCAAATTCTAGGCACTGTGAGTTGCGTCCAGCTGAGGGAGAACCCCCCCCCCCCAAAATTAAATAACATCTTCTAGGAGGGCAACTGTACTGAGTTTTATTTACAAAGCAATATTGTTGGATGATTTGTTATTCTTCATCCTATTGCTTTGCATATTCTCTGAGATCTGACAAATAAAAAGCAAACAAGGTTCTCAGAAGAGGGGGTAGTATGGTTTGTGGGTAAAATAATACTAGAAGTGACTGCCAGTCATCAAAGTTCCAAGATATGATAGGCACTGTGTGAGATGCTTTACATACACTGCCAACATCCCTGAAGCCCTACAAAACAGAGCTCATCGAGCTCACTTGCTTCACAGATGAAGAAGTCAATGCCGTGGGACTTGGGCATCTTCCCAGCATCACATGTTACTAGGAGACAGGATAGGGACTAGACCCTGGCCTGAATTCCTCTTGAGCCCATGCTGTTCCCACCTACCCCAGCCCGTGGCCGACCTTCTGACTTGTAATTCGATTCTGTTCTCTCTACTACACGATGTCTCTGAGGTGACAAGGAGGATGTTGTGTCTAAGGTACTAAAGGCAGGCCTAAAAAAGAAAGATGAAAATGAGATTTAAATGCAATTTGAGTACTGTCTATGGGCTTTATTAACCTAGGGTCCACCCACTTGAGTCCCAGAGTTCCTTGAGAACTGACTCTGCCTGGGTGCTAGCATTTTTTTCAGACCCAGAACTTTCCCTGGTCTTCCTCTGTATGCTCTCCTGTCTAACTCTCAAACCTAGCCTGCCAACCAGCTCATCATTGGTCTCCATTGGAAGCCCAGAATCACCTACCTTCCCCCAACATAGAGCATTAGTCTTCTGGCTGTCCCATGACTCATCCTAGAAGGCCTATGATATCAACAGCCCCATTGATGTAAAAATTCACCTGGGGACAGCTGCTTTAAGACACCTGGTCACCAGCCCTGTTATCTCTAACACAGTCTCCAAGTGTTTTCTAAATGGGGTGGTAAGTGCCGTCTAATTTGACACATCATCTATTTTTTCCTGGAATATAACTTTAAAGTTAGAGGATTATTGAAAACACCATGATATTTTAAATAGGATTTCAATGAGGTGTCTTATTTTAAATTCAGTTCAGTTCAGTTCAGTCACTCAGTCATGTCCGACTCTTTGTGACCCCATGAATTGCAGCATGCCAGGCCTCCCTGTCCATCACCAACTCCCGGAGTTCACTCAAAGTCACGTCCATCGAGTCAGTGATGCCAATCCAGCCATCTCATCCTCGGTCATCCCCTTTTCCTCCTGCCCCCAATCCCTCCCAGCATCAGAGTCTTTTCCAATGAGTCAACTCTTCACATGAGGTGGCCAAAGTACTGGAGTTTCAGCTTTAGCATCATTCCTTCCAATGAACACCCAGGACTGATCTCCTTCAGAATGGACTGGTTGGATCTCTTTGCAGTCCAAGGGACTCTCAAGAGTCTTCTCCAACACCACAGTTCAAAAGAGTCAATTTTTCGGCGCTCAGCCATCTTCACAGTCCAACTCTCACATCCATACATGACCACTGGAAAAACCATAGTCTTGACTAGACGGACCTTTGTTGGCAAAGTAATGTCTCTGCTTTTGAATATGCTATCTAGGTTGGTCATAACTTTTCTTCCAAGGAGTAAGCGTCTTTTAATTTCATGGCTGCAGTCACCATCTGCAGTGATTTTAAATTCACTGCTGATCAAATACCTAACTTATGTAAGTGCTAAAAAACCAGAGACTTTCTCAGTTGTAGATGAGGAAAGATGACAGAAGTCATTGTGGAGCAAACATCTAAAGCTGAATTCCTAAATCCCTGGAGTTTCCTAGGAGTTAAAAATGGTTCCTTGGAAGACATGTCAGCTCTGATGAAAAATAGAATAATTACCCATCCTCCCACTGTCTCTTGCAATACATGCCACCAGGAAAGTCCCAGCTTTCAATGTGCTTCATGGCACCTATCCAGGTACTCAGGCAAGTTTAGTCACGTGGAAGGTGAGCAGAGACTCAAAGGGTTAGAAGTGTGAGCTTGCATTAAGAGGAAGAAGTACATTTTCAGTTTTATGAGATTATAGAGGTTGTTGCAAAGAAAAGTGCAGAAAGGGGCCACTGAATGAAGAAAGTGAATTCTCCCTGCTGAGATTTACAGAACCATTTGACAATTAGATGTGATCCTGTATTTGAAAGCATCTGTCACATAGTAGATGCTTGAAAATTTCTGAGCATTTCAAGGCAGATCTGACCTCAGAAACTCCTCCAAGCACTGAAGATGGTTTTGGTCTCAGCAAATCATAATAATTGCTTTTTCTTGAACATATACTTTGTTTTTTTTTTTATTTTTACTTTATTTTACTTTACAAATCTGTATTGGTTTTGCCATACATTGACATGAATCCACCACGGGTGTATACAAGCTCCCAATCCTGAATCCCCCTCCCACCTCCCACCCCATATCATCTCTCTGGATAGCATCTACTTTGTAACAGTACATGCGAGAGGCTCCAGTCCCCGTCCACATCTTGTCTTGCTCACCTTTCTGGACACGAGGGACACTATGCTGCCAATCTGCTTGTAGTTAAGGGGGGTCGTGACAACCCTTGGCCACTGAGACACAAGCAGGTGTTTACTGTCACCTGGAGGCACTTGAGAAGTAGGATGCTGGTTCTACACTCTCTCCCTCGATTCACCAGCAAACATGGTGATCCAGTGTTGAGGTGCTGAAACCACAAGACAGAAGCAGCCTGGATCCCTGGGTCCCCCTAGAGCTGAGGGCCCCTGCTAAACCACATGAAAATTTACCTGCACAAAAACGCACTGTTCTTGTGTTAGTCCTTCAAACGTCAAGGTTTGCCTGTTTCATCAGGTTGCAGTAACTTTAACGGACACAGCTACTATTTTTGTTGTAAGGTTTATATAAATATTTTAATTGGAAAAGTAGTAATGTATATGTTCCTACTGCAAAAATTTCTAAAAGTGCAGAAAATTTGCAGAATCCCCTTTACAATGTTTTTTCCATGATTCAGCCTCCTACTCAGAGGTCACCACAACTAACAATGTAGTGTGAGTTGCTTTAAAGCAGACAAGCTTTTTCATAGATATGCATTTTCTATCCTATACAATATATGGATTTGACATACATAGATTATGATGCACATATTGATGTGCCACTAGCCTTTGTCCCTGAATTAAAAAGATGCAGGATCTTCCCATGACAGCATATACAGCTCCACCTCATTTTGAAACTACCTCTTGGAATGCTGAGGTATGTATGCATCATAATTAAACACCCCTAAGTTGCTTTTCTTTTGTTGTATGATAAATAAAAGGGAATTAGAATCTTAGAATTATTGAGTAAATGTGGACGTTTTCTTATAAGATATACATACTAATGAGTTTCCCTCATAGCTCAGTTGGTAAAGAATCCACCTGCAATGCAGGAGACCTTGGTTTGATTCCTGGGTCGGGAAGATCCCCTGGAGAAGGGATAGGCTACCCACTCCAATATTCTTGGACTTCCCTGGTGGCTCAGCTGGTAAAGAATCCACCTGCAGTGTGGGAGCCCTGGGTTTGATCCCTGGGTTGGGAAGATCCCCTGGAGAAGGGAAAAGCTACCCACTCCAGTATTCTGGCCTAGAGAATTCCATGGACTGTATAGGCCATGGGGTCACAAAGAGTTGAACACAACTGAGCGACTTTCATTTTCATGCATACTAATACAGAAGTTGGGTTAATGTGGAAAGAGTAAAGATAATTTAACATTTTATAAGTATTTCTGATTTTTTTTTCTCAAAACTGCTATGCCTCTAAAACTGTCAGAAAATAAATTTGTGTTAAGTCATGATAATATTGGTAATTTATTTCAGTGGCAAGAGGAAGCAAATACCATCTATTAAAACTGTATAGCTTAATCCCCTTTAAGAACACAGTTGAAGTGGTTCCTGTAAGAGCTAACTGGGACAAAAGTTGTTTAAAAACAGCAAACAGTCAGACATGACTTAGCAACTGAACAACAAAAATAGCAACAAAGATCCTTTTGAGTATTGATTTAAGCTTTGTTAGGTGAGATGAGAGCAGTGTTTATAACCTATGGTCAGTATTTCTTCACTCCTAAGGCAAAATCCTTCTAAGTACTCTTAACAATGCACAATGAATTAGGAGCTTTTCTATTCTGACCATTGGGAACAAGAATGGTCTCCAACCCTATGAGAGCTGTCTAGCCACCATGGCCCCCCTGATCTCCCAGCTCCATCTTCTCAACAGAAGAAGACAATCAGGCTCCCCATTGTGCACCGTGGTGTGCAGTCTCTCTCCAGGAAGTAAGTTGTAGGACACGCGTCATTTGTTTTTTATCAGAAATCACCATCCTTTGTTGCCTAATTCCAATCATTTGTGAAGTTTTGTCTCATCTATTTTGTGCAGATAATTTTTAGTTGTTTCAGGTAGGTGTATGAATCTGGTTCCTACTTCATCTTGGCCAGAAGCAGAAGTTCTATATTCTGATTTTAAAACTCATATTATCTATTCATAACAAATGTCCCAATATATCAAACTAATTCAGAATAAAACCAGAATTGGAAGACTGTTGGACACACATACACACAGGCATACACACGTCTATATGTTCATGTAGACATACACAAAACTGAAAGTATATATAAAAATAGCAAAATACTCTTCTCTTGCTAACAGAAATATAATTTATTTACTTAGGTATGCTTTCAATATTTTCTAACCCTCTGAAACACATATGAATGCCCTTCATAGTTTTAAAATATTATAAATATGTTAAATGTGATTTATATTATCAAAAGTAAGTATGCATTCTCTAGATAGTTTGTTTCCAATAGTGATCAGCTTCTTGCTGGATTCAGCTTTCCATATGCTTACTGTTTGTGAACTAGAAAGAAACAAAAAACTTGGACAGGGAGTCACTCCACTTATTTCAGACTTGCAAATACAATGCCATGCAAAGAAGAATCTCCTTGTTCATAAAACCCTCTCTCCATGTTGTAGTACCTTAATGGTGGTTTAAATTTGTATTCCTGTGTTTACTAAATAGATTAACCACCATTTTATATGCTTATTGTCTATCTTTTCTTATGAAGAGTCTGTTCTGGTCTCTTGCACATTTTAATATTATGATGTCTTGTTAGTGGATGAAGTTGTAGAATTTCATAAATTTTGTAGAATCTATGTGGTAGGTATACATACATTCATAACACAATCTTTTAAACTTTTTTGTGCATTTGAAAATTTTTATTATAATGAAACATTGAAAGCAAGCTTCATTGTCACTCACTATTCTATATTGGGTATATTATAGTATAAAGAAAGAAGCAGAGGCAAGAATAAATTTCTTCCTTCAGAGGTAAAATAAAATTAACCATTCTACTTCACAGATGTAGTCATTACTACTCCTACACTGATCATATAGTGAAGATATGTGATTTCCCAAAACTTTGAGATAGGCGTTTCATTCACGCTATATCAAAGATAATTTTAGTATACATTACTATCGATACTATGCCATTTTTCCCACCTGCAAGGAAGTCCTCATTGAATTTAAGCTCAAAAGTGATTTCCAGAAACTCATTGTGAGGGCATATCGCCTGGGGGGATACCAAGAATTGTATCAGGCAGTGCCAGCCTGGAAAAAGACAAAAGCGGACTAAGTACAGAAAATTGTTACACAGCTAATGAACGAACCAAGGGAGGCCACTCTGTGAAGAAAGTAAGAAATCTCTACCATTTCCAGGTTTGGGGGGACCATGGAGAAAGTGGTGAGACCAGAGCTCAGAAGCTGGCATCATCATCAGTGCCTCTTACTGACCAAACCTATTTGAAAACCAGGTAGCAGGCTAACCTGAGAAATATAGCACATTGCACTGCAGAGCAGCACATGCTCAGGCCACAGAAAGCATGTGAAAGCAAACAGGCTAATAACTGGCACAGGGAGAAGTGAAAGTGAAAGTCACTCAGTCTTGTCTGACTCTTTGCAACCCCAGGGACTATACAATCCATGGAATTCTCTAGGCCAGAATACTGGAGTGGGTAGCCTTTTCCCTTTTTCAGGGGATCTTCCCAACCCAGGGATTGAACCCAGGTCTCCTGCATTGCAGGAGGATTCTTTACCAGCTGAGCCACAAGGGAAGGCATAGGGAGAGTTCTCTTTTTTTCTTTTTTTTCTTTTTGTTCTGGAAGATTTTGTGTTAGGTTAATGTTATTTCTTCCTTAAATATTTGGTAAAATTTACTGACAATACCTGAGTCTGGGCTTCTTTCTGGGAAAATTTTTAATTACTGATTTAATTTCTTTAATAGTTATATAATTATTGAGGCTTAACAGTTCCTTCTAACATACATTTTGATAAATTGCATTCATCAGGAATTTGAGAATTTTATGTAAATTTTAAAATTTATTAACAAAAGTTGGCTTTAATATTTTTATGGAGCTTTAAAAAATTTTTTATATAGAAGCATTTTTATTGAAGTATCTCCAGAAAGAAGAAAAAGAAGTCATTTTGTCATGTCTGACTTTGCGACCCCATGGACTGTAGCCTACCAAGCTCCTACATCCATGGAATTTTCTAGGCAAGAGAACTGGAGTGGGTTGCCATTTCCTTCTCTGGGGGATCTTGCCAACCCAGGGATCGAACCCAGGTCTCCCACATTGCAGACAGACGCTTTACCATCTGAGCCACCAGGGAAGCTATTGAAGTATAGTTGATTTAAAATGTTGTGCCAATCTCTGCTGTTAGCAAAGTGACTCAGTTATACAAACATATACATTCCTTTTTGTAGTCTTTTCTATTATTTCATGGTCTTTTAATTTTCTTTTTTCATTCTTGGTATCAGTTGTTTGTAACTTTTCTGACTTTTTCTCAGTATGTCTTATCAGTAATTTTATCAATTTTAGTATTTTTTTTCAAGACCCAACCTGGCTTTTGTATCCTTTCTATGGCATGCTTATTTACTATTTAGTTACTTTGTACTTTTATTATTATTTTTTCCATCCTTCTTATTTTCAGTGGGTTTAATTTTCTATCTTTTCTTTAGTCTTTAGATAAATGCTCAGCTAATTGATCTCAGCCTTCCTTCTTTTCTAGTATGTACATTTAACCTTTGAATTTTTTTCTTTACAAATGACTGCTTTTGCTGTATCTCACAAGTTTGCATATGTAGCACTTTCATTTTTATTTCATTTGAAATGTTATCTACTTTCCATTGTGATTTGCTTTTTGATCTTTGAGTTATTTAGAAGTGTGCTTCTTAATTTCCAGATGGGTATTTTCCTGTTATTTTTGCTGAACAGCAGAGATCCTCTGGAGGAGGAAATGGCAACCCACTCCAGTATTCTTGCCTGGAGAATGCCCTGGACAGAGGAGTCTGGCAAGCTACAGTCCACGAGGTCGCAAAGAGTCAGACACGAGTGAAGCGACTTAGCATGCACACACGCAGTCAGTATTCATTTAAATTTACCACATATTTACCATTTCTTTTGCTCATTGTTATGCTTTGTGTCTTTGAGCTTCCAACTGGGATCACTTTCATTTTGCCAGGAAACTCTATTTTATTATTGCTTTTCAGAGAGTTCTAATGGTGATGAATTTGCTCAGTTTCCGTTTGTCTGATAATGGCCTTCTTTATCCCTCATTCTTGAAGTATATTTTCTCTGGATATTGGATTCTAAATTTGAAGCTATGCTTCTTTTGTGCTTTGCAGACATCATATCATTATATTGTGACTTTCATAATTTCTGTTGAGAATCCAGCTGTCAGTCTAATTTTTGCTCTTTTGAAGTATGGTAGGCTGAATGAGGGCTTCCCTTGTGGCTCAACTGATAAAGAATCCACCTGCAATGTGGGACACCTGGGTTCGTTCCCTAGGTTGCAAAGATCCCCTGGAGAAGGAAACAGCCACCCACTCCAGTATTCTGGCCTGGAGAATTCCATGGACTGTACAGTCCACGGGGTTGCGAAGAGTCTGACACGACTGAGTGACTTTCACTTTCACTTTTCAGGCTGAATAATGTGCCCATTTCCTGCAAACTCATCCATGTTCAACCCCTGTAGCCTGTGTATACTGCTTTATATGGCAACTTAAGGATCCTGAGATGGGGAGATTATCCTGGATTATCCAGATGGGCCCTACTGTGATCACAAACGTCTGTATAAGAGAGAAGCAGAGAGAGACTTGACACAGACAGAAAGGAAGAAGCCAATGTGATCACAGAGGCAGAGACTAATATGATGTGACTACAAACAAGGAATGCTACCTGACACCAGAAGCTGGAAGAGGCAAGGAACACATTCTCCCCTAGAGCATCGGGAGGGAGTATAGTCCTGTTGACATCTAGATTTTGGCTTAGTGATATTGATTTCAGGCTTCTGATTTCCAAAAGTGTGAGAATAAATTTCTATTGTTCTAAGCCCCAAGTTCATGGTAATTTGTCACAGTGGCCATTGGAAATTAATACTTGATTTTTTTTCTTTTTTCAAACTTTTGCTTTGGGTTGCAATAGTTTTAAAATAATATGCATAGAGTATATTTTTATCTTGCTTGTGTTCATAGGCATTCTTTAATATCCTTGGTCATTGTAGGAAAGTTATTACCTTGATCTCTAGATATTGTGTTTGCTCCTTTTTAACTCCTCTTGGATTCCTTTTACACTACATTATACCTTGCCCCTGTATCCTCTATGTCTCTTACCCTATCTTATGTATTTTTCAGCTTTCTGTCTTTACTTCACTCGAGATATTTTCTCCTGATCTATCGCCTACTTTATTTTCTTTCCTACAGTGACAAATCTGTTGTTATACCTATTCATTTATTTTCACTATCAGTAATTGTATTTTCAGCTTTAGAATTTTCATTATCAGCAGTTTCCTAAAAAGAAAATTCTCAATCTATTGTTTCATTTCCTTGAACATATTACACATTGTTACTTAAAATTTGTTACTAATGACTCCTAAACCTGGAGTCCTCTGAGTCTGTTTTAGTTGTCTTTTCCAGTTTTTGTTGATGTTGTCATTATTATTGTTGTTATCATCTGTCAGGAGTCTCTGCCGCACTGAACTGGGAGGTGGGAGAGACGAAGCAGTCTTCATTTAAATACCACAGATTCTAGTCTTATGAAATCTTTGAAAGTGAAAGTGAAAGTCACTCAATCATGTCTGACTCCTTGTGACCCCATGGACTATACAGGCCAGAATACTGAAGTGGATAGCCTTTCCCTTCTCCAGGGGATCTTCCCAACCCAGGGATCTCAGGTCTCCTGAATTGCAGGTGGATTCTTTATCAGCTGAGCCACCAGGGAAGCCCAAGAATACTGGAATGGGTAGCCTATCCCTTCTCCAGGGGATCTTCCCAACCCAGGAATCGAACCAGGGTCTACTGCATTACAGGCAGATCTTTACCAACTGAGCTATCAGGGAAGCCCATGAAATCTTTGTACATATTACCAAATAGATGTTTCTTGATTTGTTGTTCACCCTTAAGACCATTTGCAGAGTCTTTAAATGATTACTACTTTTGTTGATTGTATAGCTTTTACCCTTTCAGTGGTGAGTGGGTTAGCAAAACTCTGTCCCATCATGCAGGAAGGTGATTTTTCTCCTTTACTTTTTAATTTACCAAAACTCTGAAGGTCCTCAAGTCTTTACTCTTTGCCCAGTCCTCTCTTAGGCCATGTACATGGATGCCGTTCCTTCTTCAGAATTTTGACCAAAAGTTTGCTCTTAAGTCAGCTGCCACCTAAACTGTTTGCCACTTCTCTTGCTATCTCTTGGATTGAGATCTAGTCAAGATCTAAGAAATAGAATGTAATCACATTCCTCATGAAGATCCAATATTCCCTGGCATAGAGTTAATATTACATCGCCCATGATAGGTTGGAGTTGAAATTTGACCACCATGTGGCTGGGTATTAGTAGTTCCTTTGCATGCTTGCCATGTCACTTCAGTCTTGTCTGACGTTTTGTGACCCTTTGGAATGTAGCCCACAAGGCTTCTCTGTCCACGAGATTTCCCAGGCAAGAATACTGGAATAAGTTGCCACTTCCTTTTCCAGGGGAACTTTTCAACCCAGGGATTGAAGCTGCCTCTCTTCCATCTCCTGCATTGGCAGGCGGGATCTTTAATCACTAGCTCTACCTGGGAAATCATTTAATATCAGTCAAACTTGGGGATGAAAACGGGAAACATTTAACTGATTTCCCATGCCCAGGGTAAGAGAAACCCAAGTAAGATGGTAGGTGTTGCAAGAGGGCATCAGAGGGCAGACACACTGAAACCACACTCACAGAAAACTAGTCAGTCTAATCACACTAGGACCACAGCCTTGTCTAACTCAATGAAACCAAGCCATGCCTGTGGGGCAACCCAAGATGGGCAGGTCATGGTGGAGAGGTCTGACAGAACGTGGTCCACTGGAGAAGGGAATGGCAAGCCACTTCAGTATTCTTGCCTTGAGAACACCATGAACAGTATGAAAAGGCAAAATGATAGGATACCGAAAGAGGAACTCCCCAGGTCATTAGGTGCCCAATATGGTACTGGAGATCAGTGGAGAAATAACTCCAGAAAGAATGAAGGGATGGAGCCAAAGCAAAAACAATACCCAGCTGTGGATGTGACTGGTGATAGAAGCAAGGTCCAATGCTGTAAAGAGCAATATTACTTAGGAACCTGGAATGTCAGGTCCATGAATCAAGGCAAATTGGAAGTGGTCAAACAAGAGATGGCAAGGGTGAACGTTGACATTCTAGGAATCAGCGAACTAAAGTGGACTGGAATGGGTGAATTTAACTCAGATGACCATTATATCTACTACTGTGGGCAAGGAATCCCTGAGAAGAAATGGAGTAGCCATCATGGTCAACAAAAGAGTCCAAAATGCAGTACTTGGATGCAATCTCAAAAACGACAGAATGATCTCTGTCTCCAAGGCAAACCATTCAATATCACAGTTATCCAAGTCTATGCACCAACCAGTAACGCTGAAGAAACTGAAGTTGAACGGTTTTGTGAAGACCTACAAGACCTTTTAGAACTAACACCCAAAAAAGATGTCCTTTTCATTATAGGGGACTGGAATGCAAAAGTAGGAAGTCAGGAAACACCTGGAGTAACAGGCAAATTTGGCCTTGGAATGCGGAATGAAGCAGGGCAAAGACTAATAGAGTTTTGCCAAGAAAATGCACTTGTCGTAGCAAACACCCTCTTCCAACAACACAAGAGAAGACTCTACACATGGGCATCACCAGATGGTCAACACCAAAATCAGATTGATTATATTCTTTGCAGCCAAAGATGGAGAAGCTCTATACAGTCAACAAAAACAAGACCAGGAGCTGACTGTGGCTCAGATCATGAACTCCTTATTACCAAATTCAGACTCAAATTGAAGAAAGTAGGGAAAACTGCTAGACCATTCAGGTATGACCTAAATCAAATCCCTTATCATTATACAGTGGAAGTGAGAAATAGATTTAAGGGCCTAGATCTGATAGATAGAGTGCCTGATGAACTATGGAATGAGGTTCGTGACATTGTACAGGAGACAAGGATCAAGACCATACCCACGGAAAAGAAATGCAAAAAAGCACAATGGCTGTCTGGGGAGGCCTTACAAATAGCTGTGAAAAGAAGGCAGGCAAAAAGCAAAAGAGAAAAGGAAAGATATAAGCATCTGAATGCAGAGTTCCAAAGAATAGCAAGAAGAGATAAGAAAGCCTTCTTCAGCAATCAATGCAAAGAAATAGAGGAAAAGAACAGAATGGGAAAGACTAGATATCTCTTTAAGAAAGTTAGAGATAGCAAGGGAACATTTCAGGCAAAGATGGGCTCGATAAAGGACAGAAATGGTATGGACCTAACAGAAGCAGAAGATATTAAGAAGAGGTGGCAAGAATACACAGAAGAACTGTACAAAAAAGATCTTCATGACCCAGATAATCACGATGGTGTGATCTCTAATCTAGAGCCAGACATCCTGAAATGTGAAGTCAAGTGGGCCTTAGAAAGCATCACTACGAACAAAGCTAGTGGAGGTGATGGAATTCCAGTTGAGCTGTTTCAAATCCTGAAAGATGATGCTGTGAAAGTGCTGCACTCAATCTGCCAACAAATTTGGAAAACTCAGCAGTGGCCACAGGACTAGAAAAGGTCAGTTTTTATTCCAACCCCAAAGAAAGGCAATGCCAAATACTGCTCAAACTACTGCACAATTGCACTCATCTCACACGCTAGTAAAGTAATGCTCAAAATTCTCCAAGCCAGGCTTCAGCAATACATGAACCATGAACTTACATATGTTCAAGCTGGTTTTAATTGCCAACATCCACTGGATCATGGAAACAGCAAGAGAGTTCCAGAAAAACATCTATTTCTGCTTTATTGACTATACCAAAGCCTTTGACTGTGTGGATCACAATAAACTGTGGAAAATTCTGAGAGAGATGGGAATACCAGACCACCTGACCTGCCTCTTGAGAAATCTGTATTTAGGTCAGAAAGCAACAGGTAGAACTGGACATGGAACATCAGACTGGTTCCAAATAGGTAAAGGAGTACATCAAGGCTGCATATTGTCACCCTGCTTATTTAATTTATATGCAGAGTACATCATGAGAAATGCTGGGCTGGAAGAAGCACAAGCTGGCATCAAGATTGCCGGGAGAAATATCAATCACCTCAGATATGCAGATGACACCACCCTTATGGCCGAAAGTGAAGAGGAGCTAAAAAGCCTCTTGATGAAAGTGAAAGAGGAGAGTGAAAAAGTTGGCTTAAAGCTCAACATTCAGAAAACAAAGATCATGACATCTGGTCCCATCACTTCATGGCAGATAGATGGGGAAACAGTGGAAACAGTGTCAGACTTTATTTTGGGGGGCTCCAAAATCACTGCAGATGGTGACTGCAGCCATGAAATTAAAAGACATTTACTCCTTGGAAGAAATGTTATGACCAAACTAGATAGCATATTCAGAAGCAGAGACATTACTTTGCCGACTAAGGTCCATCTAGTCAAGGCTATGTTTTTCCAGTGGTCATATATGGATGTGAGAGTTGGACTGTGAAGAAAGCTGAGCGCTGAAGAATTGATGCGTTTGAACTGTGGTGTTGGTGAAGACTCTTGAGAGTCCCTTGGACTGCAAGGAGATCCAACCAGTCCATTCTGAAAGAGATCAGCCCTGGGGTTTCCTTGGAAGGAATGATGCTAAAGCTGAAACTCCAGTACTTTGGCCACCTCATGTAAAGAGTTGACTCATTGGAAAAGACTCTGATGCTGGGAGGGACTGGGGGCAGGAGGAGAAGGGGATGACAGAGGATGAGATGGCTGGATGGCATAACCGACTCGGTGGACACGAGTTTGAGTGAACTCCTGGAGTTGCTGATCGACAGGGAAGGCTGGTGTGCTGAGATTCATGGGGTTGCAAAGATTCGGACACCACTGAGTGACAGAACGGAACTGAACTGAACTGAGTGGGCATTATCATTTGAGCGTTTTACTTGTCTACTTTTAATTCAGTTCCCTATCAGCTTCACTGTAATCTGGGAAAAACTAAATTTATCAAAGAATTAACCATGCCACATGGTTATTAAACCCAAACTAAGAGTGTGCAACTCTAGCTTTATTGAATGTTCCCTGAAAGGTAAAGCAAGCATCATGGTTTAAGTATCCATTCTCAGATCTTGGGTTTTCAAGAGCATTAATTAAGAAGTACAGGACCCTATGGATTCCCTTTTTGACCTGGAACTCCAGGTATGCCCCTTTGTGCAAAGATCAAGAATTTAAATGATACAGTGAATGGAGAGAAACATCTTACCTGCAGAGTCTTATCCATCAACAAATGTTATTGGCTCAACCTTAACAATTTTCCTATTACTCTTCTCTTCATCCTAGTCCCATGCACCATGAATTCTCACCTGGACTTTGTAATAGTCTCCTAACCAGTCTCACTGTCTCTGCCCTTTCTTGATTCCAGGCTAATTTTAACACTGTAGCTTGGGTGATTCTTTAAAAAATTAAGTCAGATCAGGTCAGCTCATTTCCCTGTTCAAGAGCCCTCAGACTCAGAGGGATAGACAAAGACCGTACAAATGACTGAGTGAACCTACGTGATCTGGCTCCCTTCTGCCTCTCCTACCTCTCTATTTATTCATCCTAGAGTTCAATCCAGTTCAGCCACTCTGATCTCCATTCCACACTTCATCAACATCAGGCATGCTTCTGCCTCACGGGTTTTGCACTTCCTGTTCCCTGTGCCTGGAGCAGACATTCCCTGAAGAGTTAGATAGCTCACTTCCTCACCTCCTCCAGGTTCCTCCTCAGTGAGTTCATCTCTGAACTCTCAATCTTAAAAGGCCCTCTCCCACTTCTCAGATACTCCTCAACTTCATTTTGCTTTCTTTTTCTCAGTAGCATCTAGAATAGGTTCTGGCACACAGGGAATCTCACTTCGTATCTCTTGAATGTCAACATTAATGATCTTGTTAGAAAAAGAAACCCATATCAGAGAAACTGAAAATGTGTGCATGATGATGTTGAGATGCTAAGGTAGTCTTTGAATTTCATATCGTTCAAAGCAGTGGGACCACTAGACTTGTTTGGCACCACTCCTGCTCTCCAGCCAAAGCCAAGGAAAGCCTGTTCTGAGTTTGTATACCCAGAGACAGTGGTGCATCTCTGTTAGAGATGTAATATTATAAATCATACAGAGATCCAATATTTAAATAAAAGTGGCCACTTAGTCATTCTTGAAACTCCAAATATGTGATCCTACATCCAAACCATTCAAGTTAGTGTAGCCAGAGATAGCTAGACATTTTCTTCTTCTTCTTTTTTTTTAAAATTTTAATTGGAGGCTAATTACTTTACAATATTGTATTGGTTTTGCCATACATCAACATGAATCCCCATCCTGAACCGCCCTCCCTCCTCCCTCCCCGTGCCATCCCTCTGAGTCGTCCCAGTGCACCAGCCCCAAGCATCCAGCCCCTTGCATTGGACCTGGACTGGCGATTCGTTTCATATATGATATTATACATGTTTCAATGCCATTCTCCCAAATCATCCCACCCTCTCCCTCTCCCACAGAGGCAAAAAGACTGTTCTATACATCTGTGTCTCTTTTGCTGTCTTGCATACAGGGTTATCGTTACCATCTTTCTAAATTCCATATATATGCGCTAGTATACTGTATTGGTGTTTTTCTTTCTGGCTTACTTCACTCTGTATAATAGGCTCCAGTTTGACATTTTCATTCTGGTTTTCCTTAGCTGTCATTCTCAGCTAGCTGAGTCACGTTTCCAGTCATTCCACTTGTCTCCAGGTCTTGGGTACAGTTACCTCTTCTATTCAATGTTAAAAGGGCTGTATATGGGAAAGAATCATAATGTATATTCTATTTTATATGAACAGAGCGTCAGAATATTCACAAGATCAGAAGAAGACAAAACTTGTAGCAGTAGGTCTTACAAGTTTCTCTTCATGTCAATTCACCTCAGAGGCCAGCCACCCCCTTCCCATGGCATTTGGTTGTGTCTGACTATTACAGTGAGAGGGGCACAGCACTATTGAAGAGACCATGGAAAATTGTTTTCATTTCAAAGCTTTTAAAATCTTTGTGGAAGCCTCTTTCTCTGAGAGTCAGCTTAGGAAAGGTGTTTTTGCTGGATGCCAATTGTAATGATAGATGTTTTGCCAATAAAATCACCTGTATTTCTGTCACTCAAGTTGTCTCATTATTCAATTACATTATTCTAGGGGTCTAGGGTCCTCAAGAGCAGGACTGGTCTTGGAAGTCATTGCATTCTCCCTGTTCTGAGTGACCCCAACACTTTTTCTATACATTTCCTTCTTTGGGGAATTCATCTGTCTCTTAGCAACCTACAAGACAATGAATACCTTGAGGGCCACTGTAGTGCAATCTTCCTCTTTGTGTTCCCCACAAACACAGTGCTGGATTGTTATTAAATGTTCTGTGGCAAATATTTGATAGGCCGGAATGGTGCAAATCTTCACTTTGAGAAGGAGTAAACAGTCTGAAAGGGGAGACAAATGTTTCCCCTGGTCTCGTGAATGTTTTCCTCTGAGGCTCAGAGCTAGAGCAGGAGGGACAGTGTACTTTGTTCATACAAGTAAGAGGAGTTCTGTAGATGGTGTTATGGGCTGAGTTGAGCATCCCCCCATTCATATGTTGAAGCTCTAACCCATCAATGCCTTAGAATGTGGCTGGATTTGGAGATGGAGCGTTTACAGAGATCATTAAGGTGAAATGAGGCCATATGGATGGGCCCTAATCCAATGTGACCTGTGTCCTTATGAAGAAAGATACATAGATAGGTACAGAAGGAAGACCATGTGAGAACTGAGAAGACAGCATCTCCAAGTCAAGGAGAGAGGCCTCAGATGAGTGAACGCCACCAACAAATACCTCCATCTCAGACTTCTGGCTTAGCAAACTATGAAAAAATAAAATTAAAAAAAAATAGAACTATAGTTGATTTACAATATTGTGTTAGTTTCAGGTGTACAGCCAAGTAATTCAGAGTCAGTGATATATATGCATATACATATATATATGAAGATTCTTTTCCATTATAAGTTATTACAAGCTATTGAATATACTTCTCTGTGCTATACAGTAAATCCTCATTGTTTTAAATTTCTGTTTTTTAAACCTCTCAATCTCAGGTACTTTGTTATGGAAGCCCTGACAAACTAATACAGATGGCTTCTGGAGAGCATTGAAGAGTTACCTTTTTGTCCAAATACAAAGTCAGGTCACACCTAGGTTTATGAGATGCCAGAGTCACCATATTGGACTTAATCAATAATGCTGTTGACTTTTTCAAGACTTCCCTCTGCACATTTCTGTGCCAACTCAGATTTTCCACGTGGACTTGATTCTCTTCACCATTTATTTATTTTATATCTATTGTATTTAGTGGTACCAGAAGCCATACAAGACTGGCATTAATCCATAGCAGCCTTCTTGGATCTCTGCTTGAAGGTACCAAAGGACTCCAGGCCCATGCATCTCCCATCATTCCCAGCTAGTTTTGGAGGCCCCAGATTGTTGGGATTCTGAGGAAAGTAGAGGATGCTGAACCTGCACAAGCTGCAAGTGAAAGAGAAGCCCTGGAGAGCACTCAGTGTGACCCTTTACTGCTCACTAAGAGGGACCAATATTGCCCCTCTCAGGACCTCTTGCCCTCATCTCTAATCATGGTTCTTCCCTCTCAGACCACCTAAGATATGATTAATTTGGTTCTAGAGTTAGCTCCTGATTATTCAGGAGGGGATGCCTTCTTCTGTAGGTTATTATCTGTTTGTTTTGCCTTCTCCATTTATTCCACTGGCAGCATCCAGAGCCACTCTCCACTCCAGGCCAAAAAAGAAAACTTAAGGCACTCTATTCCAGTTGACTGGAACCTCACAATATTTAATGATTCAAATGTTCTTGTTTCCCATGCGCATGGATAATCAGGAGTTAGCTCAATATTCTATTCAAGATGGGATTACTCATCAACATTTCTAATGTTCTAAGGTGAATAGAAGCTGCACAAAATGGTATTTGCTACAGAACTTGAGCTTGCTCCTATGGGCACTGCCATATTTTATTGTGTAGACTATCTGGTAGAAACTCAATTTTAAAAGTACACACTTCTTTGTCTTCTTTAGTAGACAATATAAAATGGGCCTTAATGCTTTCTTTGTGACTCACAGTCATCCTATGAGAATCACTTATTTTTATAATATTATGCTATATCTGCTTCTGCACAAAATAATCCTAGATTATTACTGTACTTTTGAATAATTGCTCACTTCTAGTTTTTTTGTGATTTTTTTTTTTTTTGGTTTCCCCTCTCTCATAGTTTGGCTATTATTTTTTCTTGCTTTTCTTATTGTGCCTGTGGTTTGGGGCTGTCTTTTGACATCTCTTCTGATTTATTTTATCTTTACACTAGCAGTGAAATTAATAACTTCTGGTTCTAAATAAAATAAACATTCATTTTAGAAAATAGAAATAATACAGAGAAGTGTAAATAATGAAATAAAAATTATATACAAATGTATAATCTATCTTTATATAAATTACATATAATTTACTTACATTAACAACTTTTTTCCAGTGAGATAATACTAAACCTGGTACATTGTAATCTGATTTATTCACTCAGTAATTCTGTGAATGTCTTTCCTATCAATACAGACATATCTTAGATCTTTAAAATAACTTCAGAATATTCCTTTGTGTCACTGTATCATAAATATAGTCAAATTACTAATCACTTAATTAACAATTAAATCATTTAGAAAGCAATCTCTTATACATGAGGCTGCGATATGTAGTCTGTATGTAATCTTTGCTCATTTGTCCTATGATTTCTACAGGACAAATTCTTAGGAGTGTGATCAAATGGATAAAAAAGTTATGCGTATTTTATATTTTGACACATATTAGTTACAGATATCCTTCCAGAAAGATTGCACCAACTTATGCAACCATATAGAGTAAGCCTATTACCTGTCTTAATGCAATGCAATATTAATCTTTTTATTATTTTGTTCTCGTTCATCACTTAGTCCTGTCTGACTGTTTGTGACCCCATGAACCACAGCACTTCAGGCCTCCCTGTCCATCATCAACTCCCAGAGTTTACCCAAACTCATGTCCATTGAGTCGATGATGCCATCCAACCATCTCATCCTCTGTCGTCCCCTTCTCTTCCTGCCTTCAATCTTTCCCAGCATCAGGGTCTTTTCCAAAGAGTCAGTTTTTTCCATCAAGTGTCCAATGTATTGGAGTTTCAGCTTTAGCATCAGTCCTTCCAGTGAACACCCAGGGCTGATTTCCTTTAGGATGGACTGGTTGGACCTCCTTGCAGTCCAAGGGACTCTCAAGAGTCTTCTCCAACACCACAGTTCAAAAGCATCAATTCTTTGGCACTCAGCTTTCTTCAGAGTCCAACTCTCACATCCATACATGACCACTGGAAAAACCATAGCCTGGACTAGACGGACCTTGTTGGCAAAGTAATGTCTCTGCTCTTCAATATGCTCTCTAGGTTGGTCATAACTTTTCTTCCAAGGAGTAAGTGTCTTTAAATTTCATGGCTACAATCACGATCTGCAGTGATTTTGGAGCCCCCAAAAATAAAGTCTGACACTGTTTCCACTGTTTCCCCATCTATTTCCCATGAAGTGATGGGACCAGATGCCATGATCTTCATTTTCTGAATGTTGAGCTTTAAGCCAACTTTTTCACTCTCCACTTTCACTTTCATCAAGAAGCTTTTTAGTTCCTCTTCACTTTCTGCCATAAGGGTGGTGTCATCTGTATATCTGAGGTTACTGATATTTCTCCTGGCAATCTTGATTCCAGCTTGTGCTTCTTCCAGTCCAGCGTTTCTCATGATGTACTCTGCATATAAGTTAAATAAGCAGGGTGACAATATACAGCCCTGACATACTCCTTTACCTATTTGGAAGCAGTCTGTTGTTCCATGTCCAGTTCTAACTATTGCTTCCTGACCTGCATATAGGTTTCTCAAGAGGCAGGTCAGGTGGTTTGGTATTCCCCTGTCTTTCAGAATTTTCCACAGTTTATTGTGATCCACACAGTCAAAGACTTTGGCATAGTCAATAAATCAGAAATAGATGTTTTTCTGGAACTCTCTTGCTTTTTTGATGATCCAGCGGATGTTGGCAATTTGATATCTGGTTCCTCCGCCTTTTCTAAAACCATCTTGAACATCAGGAAGTTCACGGTTCACGTATTGCTGAAGTCTGGCTTGGAGAATTTTGAGCATTACTTTACTAGCGTGTGACCAAACTATGGTGGAGGTAAGGAAGATTATGGGGGCTTCCCTGGTGGTTCAGAGGTTAAAGCGTCTGCCTCCAATGCAGGAGTCCCAGGTTTGATCCCTGGGTTGGGAAGATCCCCTGGAGAAGGAAATGGCAACCTGCTCCAGTATTCTTGCCTAGAGAATCCCGTGGATGGAGGAGCCTGGTGGGCTACCGTCCACGGGGTCGCAAAGATTCAGAGACGACAGAGGACTTCACTCACTCACTCAAGGAAGATTATGGTGACCTCTGTCAAAAGATCCCATGCATACACTGCTGCACTCAGTGCCCCCAACCCTGCAGCAGGCCACCACCAAACCACGCCTCAGCTTGAGACTCTTGGATACTCATGGGCAAGTCTGGGTCAGTCTCTTGTGGGGTCACTGCTCCTTTCTCCTGGGTCCTGGTGCACAAGGTTTTGTTTGTGCCCTCCAAGAGTATTTCCCAGCCCTGTGTAAGTTCTGGCAGTTCTACGGTGGGGTTAATGGTGACCTCCTCCAAGAAGGCTTATGCCATACCCAAGTCTGCTGCACCCAGATCCCCTGTCCCTATTGCAGTCCTCTGATGACCCTTACCTCCACAGGAGATGCTCAACACTCTTCTATCTCAGCCTCTGTGGGGTACCTGGGTCCTGGTGTGCACAAGGTTTGTTTGAGCCCTTTTAGTGTCTCCAGTAGGAATGGGGTTTGATTCTAAATGTGAATTCACCCCTCCTACCATCTTGCTGGGGTTTCTCCTTTGCCCTTGGTCATGAAGTATCTCCTCACAGCCACTCCAGCACCTACCATCTTACTGGGGTTTCTCTGACCTTGGACGTGGGGTATCTCCTCTCCACCACTGCTTGCCACTCCAGTGATATATTCAGGGTTAATTTCCTTTAGAATTGACTGGTTTGATCTCCTCACCATCCAAGGGACTCTCAAGAGTCTTCTCCAGTACCACAGTTCAAAAGAATCAGTCCTTCAGCATTCAGCCTTCTTTATTGTCCAACTATGATGGGGATGTTGGAGAAGGCAATGGCACCCCACTCCAGTACTCTTGCCTGCAAAACCCCATGGACGGAGGAGCCTGGTAGGCTGCAGTCCATGGGGTCGCTAAGAGTTGGACACGACTGAGCGACTTCACTTTCATTTTTCACTTTCATGCATTGGAGAAGGAAATGGCAACCCACTCCCGTGTTCTTGCCTGGAAAATCCCAGTGACGGGGGAGCCTGGTAGGCTTCCGTCTGTGGGGTTGCACAGAGTCGGACACGACTAAAGCAACTTAGCATTAGCATGATGGGGGTGTGATAGTTAACAAAGCCCTGGAGAAAACTGTAAATAAATGTTCTTATCTTGACCATGTTTTAATCTTTTGTAATTGGAAAAGTACACATTTGCCAAATCAATTGCTGTATACCACGTACCTGAGATCTTATTAACCTACTGTAGCAACAATATTGGAGAAGGGGATGGCACCCCACTCCACTACTCTTGCCTGGAAAATCCCATGGATGGAGGAGCCTGGTGGGCTGCCGTCTATGGGGTCACACAGAGTCTGACACGACTGAAGTGACTTAGCAGCAGCAGCAGCAGCAACCACAATATGGTAAAGCAGCTGTAACCTGGACTATTACTTGGTGAAGCCTGTGACAACATACAGTCATTGTCTAGAATCCACCTAGTTTCTTCAGGGATCAGATTGACGAATTAAATGGAGATATAATGTGGACTTTCTTGAGATCTAGAAGGGTGGCACTAGTTTCTCCCATTTGGTTTGTGATATTGTTTTTGCTTTACTGTCTTGACTGGGGAAGGGTATTTTCAGAGGTATCCTCTTCACCTTTCCCACTAGTAGCTCTTACTACACAGATCAAAGACTCATTGTGGAAGTTACCCAACTTCCAGGTATGTCAAATCCGATTATGCACTATAGGACTGGCAAGATGATCATTGAATGGGTCTGTGGACCTAGTCCTCCCCCGGTGAACTGTACTCTAAGATTTAATTTATTACTTGGTCTCCATAAACCCCTATTCTAACTGGGAAGTCTAATGATGCTTTAGTCCTCTGGTATCAATGTTAATTCAGATCTATATCCAATAGTCCTAGAAATGTGCTGATATTCCCCTCCCTCCCATGTAGGCAATCATCTGAGTAAATGGCTGGAAAACCCTTTGGCAAAGGAGTGAGGATATAACCATAGTATATACTTTTCATGGAATTGCATAGTACTTCCTCTTAGATAACTGGAAATCTATCCATTCAATGGGTCCCAGTTCTGAAGGGTTGGTTCAGGGGCAAGAACTGAACAAAGTACCATGACTTTTTTATCTGGGCAGTCACACTCAACTTTCTGTTACTGCAGTTTTGTCTCTGATCATAGATTTTCAGTAGCACTCATTGACTCTTCATCTATTTTTGCCTATTCTGTTAACCATCTCTACAACTTCCTGTTGATCAAGCTTCCTTGGCTGTCCCTCCAACCTTGCTGGCTAAGATAATTTCAGACTCTGACTTCTGGTGATTAAGCACTACCATATGGTCCCCATTGCTTCAAGGCACCATCATTCTTGTTGCTATCAGCCATCCAAGCAGTCTTTACACCAGGGCTCCCCTTAAGTCAGTGAGACATCATCAAACCTATTCTGCTGTTCAAGGGTCTTCCTTCTATTTTTCCTTGCTTCTCCCTTTCCTTTTGGATGTCTGACCTCATTCCCACATGAAGGTTTCCCAGGTTACTCTTGCTCCTTCTTCTTTGTTTTTCACAAAACTTTGGCCAACAAATCTCTTGCTCTTCTAATCCCACTTTGGCATCTGGGTCCCAGACAACCTAAACTGACCCAGTTGATACCATGAACAATCTCATGTATAAAATAAATAGCTGGTGGGAAGTTGCTGTGCAGCACAGGGAGTTCAGCTCAGTGCTCTGTGATGACCTAGAGGGGTGGGATGGGAGGTGCAAGGGAGGTCTAAGAGGGAGGGGAGCTATGTATACATATAACTGATTCACACTGGGTTTTGTTTGTTTGTTTTAATTAATTTGGCTGCATTGGGTCTTAGTTGCAGCATATGGGATCTGTGTTGTGTCCTGTGGGGTCTTCTGTTGTGGTGCATGGATTCTCTAGTTGTGACCCACAGGCTCTCTAACTGTTGCCCATGGGCTCTGGAGCCTGAAGACTCAGTAGTTGTGATGTGTGGGCTTAGCTGCTCTGCAGTATATGGGATCTTATTTCCCCAACCAGGGATCAAACCTGTGTCCCCTGCATTGCAAGGCAGATTCTTAACCACTGGACCACCAGGGAAGTCCCTGATTCACATTGTTGTACAGTAGACACTAACACAATATTGTAAAGCAACTACACTCCAAAAAAAAAAAAAAAAAAAAGATGGTGTTTTGGGATCACTCATCACCTGGCTGTCAAGGAGCAACCTAACCTGAGTTTGGGACACAGTGTAACATCAAATAAAGCATTCCTATGCTAGTATTTATGTGTTATTGTTCCAAAATTCAAAATTGATTGATATTTTGGCTTTTCATTTTCTTAATTTGGCAACTCTACCACAATGACAGGGTTGAGGTTTTATGTAGGCATAACAGCATAGTCACCAACTCACTAAGGCTGATTTAGCTATTGATCATGCTAAACAGAGATCAATTTCAAGTCCCAATATATGACCATTCTTGAAGAGAATTGACAAGTGACTTGGGGACAAGTTGACTACAGTGAGTCATTTCAGACTTGCATGGGGCAATGATGCCTCCCAATTGCAATCAGCACATTATGGATATGGGTTTGCCTTTCTTTTCTGGAGGATCTCAGACAACTCCATTAGTCAAGAGCACTGAGACAGGATTATATATAACTTGAAATGAACCCAGAGATCCACTTTGTGGCCAAAGGAGTCCAACATTGGGCACATGGCTGGGATATTATTACATACCACATCATCGTAAAATGATGAAATGGTGTGTTGAAAGCACAAGTAAAGTTTCAGCTTGTAGATGATACCTTGAGAGGATGGGGTGTTACCCACCAGGAAACATTATATATCCTAAATCAACGACCATTATAAAGGAGATATAGAGGTTTGGGAACTAAGGAGTAGTAATAGAAGTCATCACTCCCAGTGATCCACTGGAGGAATTTGTACTTTTATCCTCATAATTCTGGGTTCTACAGGTTTAGTTCTTGGCTCCCAGATTGTGCCTTCACCAGAGGACAATAAATTAAATTTTAAATAAATTTTTATTTATGGCTAGTGCCCAGTCACTTTTGGCACCAAATCACAAATCTTCCAGATAGTGGAAATTGACCTTAATAATTGGGAGAAGATAAGGGCACTGCATACAATGGGGATAGGCAAGAATAGGTTTGATGTCTAGGTGACCCACTTAGGTATCCCTTAGAAATGACAAGTCCTCCAGCTCGTGGCTTGAGATGAGCAAGGTGTCCAGATCTCAGACCCTTCAAGGGTGAGGCATAGTCACTTAACCAGGTAAGCCACCTAGACCAGGAGAGATACTAGTTGAGAGTGAGAGGAAATCCAGAATTGAAGTGTAACATAGACATGATGTTTATCAGTTAAGGTCCTAAGACCAGCTCCAGTGGGAGGTGCTAGAGTGTTTCACTGATCTTTTAAGTTTTCCTTAGGAAAAGAAACTCAACATAGGTGAATTACTCCAGATTTTATTTATCTGAAGCAAATGAGCCTGAACAAAGTGAGGAATGAACTATGGAGGATGCTGTGGTGTGTTACCAAGGCCTTCCACATCCCTACCTCTTTGACCCTGAAGCTCTTGTTTCTCCAACTGCTGAGATTGTTGGAGGCTGACTACTTCAACTGAGTTCTTCTCCAGATACACCCAAGTTCATATCCCTTGCAAGTTCATGCTCACATCCAGTAACTGATAAATGCAAGAGTATAAATGTCTAGCCTCCTTGCCCTGATTTGTGACAATTTGGAAAATCCACCCCAACTCCAAAACTCCTCACGTGTACAGCTGAGGACCTAATGGTGGCTGCAATGACCCTAAGAGCACTCCCCAATCAACCCCCTACATGCTAATCTCAGTCTCAGAGATTGCTTCCCAGAAAAACTCACCACTGACAGTGTGTTTTGTTATACATTTTTTTTTTGCTTTTCCTTTAGTTACTATTTATTAGTATGAACAAATTTTTCAGCGCTTTCCTTTACAGTTTCTGGTGTTTTATGTCATGCTTATAAAGGCCTTTCCCATCCCAAGAAAACATATTCACCCATATTATCTTAGGATTTTCTTTAAAAAGTTTTAAAATGTTTGATTCACCTGTGATGTTGATGTAAAGAAAAAGACAGAGACCCAGTTTTATTTATTTTTAAATGAGTAGCTAGTTCTTCTGACACTAATAAATTTTTAAATCCCTCTTTCCCTCAAACTTTTCTAAGATATAATGTGCTTTTATCATTTTTCCAGTTTCTAGGTTTCCATGCTTAACTCATTTATCTTCCATTGTGCTCAGTAATTGAAATGCTTAAATCGTGAATTTTTCTCTGAATGTGGTGCTGGCTGCATCTCATGTGTTTTTAAACATATGGAGTTTTTTTCTTCATTAATTTGATTTTTTGATGTTATGCATCCAATTATGGTTTTAATTTATTTATTTTTAAAGAACTGTTTACATGAGCTTCTTAAAATTTACTAATGGTAGGAATTTTGTTTTTAGCTTTACCGTAGTGTGTTGAAGAAATCAGGTTTGCACTGTTTCAAAATGCATTTAAATATGAGTGCTCACAAATTTGCATGTCCTCATTGCTCAGGAGTCAGGCTTTCTCTCCCCTCATCCCTGCATCTAATATAACTAAAAGTGAGCAACTATTTTCCCTGTTACTTGTTATTATTAATTGTAATGTGTCACGGGTTAGGACATCAGAAAATAAACAGTAAAGGTATGTAGATTTCTTACAGGGAAATCATTTCAAGATTTGTGCATCATTTCAAGAACTTTATGGCAAAACTATTGGCTGTTCAGATGCCATTTTGTCTCCTGTTTGGTTCTTATTATCGTTTCTGACTTTCCTTAGGGCTGGATGTGTCAAGGGATGCCAGGGCCAACACTTCCCAATACCTTTAGAAAGTTCATTTTATCAACCAAGATCTCCAGACAGGGTACTGACTTTGTCCCACTCCACTATTGACTGGTTGTGTGATAGCTGTCTCAGCATCGCCATCTTTAAATGGGGAGTGTTCTGAGTCTGATGATCTTTAGGAAGCTGACTAGATGAAGCTAGAATGATGGGCAAAGCAAAAGAAACATGGAGGGAAGAAGAGGTATAGGAGTAAGTAAGGGAATCAGTAAAGGGGGGGCGCCCACTTGGTCAGTGTCTTCCCTTAAGTTCTCCACTGAGAGAAAAGTTCATGGCAAGTGCACGGTAGGTCTAGGAGTCATGGATGGGGGAGGGAAACAGACAAAGATTTGAGTCACTGAGTTAAGATTTAAAACCTCAGCAGAAGACTTCCCTGGTGGTCCAGTGGTTAAAAATCCACCTGCCAATGCAGAGGACACAAGTTTGATCCCTAGCCCAGGAAGATTCCACATGCCATGGGGCAACTAAGTCTGCACCACAACTACTGAGCCCATACTCTAGGGCCAGTGAGCTGCAACTACTGAAACCCACTCCCTAGAGCCTGTGCTCCACAGCTCCACAGCAAGAGAAGCTACCTCAATGAGAAGAGTTCACACCCCAACAAGAAAGTAGCCCCTGCTCTCCACAACTAGAGAGAGACCGTGCACAGCAACAAAGACCCAGTGACGCCAAAAATAAGTAACTAAAAATTAAAAAAAAAAAAAAACCTCAGCAGAGAACAAACTTGAACACCCAAGAAACCAGCCATAACAATTTTATGCTTTGCTGATATATTTATTGATATATTTCCCCTTTACAGTTGATGGTGACAAAAAGCAGATGGACCCCTACCCTACCCACCCACCCCCAATAAAATACAGACACAGATTTCATTCAGCATATATAAGCATTGGGGCATGTCCAAATTCACCTCACTGGGTTACTAGAGCCAGGAGAGATTAGATCTTTGGGGCAGTCTGAGCACCTGAGGCCCAGGAATTGAGCAGGCCAATGCTGAAGAGGCTGGCCCTGCCCCTGGGGTGTCAGCAGAGGCTATAGAATCAAATCATGGTGGAAAGAGCTGCCTAGCCCTGTCACATGACAGTGGGCTCCTGGGTAGTTTCCAGTGAGATCCACAGTCCCATAGAAATCTGTGCCTCAGAGTTCTCATCTGCAAAATGGGGATAAGAATCCTGCCCTGAATATATCACTGGGCTATGAGGCTCAAAATAGAAATAATTTGTCAAAAGTGCTTTTGCAAAAGGTAAAGTGCTGTACAAATTTAAGGGAATTCAATTGATTGATTGTGATTGTCAGAGTGCCCCAGAAATAGGAGTGGACTGGCTCACAGGTCCAGGGGCCAAGGAAGTGGCAGAACTCCTATGCTGTGCCTCGGCTAGGCACCAGTCAATGCCAGTAATGCCCACTGCGGAGAGCAGAATTCCCTTAGTTTCTTAGCCCCAGGAAGTCACCATGGCCTAGCACCTGGGTTGGGGCTGGGAAAGTCACCAGGGAAGTCACAGAAAAGTCACAGGGGTCAAGGGGGAGGAAGAAAGGGGCATACAAAGCAGGGGGCCATTACTATCATCACACACGAAAATAGACACCCACTGGATGCAAGGCATTGAAGTGGTGGTGCAGATGAGTAATGAAGGCCTGCGGGGAGGGGAGAGGGAGGTATCACAGCAGCAGAGGGAGGGGTACTGTCCTCACTTGCTGGCTCCCCTCCTCCTAGAGGAATCACGCCAGTGCCCATCTATCTGCAGGGGAAGGGAGGGCAGGGAGACAAGAGTCAAGGATATAATCATTGGACCTAGGATGGAGATCCCCTCCCCCTGTTACACTGCTGCCCAGCATCATTAGGAGGTGCCAGGATCAGGCAAGCAGCTGGTGTATGCACTTTGAGGCTGAGGCCAGAGCTGGGCCCAGAGCACCACAAAGGCAGTGCTGGGTTTCTGGGGAAAGGCAGTGGGTGTTAGCCCTTTGGGGAGATGGCTAATCCGCTCACACATGGACACCATCTTAGGGAGCTGGTAGCTGAGTCTACGTTTCAAAGCCTGAGTGTCATACATGCCCCAGGAAGAACAGAGATGGGGCCGTTCTACTTGAGATGGGCCGCTAAGGAGATTCGGTGAATGGGCCAGGTGGGGCGCGACTGGCAAGGAGCGATGTCCTGCCAGCTGCTGGCTGGGGAAGGGGAAGGAAAGACATTCTCTGGTTGCTGCTTTCCTCCAACTCCCTTAGCAAAGGCTGTGGGACCTCCTGGGGAACTGGGGAGGCTGCCCCACAGGGTACCAGCTGGCACCTACAGGTTAAGGCAAACAAGCCAATAGATCACATTGAAGAAGAAGAAGGTGACTGGGAAAATCACTCGTGAGTAGTTATCCAAGCGGTAGACATGGATGAAGAGGCGGCCCTGCTGCCAGCTGCTGGCGTCACAAGTGGGGACCATGCAGCAGTACTTATCGCACCACCTGCTGCAGCCAGCAGAGCGCTGGAGGCGGCTTGGCCTGGCGGCCTGCCGGGCTGGGCAGGATGGGCCTTCATCTTCCTCACTCTCCTCCCACTCGTCCTCCTCGGAGTCCTCAATGTCGCACACAAAAGCTTCCGGATGCTCAATGACAGGGATGCGGACACGGATCGTGGCACGAGGCTAAAAGGAATGAGCGAAGAAATCAAATTGAGTCAAGGGAAGATGGACCAAGCCCAGGTGCTGTCTCAAGGATTCCTGAGGACTCAGAGCTTGGCACCCTGTTTCTTTTCCCACACCCCCACCCCAGAATTTCCACCATCACACCAGAAAATTTACCCAATGCCCCCCAAAGTCCCAGGTTACCCCTCATTACTTGGTGAGCTGGCCACCCATGTGTCATGAGCACCAGTGCCCTACTTGCATGCCTCCATCCTCCAAAGCCTTGCCACCACTCCCATACCAGCTCATACATGGCGAAGTATGGGAGAACCACGGGGCGCCGTCCGGTTGTAGGTCAGGAAGTTGAGCACAGCAAACTCCATCAGAGCACAGAAGCAGAAGACGAAGCAGATGGCAATGTAGAAATCCAAGGCTGTGATATAGGACACGCGTGGGAAATTCTTCCGCGAGAAGGTGCCCAAAGTGGTCATGGTGAGTACAGAGGTGATCCCTGTGAAAGGAGATGAGTGGAGGTGGACGGCACCACTAGCTTATATATTACACTTTGGAAAGGCCCCCAGAAAAGGCAATTCTGTGCTCCAAGGAGATGCCTACCTCACCCACTTACCTAGAGAAGTCCTGGCTGGAGCAGACTCTTTCTTGATCCAAAAGGAAATCCAGGAGACCATTGTGGTCACAGAGGAAGGAACATAGTTATGAAAGGCCACAAAGCCAAATCGCCTGCTCACGTTGAAGTAAAGCGTCATGACTATGAAATCACCTGGAAGATATTTAAAACATACTTCCTCACTATAGCACTGCCACGAGGGTGTCCCACATGCAGAAGGACATGCATACTAAGGGCCCAATAGGGGCTCATGGGATGCCCACCACAGTCCTTGTACAGAGGCACATTAAGGCAATGCCACACACAGAGACACAGAGGAAGCCCGAGAGGAGACTCACTGCCAGGCCCATGGTCAGTTAAGAGTCAAGCCAGGGCTAGAACCTTCCTCAATTCTTTCTCAGTTCACTGTCACACACCCCATATCCATCTTTCCAGGATAGGGAGCAGAATAGTCAAGTGAAAGCAATAAAATCAGTTAGCCCTCTAGATATCAGAACCACATGGCTAATGTCCAGGTGGCTGACTGAGGCCTCCACGTCCACACCCTACTCTAAGCTACCCAGATCTACTCAGCTTCCTTGAGATAGTGTGTGGATATTTATACCAATATTCGAACCCTGGACTCCTGTTCTTAGTCTCTTACCCTAGCCCAAAATGAGTGTTTCAAGAAAATAGAAGAATTAGCTGAAAGTGAAAATTTCAGTCAGTCCTCTAGATGTCAGGTCTGCAGAACATACATCCACAAGGCTGACTGAGGTTTTCGCATTCATTGGGTATCGTGTCCTTGATGTTGGCTCTTAGCCTAGGCAGTGATGGCTTGTGCAGGACCTGAGGACAGCCTCTATCTCCACTTGGCATCTTCTGTTGGACCCATCATGCTGCCTTATAGTCTGACATACCCAAATACTCTGCATGCTTATCATGACCCCCGGAGATTCTGGAGGCCTTTCTGAGGCCAGAATATCTCTTTTTACTCTCAACATCATGTTGGGTTTACAATAGTTCAAATTCTGGCTCCTCAGTGAAACTAAGTTCCAACTCTCCACCTCATTGATGCTGTAGAATTCGCTGGCCTTATTACCTGGGTTTTTAAACCCCTTCAGGGCAGGTCTCATCTGAGCCCCGTTGCTACATTCCTGCCCATCCCAGCCCAGCACAGCCTAGAACCCAGCAGATGCACAGCAACTCTTGCTGCTGCCTGGCAACAGTTCTGTAAAGCAGACCAGAACACTAACCTGTCCATGTGTCCTCCTATTTTAGAAAACAGATCACCTGCCCAGCAAGTCTGGGTATGTTGGGACTGAATGGGAAGACCAGCCTTTCCTACTCACCTTGGCACCACTGACACTCAAGGGGCAAGACTTCTCAGAATCTTCTGGAAAAGGCCAGGAAGTTGCCTGGGGCGAGTTGAATACCTGTGTCCAGAATAGTAGCTTTGCAGATAGAAGTCCTCCTCCGGGGCTGCTGCAGGGACCACTCATCCTTGCCTACTAGCCAGAATGTTATTTATCGAGAT
Organism: Oryx dammah; assembly: GCF_014754425.2. Taxonomy (NCBI): domain Eukaryota; kingdom Metazoa; phylum Chordata; class Mammalia; order Artiodactyla; family Bovidae; genus Oryx; species Oryx dammah. The sequence continues at coordinate 54,917,274 of NW_024070207.1, forward strand.
CCTAGCTCCTTCTCCTGGGGTCTCGACTGCAATTAAAATGGCCCTACTCAGCTATAGCCACTCTGCACAAAACTTTGCTGAGTTGATATATTCTTGTTGCAATAAGATTGATTAGCCTATCGGCTTTTTCTATTTTTGTTTTGTCTATTTCACCAAAGAAGAACCTTCTCTACTTTTTAACAGATGGGAACTTATCCTTTAAGGCCAAGTGAAGGTACTAACACACACTTTCTTATTTCTGAGGAATGGAGGAGCATGGGTAAGGGAAAAAAGATATCTGGGGCTGAGGAGAGAGACGGGGAGAAAAACTAAAGATGCTTTCTGCTCTTATCTGCCTCAGCCAGAGCACAGTTGGTCACTGCACTGTCAGAGGAACACAATGAAAAAGACTGTGTCCAGAGACTGAGACTAGAAGGATGAGTGGAGCCAAAGCTTTGAAGAACAAAGGGGAGGGAAAAGAACTACAGCTGTCTAGTCTATGAAATCTGATCCAGGGTTGGAACTATAATACTGGCTCTTTGATCTTTACCCTGTGGAAAACTGACTAGACTTACTGGAAGCTCAGTAGTTCTAGGGAAAAAGAACTAAGTCTAATGGGTGGAAGTTCCAGAGATTTCCATTTCAGATGAACACAGAGGTTTTTTCTGATGAACAGAGTTGTCCAGTGAAGGAAGAAACTCCCTTGCAAGAAAGCAAAATCCTAATCATGGGTGAATTATGTATCAAAGGCTCAACAGCCAGCAGTGAAAGATGCCTTACTCACTGGAGGTATGGCTCCTGAAGCAGAGGTTCTCTGGTTGAAGGCCTAAGGTGGCCAGAGTACTAAGCTAGCACTGCATTCTGAACTCTTAGGAGCTTAGGACCTAAGTCTACTCCAGACAGAGAGAACTGCCCAGGGACTGACTGAAAGAGTTGGGACCAGTCCCCAAAATAATTATGATACTGAAGAAACTATGATTCAAGATCAACTCATCTCTTGCAGAGGATAAAGGAGGCCTTCTTTCTCTCAAGAACTCTCCTCTCTTCCAAGGAGGGCGGGGTGCTTACCTATTGTCATTGTTGATGAATCTGCCTCTGGGGCTTTGTAGTCACTAGGGTACCATTTTGAAACAATGTACAACCATCTACTAAACGGAACCACTAGTGACTTGAAAGCCCATGGGCCTTTTCTCCTGCCGCTTTTGATGATGGGTCCCCACCTGTCTGGGGAAACCAAGGTGCAGAAAGGTAAGAGGCATGCCAATGGTCAGCCGGCAGAAGAGCAAGGGTCCCAAGTCAAAGGGAGTAAAATTGCTTACCCAGAGCCCCCGAGAAAAAGGAAAGCATTTGTAAAGCAGCCTTCTACCCCTGCCTAGTACTGTGCAAGCAAAGCTCTAGCCAGATGAGCATGGGCTATTCCTCACCCAGGGGTCAACTCAATGAGTAAAGCAAAAGCAGATTTTCTGCCTAGCCACACGGAAGCCAAGCAAGACACCTTCCATGGCAAATGGCTGGCTGGGAGACTGGTTCCATCCGCAGGCTGGAAACGGTGAGGGCAGAGCCGCCACTGCCCTGACTGGTCAGTATATGTGAAAAGGCTGCTCCCAGAGCAGCCCCAGGGAGGCCCCTTGGCTTCTCATTCAGATCACCTAGGAACACAAGCAAAGACACTCACACCTAATTGGGAGCTAGAGTATAATAGACCCAGGACCCTCCCCTTTAGTCCTTATGAGGGACAAGGTCAGAAAACCAATGATCACCATCCAAGTTGAATCCACCACGAAGCCTTTGACAGGAATCTGTGCATGTCAGGGCTGCTCCTTTAAAATAAATGTTGATATGGCAGGTATTGTAGCTGCTGAAACCTCTTCCAGATTATCCCAGCCCTCACATAGCTGATGACAGAATTCCAGCCTCCAACCTCCCATCAGGACAGACTGCATCCCACTCAACTGGAACCACTTGGATTGTTCTGAGTATGGAGAACTCACATGACCTCCATTTCCCCAAGTGTCCAAGTAGGTCAGTTGTAACAAAGCTCTGGAAACCAAAAGGTCTGCATGACAAGGCTAGTTGCAAATTCTGACAGCAACAAAACTTTATCTACTCACCTACCCTCTCCGGGGCTTGGCAAAGCACTTACTTCTTTGCAGATGAGACTGAGATATAGTTACAAAGTCTCAGTTTCCTCTGCAAACAGTTGTAAGTGCTTAGCATTTATAAGACAGGAGCCATGTTCTATATTGTCATAGAATGAGTACATAGCATTTGGACAAATGGATGGCTACCTTCAGTCATCCTTACCACCCTCCTGGGCCTCTGGCTAGCCCTAGCTCAAAGGTGCACTTACCAGCCAGGGTTGTGACAGTTTCAGTCGTGTTGCTCACTCCTGTAAAGTCAAACTGGAAGAGCTTCCAGGAATTACTCTCATTGATCTTAAGCGTGAAATTTTCCCACTCGTAGATTAGGTCATTCTCAGGATAGGAAACTGTAAGGCAATGTGGGAAGACGAGTCATGTGAGTCTGGGAAGCCGAGCTGAGATGTCCAACATCATGGTGTCTGAGCAATGCCCTGGAGTCCTGACTCTGGCTGCACCAGCTGTGGGGCCTTACCTCTCTTACCTCATTGTTGAAGGCCAGCCAGTAAGTGCATTTACTGAGCATTCCTCAGTACCATGCCCTGTGCTAGACACACAGAGATGAGCAAGGCAGGAGCCCTGCCTTCAAACATTCACATTTTATTGAATAAGACAGTGAGTACACATAAATTGTTGGAATTCCTCTGAGAACAAAGGAGGGAAAGACCAGTTGGGAACACACCCAGAAAAGACTATTCTATAGAGTGGGTGACATGCTCAGTAAGTCTTAGAAGTCCAGGATAAATATTCTCTGTACGAATGAGGCTAAAAGGGTGAGGAGTGTGTTCTATGCACAGAAAGGTGAAAATGCCTGATGTATTATGGAAACGTTAAAAGTTCAGGATGGCCGGCTCACAGAAGATGGATGAGGTATGTAGGAGTGGATAGCAGGGGCCAGTTCATGAAGGGCCTTGAGTGCTATTTTAAGCAATTTGGAATTGATTCGAGAGTTCAGGAAGAATTTGAAACTAAGGAGTAACCTAGTCTAGATGATGCTTCCGCTAAGTCACTCTAGCTCTTATATGAGGATGGCCTGTTGACAGGGAGACCAGTTATGGGAGCCCAGTGCAATAACTCAGGCACAATAAAATGAACAAAGGCAGGAGCCAAAGCTGTGGCAGAGAGAATGCAGAGAAACAAAATCAATAGAGATTCTGGAGGGAACACCAACAGGATGTGTTGATTGGATAGATGTAGGAGGTGAAGAAGAAAGAAGCATCAAAGTTCTTGGCGTGGAAAACTGAGTGGTTGATGGTGCCTTTCAATGAGACAGATGGGAACACAGAAGCAATGCATTTGTTTTGAGGGTAGAGGTTAGGAGGAGACCGTGTATTTAATGTTGGACATGGTCAGCTTCAAAGTGCAGATGTTGCAAAGTCCAAGTGGAAGATGACAAAGATCTAAACCAAGATAGTAGTGACAGTGAAGATGGAGAGCAGACATACTTGAGATACACTTTAGAGGTGACTGATTTGAAATGGGGCGGAAAGGAGAAGGAGGAAGCCAACATGAAGCCCAGGTTAAGCAACACAGCATTGTCAGCAGGAAAGATGAGGATGGACTGGGAGGCCCTGGGCAACCTTGGCACCATCTTAAGGGAAAAAAACAAAGGCAGAAAAATGTAAGGGGCAAGGATGAGAAAAAGAAGGGGCCCAGTGTGATGACTCTGGGGTGCCAGAAACCTAAGAATGTACTCACAGCTAGAGAAAGACAGAGGGCAAGAGTGAGAGTCCATTGGAAATTTGAGCATGTGGAGTGAGCATCCAGCCTCAATGGTCATCCTGGAAGGGAGAAAGGAGCCTCATTAGGCTGGCCCTGAACACTTAGGTATCTACCCAGCTTGGGCCTGGGGACCACTGCCAATGAGTGGCAGTGGTGGGATTTGAGACAAAGAGCTCAAAGGAGAGACAAAAAGAGTGGAAGAACAGCTTGGATGTATATGGCTACTCTGGCCTCCATCATCAGAGAAATGAATGGACCAGCTTAGATGGGCTTGTGTTTCTTGCCCATCCCAGCTTCAAGGACCTGCCAACACTCTCCCATTCTTTACCACTTCCCTGGCCCCATATCACCCAGATATCAGTCCCAGCTATGCCACAAATTCAGGCTGTGGCCTTAAGCAATATCTTCTTATTCCGAGGCCTTAGTATGTATGTCTATACACCGAGGGATTGAGCTCATGGTCTGGGAAAGCTGGAGGGGACCTTAGAAGTATCATTTAGGATGAAACCTCAGTCCATGTTTCTTTGGCAAAAATTCTCAGAAGGGGAAGAAGAGTCGCAGGAGGCAAGACTCCAGAAGCTTGACATACCTGATGGTGTACAACACCTTGCCATCCTTGTGGATGCGGACCATCTGGTTGGGCATGGTGATTGAGTGCTCATGGGTCCTCTTAGAATTCCTAAAAAAGGTGTCTGGGACCCACAGCAGGCTCACCAAGTTGCCACTCAGAACAAAGCTCTCAAAGCTGCCATTGAAACGAAGGCGTTCGTCATACCAAGTCTGGCAGAAGGTGATGTCAATGGTGTATTCCTGGTGGCAAGGATAGAAAAGCACACATTTGGGGCTGTGCAGACAAAGAACATTCCTGTGCCATCTTGTGATGGACCTATCTGGTAGACAGGAGCCCACTTAGGTTTGCACAGAGGAAAACAGCATGGGTTTGGGTGAAGGACATTCTCTATTTCCATGTATTCCAGAAAGAAAAAAAAATCCCAAATGAATAGCAATCTGGGAAGACACATTTAACCCAGAAACAGACAGACAATGGTGGCTTAATTGTAAAGGCTGGGCTTAATTGTAAAGGCTGATACTCCCCTGTAGGACTATGATGCTACTCCAGTCAGGCTAACACCATCTGGGCTCCCACCTTTCCATAGCAAATCAAAGATGTCAGGTCAAAATCATTCTAAACATTTACAAACATATGCCCCTTTGATTGCATACAATGAAGTTGCCCCTTTCAGCTTTTATTTGGGGAGCACAGATGTTAATTAACCCACAAGTATTTGGTCTCTAGATATGGTCTATCACATAAATTGTTAAATGAAGCTAGAGATCTGCACCACTGGTATTGAAAGGAGAAAAAAAGAAAAAAAACAGACTCTAACAGAACTGTAGGCAGCTTGAACAGCAAGTACCAGAACAAGGCCAAGGTACAACCTTTAGGGCTAGTTCAATCTCCTTTACCTTTGAGGTCAGAGAGAAAGGAGTCTGTTCGAAATCAAACCAATAGTTAATGGAAACACGGGCTCTGATGCTCAGAGCATCATTGCCATGGCCCTGCCCTGGGACCACCTCCACCTGCCTTACTCTCCAGAGCTTACTCCACTTATTCCAAGAATCCCTTTGGGGGTCAAGGTCCAGTTTTCCTCTGCAGGACCCCTAAGCCTTTCCTGTGAGTTTTCCTGCATCAAATAATGAACACCACCAGCCAGAAACCCACGAGGAGGCCTGTAGAGCCCTCGAGGTTGGGGAGCACGGGTCAAGACCATCTCTGCTTGCCTTTGCTGCTCAGGACACAAGGTGGTGAGAGCCACTGCCCAATTACAAGGAGCCAGCCCCCCAAGACTGAGAATGTTCCCTGGAGGAGTACGGAGAATCACACAAGAAAAAGCCTGACTACCATTCACATGCAGAGCCCCCAGCCCTGCCCTGACAAGCCACACCAGCCCTCATGAGTGGCCTTCAGGGTGGCTCTGCTCTCCTGCATGGCTGGCAGCTCCAAATCAGCCTACAGAACTGCTGAGTAACCAGAGAAAGCATCCCCACTATGGTGCAAACTTGCTCCTGTGCTACACTCCCGGGTTTCAAATAAGCATTTCATTTCCATTTAACTGGATTCCAACTATAAGTTCAGGACACACCAACTGATAATTAACGGTTCAATTTTCCCCAGTCTGACAAGGGGGCTTGTTTTCACTCCCTGAGGACAAATCCTGTGCTCTCCACAACCTCTAATTTATGACTGAAGGGTATTGGAACTCCTCCTCACCAAGCACCACACTCTACAGTATCACCAAAGAAAAACAGGCTATGTACAAGGACTTGGACCTTCCACAGCTTTAAAGAACTATGGGGAACTATGCAGATGGCCAGACTTCTCTGGGAAATTTAATACCACATGAGTGTTCGGAATCTTCTAAAGGCACTTGGCCCAGGCTAAAGCAACATGTTACCAGCCAAAGAAAATCAAGTTGCTGGCTCCTCTTTGGACCAGTTCTGTGCTACACGGCAGGTTCAGTGAGGGCTGGTCATTAAACTGTATCCCTCAGGCTTGTCAGGTAGCAGTCCTCCCCGTGAAATCAGTGCTGCCAACAAGAGTAGGCACACAGCAAAGGCTCTGGCAGATGTTAGAAACAGATTTCCCCAAATTACATCTTACACACATAACAAGGAGGTGGTAGCCACAGATTTTCTACTACTCTTTAGGCCACTTTTGCCATGCTCCCACCAATTATCTGAAAGGTGCCTTTCTTATTAATTAATTAGCCTCCAATTAAAATAAATAAATTTAAATTAAAAAAAGAGTAAATGGTGACTATGATGGTGGGACCAGAGGCCCTCAACCTCTGGCTCAAAACCCAGTATTTCTTGGTTTATCAACAATTTTAGTCAAACTAATTGCTAAATTCATACTCATTTTAGTGGTAAGCACATTGGTGACAGCAATGAATAAATGTGACATCAAGGGAAGAGGGAAAAAAAGCTTTAAAATGTCAACAGAAACTCAAAAAGATCTGACTGCTCTCACATTTCTCTTCTTCCTTCCCCAAAGTTTGTGGCTTCTATCTTGAGCACTCTTTCTCATGCTCTTGTTCACTCTGAGGGAAGCCACCCGCCATACGTGAGCTGCCCTGTGGGGAGGTCCACATGGCAAGGACTGTGGAAAGCCTAGAGATAGTAGCCAGAGAACTAAGCCCTGCCAACAACTACATGAAAACTTAGAAGTGGACCCTCCTTTAGTCAAGTCTTCAGATGACACCCCAGTCCCAACTGACACCTTAACTGCAGCCTTGGGAGACCCTGAAACAGAGAACCCAGCTAAATCATGCTTGGATTTCTAACCCACAGGAGCTGTGACCTAATGATTATTTGTCATTTTAAGATACTATCTTTGGGGTTAATTTTTGCATGAGTGAGTGAATAAAGTCGCTCAGTTGTATCTGACTCTTTGCGACCCCATGGACTACAGCCTATCACGCTCCTCCATCCATGGGATTCTCCAGGCAAGAGTATTGGAGTGGGTTGCCATTTCCTTCTCCAGAGGTTCTTCCCGACCCAGGGATCGAACCCAGGTCTCCTGTATTGCAGGCAGATGCTTTACCTTCTGAGCCTCCAGGGAAGTCCTAATTTTTGCATAGCCGATACATTAAGTACATTGTGACCCAAGAATAAGGCAGTCAAACAAAGCATCACAGTGGGGAACCCCACTCTTGCATTCAACCTATGTAAACACCTTGAGCTTCCATGAATGTTTACTTACCTTTGAGTGTGTATCTGCAACTACTATCTCAGAGCCTAGACGCTTAGCTCACCCAGTCACATGGTGCTTGTTGGGTACCAAGGTGTGTGCTAAAACTGTATCTGCCCTGGGCTAGGCCGAGGCTATGGCAGTGATGGAGTTGGTTACTCCAGTCTTCCTCATTATCAGGCTCCACAGATGAAAGTTACATTTGCAGAACATCTTTTATAATTCATTTGCTCAGCTAACATATACTGGGTCCTTGACATCAAGGAACCCATAGTTGAGAGAGTAAGGCAGATACAGAGTACATAATTACAATGCAATGAGGTAGAGAAGTTCAGGTAAACAACTGTGATATACGCTAAAAGGTCTGAGAGTCAGAGAAAGGAGTGTAGTGTGAGTAAAAAAGGGAGCAACTAATAGTTGTAGAAGGCAGGGAAGATGCCGTGAAAGAGATGTCATTAGAGTTAAATCTTGAAGGATAAGGTGAAAAATTGGAAAAATGCCATCCTAAAGTGGAAATCACTTGAACAAAGGCTCAGAAGCACAAGGTAGCCTGGGAAAACCATATGCTAGCGTGACTAGTGTACATGATCTCTAAAGGAGTGAAAAAAAAAATAAATAAAACTAGAGCCCTGAGTTGGCTGCAGACATGTAGAGCCTTGGCTGCTAGAGTGTGGGGTTGAATTTCATGCTTTAAGCAGGGCTGGGACTACAGGAGGCATGTCACGCAGGAGGCTGGGTTAGTAGGTTGCCTGGGGCAGGCAGAAACCTTGCATTTTGTATACATCAAGTAGGAGCTCATGGAGGCTACCTGGGGAGTACAAAAGGAGATAAGAAACTAGGGAAGAATTCCTAGAGCAAGAGTTGGTAACAAGAGTAAGTCCATAAAAATCATCATCAGAAGAAAAGAGCCATTCCACTGTGTTGTTTAAGTTGCTTTATTATTTTTATTTTGAATGAAATAATGAAAGATACAGTCAGGATTCCGAAGGTCCTTTTCAGGCAGCAAGGGACTTACTACTTTCAGTCTCCTTCTCAAGTCCTTGTCATTTAAATCCCCCCCTCCAAAAGAAAAAAAAAAAACTCTTTTGTTACAGACACAGAAAAAACAAGTACTTGAAAAGCCTCATGGGTCAGCTCCCTAGGCTAGAAGATACTATAAATCAAAGCTCAGTACTCACCATGTCCATGATAGAGAGAGGCCCAAGGGTGTTGACAGACAGTTCGACGGTGACCACAGTGGGTCTCTCTGTAAAGTAAGCAGAAGTGGCAGAGGTAAGTGTCAAACAGAAGTGTGGGGCAAGGGAGGGTGTGGTCAGCGGAAAATAAAGAGGGTAAGGATTGGACTACATGGTTTCAAGATCTGATACCATTTCTTTCTTTCTTTTCTCATGAAAAGGCCCAATTTATAGGCTGTGAAGAGTTGGACATACCTCAAAGGTCAATCATCTAGTCCAGTCATCTCATTTTATAGTTGGAAAAACTGAGGGTGAGAGAAGAGAAAAGTCTAGACCAAACTCAATGGCATTGCTGAAACCAGCACTGACATCTCTTACGTGATACGTGAGCAATAGCTGTTCCTGCCCACGTGCAGGGCACCACCACCTACACCCCAGGCCCATTCTCCACACTTAGGCCCTCAACCCTCCTACCCTCTGGGGCCTGGGAGATTTAAGTCCTGCTACTCACCTCCAATGCCAGGGCGCAGTTTGTAGTCATAGTTATGGAAGATGCCATCCAGGATTTCCGTGGCTGTTGGCATTTTGTCAAGTTTCTTATGGGTACCAACAGCAGTGGGCTTTATTTCTTCAGAGGAGAGTTCCTTTTCAGGAGGCTGGGGCTTTGGGCCATAGACCTTATCATCACTGGCAGAGGATCCCTCCTCTGATTCAACTTGAGGTCCTTCAATGCTAGAACATAAAAACAAACAAGTGAACCTCTGTCCTCCACTCTGAGGGGGCCCAGCTGGTGCCTCCTGGGACAGAGTGAATAAGTCGGCAACCCACAGCATAGTTAAAGAGTACCTGGTAACAGTAAATCAAGAGCCAGATTATTCTTGTTAATTTCTTCTAAAACTTGTGCTCTCCATTGGAACTTCCCATGCTATCCATCTTTAATGGTCATTCTTTATTTAACAAAAATCAATGACAAAAGCACATTCGAGGTTTCAAAATAATATTTCAAGGTAAAAGCAAGAGGACTTGGTTGTATGAGCTCTAGCCAATCAGCTGCCGTTAGTAGTCTTGGTCTCCAGTCTGCCTGACCAGTGCCACCTGGGAGCAAATGGGCAGGCAAAGGGCCAGGGTTGTGAGGAAGGCTCAGGAAAGCCAGAGCACTCTCTCCCAGAGAGGGTCAGAACACTGCATGTCTTTGCTTTAGTGATACTCTACTATATTGCAGCTGGGGGCCAGGGATGGGGGAAGCTCTGAGAACTGAGAGAAAACAAAGATTATCATTTAGGAAATAGACGGCCAACAGGAATCCAACCTGAGTGCCACAGCCAAAATATTACACAAAGAATTAAACTTAAAAATTTTAAAAACTTTAAAAAGCCACCCGCAAATGTATAAAACACAGGAGATATGGTGTTAGAAATCAGAGTCATGCTTCCTTTGCTGGGAGGCAGTGAGGGAGGGGGCACCAGGCAGCTTGAGGTTCTGGTCATATTCCAGTCCCTGATGTGGGTGTTTTGATATCAGTGTGAATCATTTTTGGACAACTCGTTAGCCGTGCACTTATGGTGTGAGCACTTTTCTGCATATATGTTCTAATTTTTTAAAAAAGCATTTTGAAAAATTAAAATGCTAATAAAAATCTGCAAATATATGGACCTTATATGAACCCTGATTTTAAAGGGCAAACCATAAAAAAACAAACCAAACCAAACACAACACAACAAAAAAAATTATGATACATTAAGGGAGATTTGAATATTGACTGGTTAGTTTCTTCAGCGTGAAAACATTCTAAACATTTTTAGTGTAATAGTGGTATTTTATTCTGTTTCTGAAGTCCTTACAATTAGAAATACATACTAAAATAATTACATATGAAATGATATGATGTCTGAGATTTGCTTTAAAAGAATTTAAGCTGGAAATAGAGAGTGGGTGGGATGCATAGAAAATAAGACTGCCTATGAGCTGATAATTAACAAGGCTGGTGATGGGTACATGGAGATTCACTCTACTGTTCCCTGTACTTTTCTATGTCTTTGAAAAAATTTATAATTAAAAGCTTTTTCAAAAGCCATCATCGAAATTAATCTGTGATGTTGGAAGGCAGGAGAGTGTTTTTCTTTGGGGAAGAGGGTGTACTTGGAGGGGGCAGAGTGGTGAAGCTGGTGGAGGTGGGGGAGGGGACAGGCAACTTTCTGTTTCCTGGTCTAGGTGCTGGTTAAATGGGCATGTTTCCTTTGTGAAAACCCACTCCTGATTTCTACACTCTTATATCTCGGTAACACTTACAAAATTATTTTATAGTTTACAAAATCAATTAGACAGCTTGCTCCCTCAAAGAAGGGGTTAACAGGGCAGGAGATGTGGCTATGGCCTCTGTACTGCAGACCAAGGGAAGGCCAACCTGAACAGCACAATGCATGCTCCTACAGTATTTCAAACTCTTAGAATTGCTTAAGTGGCGTCCAGATGTGCCAAGTTGATGCCATTTCTCATGTCTGAGGTGGCTATTTCCCACTGTGGGCAAGGGAAGAACTGGGCTTGGGGAAAGCAATTTCCATTTCTAATCACATATCCAGAGATGCCCTCTTTCCCTGAGGCTCTTCCCTCTGTCCTCTGAATAGATCATGCCAGCCTCTGTGGGGCAGGGGAGGGGGGGCGGGGGGATGGAGAGCTAGGGGACTGCAAAATGTGTGACTTGACTGGGAGTGTGGCATGATTAGGACTGTTAGCCAGAGCCTGCCATGACCCCTCCCAGAAGTCCACAGCCAACCAGAAGAACCCCTGAATTTCAAGAGGCAAACAAACAAGCAAAGGCCCAAAGACCACCACAGTCTCTCTGGTCCCAGACTATGTCTGCCATGAAAATGAGATCAGAGGGTCTTGAGGCTGCTGTCATCTGACAAATTGATTTTGCCAGTAACAAATTTCAAACAAATCAAAAAGCCCCATCATCCTGGGATCTTGGGGTTAAGAAGTTGCTAACAATGAATACACCTTTCCTCAGCTTGCCATTAAGCCAACTTTCATGGCTAGAAATAATAAAAACATGAAAAACACTCATGCACAGGACTCGGGGGGTCTTCCCATGGGGCTTTTCAGGCAACCACATCCCTCTTTATGCAATGGTCCAAGATGGAGCTGAATTTCTGCAACCCCTCCCCCACAGAGGATGCTCAGGAAGCTGGCTGGGGAAAGGGAAGAGAATATGAGAAGGGCCACTGGACTGCTTTTTTTTTCCCCCCATATGAGTCCTCTTTTTCACTTTACAGATGGAGAAACTGAGGCCCAGATGGAGGAAGGAGGTGTGCCCAGTGTCATACAAGTGGTTTCAAGCTGAGCCTGGACCCGAGCTAGGTGGTTCAAGATGGCCCGTGCCAGCACACCCCACTGCCACCTCCCCAGCTCTTTAATGACGACGTCACAGGTTACCATGTGGACAGTGCCTGAACTGACAGTGTGAGTTTCTGCAGTCCTTCCCCCTAGGCTGGAAGGGTAGTTTTCATCACAATAGCCCCTCTTCCTTGTTGGTTTTCTCTCTGCTCCCCTCCCCCCTTCTGCACCCCTATATCCCTCTTTTGCCCCAGTCACCATGTCATCTCTCCCAACTAGTCCAGTTCACATCTAGAGGGATGTGGATGACTGGAAATTCTTAGCACGCATTCAGAAATATTTACCAAGCCCCCTGATGAAGCCAGCCCCCCTTCTCGCCAGGGCACCAATGAGCCAGCAACCAGCTACACAGCCCTGCCCCTGATGAGCTGAAGTATTCTTGGGTGGGGAGAGAAGCCATCTCCCCAGTACCCCGCCCCGAAACAAAAAAGCAAGACCAATCTAGTGGTGGAGGCTTCTAGAAAGATCAGGAAGCTTAGGAACTTGTGACAGTTGCAGCTGAATGGAAAACCATCTAAAAAATGTGAAGCAGTCCTCTTTCACTCTCAGAAGCCAGAGATTCAGGGGATAACCTTCCTGGCAAAGTCCCAGGACCCCAGGAAGGTGTGAGGGAAGCCGGCTGCTCCAAGGAAAACCTGCTATTGATCTTTGGAAGAGTGGGAGGGGTTGAAATGCAGGATCCAAAACCACAGACCTCCGAGATGACCATTCTTGACCCCTGGCTCCAGTCAGCCAAGACCCAGCAGGGCGTCTGGGGGCATTAGGGAGGAAGAGGGAATCTGGCGGTAGCGGGGGATGGGGTGGACAGCTGGGGTGGGAACTCTTGGACTAAACCAAGGCTCTTGCCTGGGACTGGCACCAAAAGGAGCGGCGGGAAGGGAAGCAAATAAAGTCAGAGTTGTCTGGCACGGTGCCTGGTACTCACTAGGCGCTCAGAAAAGAGAAAAAACAATTTTTTTTTCGAACGAGAGAACACACTAGCCAACAACACTCAAACATTTTAAGCAGTTCCTTCCCCCTGCCCGCACACCTCTCTGGGCGCCACGTTCCCAAAGTCCCCCCAGTTCCCAGAGGCGCGAACCTGCCCAGGCCGGTCACCTCTTCCCAGGGAAGGCTGGGGGGCGGGGGGGTGGGGGGTAGGACGCGATCGGTCCCAGGCCGCTGCAGTGGTTTGGAAAGGGGGGGTCCCCAGGGGGTAAAGGGAGGGGGCACGGGAGCGGCCAGGTGACAGGCGTCCCGTCTTCCTTCCTGGGCGCCCCTTCAGGGGCCCGGGGCTCCCATCCTAGGGGAAGCGAGGCGAAGGCCGACTGCATGCGTCGAGCGGACGCGGGACCAGGGTAGATCATGCGAGGGCCTGGGGCAGGCGGGGAGTGGGGCTCGAGGAACACGGCATGCGGGGGTTCTCAGGAACTGGCCTCACTCCGGGGGAGAGGGAGCGGGGCCTGGGCGGGGACTCCTGGGTCCAGGGCTGGAGACTCACCACGGAAGGATTACCAGCGTGCCCAAGAGGATCAGGAGAACTTTGGTCGACATTGCGGCGGGGACCGGCGCGACCACCTGTGCGGAGGTCGCTGCGCGCGGTCTGGCCGCACTGAGCGCGGCGTGTAGGGTTTTGTCGGGCTCCAACTTTCACTCCTCCCACTCGCCCCGCCCCGCACCCCCCATCCTGGCTCCTCCCCCTAAGCCCCGATGGAAATGTCCGACGACGTGTACGCGGCTGCGGCAGAGGGAGGGGTGGCTCCGGCCAGGCGCGGGGAGGAGGAGAGAGACAAGGAAGAAGCCTGGTCGCCAAGGCCCCCCGCCCCCCACCGCCACCGCTGCGGAGCTGCCAGACAGCCAGGGGCGGGGGACGTGAGGGAGGGAGGAGGAGGCGAGCCGGCAGTGCGCGGGCCCCAGGCGGGGAAACCGGCGGGCCGCCGCTGCGGCTGGGAGAAAGACTGCAGGCTGGGCCTGGCAGGGGCAAGATGCGGGTGCTGCGACCCCCGCCCCTGCCAGCCCGCTGGTGCGCCATGGGATCGCACTGTGGCTTCCAGCCCCTGTCTTCCCGTGCCCCTCGCCACAACCTGTTGCACCTTATCACTTTCCCAAGTCCCCTGGCCTCTGAGATTTCCCCCCACCCTCACTCCACACCTTCCAGCCCTTCAGAGCACATTCCTGGGAGTCCAAAGGAACCTGGGTAATTTAGCACCTTCCTTGGCACAGGGGGGAAAAAGAGACCTGAGAGTCTTTCCAGGAAACTCTGATCTGAGTTAGTTACTCCGTGGGCCATTTCCCAGGTATTTGGGGTGGAGGAGGACCCACCACCAAAGGACCAGTCCAAGGCATTCACTGGAGGACTTTTTCTGAACCCAAAGGAAACTGACGGCAATTTGGCTCCCAGTTCAGCGCCGGGGCCTGGATGTGAGAGGGAGCACCTGGAGGAGGAGGGGGAGCTTGGAAACCCCCTTTCCCAGATTGACTGCCCCTATCTTTCCAGAGACTTGGCTCCTGGTGACCTCCAGAGGAAGTGAGAAGCCCCTAGAGGTGGGGGATGGGATCACTAACCCCTTTCACAGGGAACATCTCAAGTCTCTCTCAAGCATCCTTGGACTTTGTCTTTCTCACCTAGAAGCTCATGATTCACTTCAGAGGGGAAGGGATTGCAGAGATCTCCCTGTGGAGTTGAGGCCAAACACTAGCAGCATCTTCAGGTGTTGCTGTACAAGGGGTTGTGAGCTCCTTGGACAGGCTTTGCTGTTGTTGGGCTCAGTCGCTAAGTCATGTCCGACTATTTGCGACCCCGTAGACTGTAGCCCACCAGGCTCCTCTGTCCATGGAATTTTCCAGGCAAAAATATTGGAGAAGTTTGCTATTTCCTCCTCCAAGGGATATTCCCGACCCAGGAATCAAACCTGCGTCTTTTGCGTCTCCTGCATTGGCAGGAGGATTCTTTACAACTGAGCCACCTGGGAAGTCCTGGTTTCGCTGTCGCATGCTAATCTAATACATTTTCTCCATCACCCCACCACCATCTCATCACGATACTTTGTCATCTTCAAGACAGTGCTCACTAACTGATGATGTTCTTGGGCATTTGTTTGTGAGATTGTTTATAGAATGTTTTGTCACTGGAGTAAGCTCAGTGCCAAAAAAAGAAAACCAAACAAAACCGTACAAAGAGTCTGTCTGGTTTTTCACCATATCCCTGAAACTTAAGATGAGTTTTGGGCACACAGTAGGCACCTGACAAAGATTTGTTACTGGCCTATGTGCAGTTGTGTGTGTCTTAGCGCCACTGATTTCACTGGTATCTTCTCCCTTCAGACTTTGCAAGAGAGAAGAGACTGTAGGATACATTCAGGCATGCTGTGTATATCCTTCCCAGCCATGCGGCAGGGCCAGCCTTGTGGGCATGTGGCCTGTGCAGCGCAACACGGCCCTACACACAGAGGTGCCTCATGCTTTCATGCTTTGTCACTTTCTTGAAATTCTTAATAATTTTTGAATAAGTGGCCCTGCATTTTTATGTTTCCCCAGGGCCCTGCAAGTTATGTAGACACTCTTGCCCTAGGAAACTCTGGGCTGGATGAAGCACAAGCTGGAATCAAGAGTGCCAGGAGAAATATCAATAACCTCAGATATGCAGATGACACCACCCTTATGGCAGAAAGTGAAGAAGAACTAAAGAGCCTCTTGATGAAAGTGAAAGAGGAGAGTGAAAAAGTTGGCTAAAGTTCTACATTCAGAAAACGAAGATCATGGCATCCGGTCCCATCAATTCATGACAAATAGATGGGGAAACAGTGGAAACAGTGGCTGACTTTATTTTGGGGGGCTCCAAAATCACTGCAGATGGTGATTGCAGCCATGAAATTAAAAGACGCTTACTCCTTGGAAGGAAAGTTGTGACCAATCTAGATAGCATATTCAAAAGCAGAGACATTACTTTACTGACTAAGGGTCCGTCTAGTCAAAGCTATGATTTTTCCACTAGTCATGTATGGATGTGAGAGTTGGACTATACAGAAAGCTGAGTGCCAAAGAATTGATGCTTTTGAACTGTGGTGTTGGATAAGACTTTTGAGAGTCCTTTGTACTGCAAGGAGATCCAACCAGTCCATACTGAAGGAAATCAGTCCTGGGTGTTCACTGGAAGGACTGATGTTGAAGCTGAAACTCCAATATTTTGGCCACCTGATGCAAAGTGCTGACTCATTTGAAAAGAACCTGATGTTGGGAAAGATTGAAGGCAGGAGGAGAAGGGGATGACAGAGGATGAGATGGTCAGATGGCATCACCGACTCGATGGACATGAGTTTGAGTGAACTCCGGGAGTTAGTGACGGACTGGGACGCCTGGCATGCTGCGGTTCATGGGGTCGCAAAGAGTCAGACACAACTGAGCAACTGAACTGAACTGAACTTGCTCTAGGAACACATGCTGCAGAGCAGGGAACAAGCAAGCACAGAGCATTCCTAAGCCTACTAGAAGGGGAAATCTGCCTTTCTATTCAGCACCAGACTGCTGCAGAGAGAGGTGATTTTGCACTTACTGTACCCAGTCTTGGACTTGAAATGTCTTGTATGCACGTATTCCATCTTTTCCTCTACTGACACTGGAGCTCCAAGAATCAAAGGTTTCTCTGATTTACCTGGATTCCTGTGGGTTGAAAGCAGTGCCCCAATACTTAAAAATTGTATTTGTTGAATGAATGACTGAATCCAGGCAACAAAAGAGGCAGACGGTTCCAGCTTCCCATTAGACCACCCAGCCAGGGCACCTTTCTCTTCAAAGGACTGAGACTGTTGCACTTTGCCATCCCCCTTATAAAGCTCATCCACAGGATGACTGCAAGGACCTTTGGACACTCTGGGATTCTCCAAGTATTTGCCATGTGTTGCTCTTTGCCAGGTCCTAGACTTGGTGATGATGGATATACAGCAAGGCCTCAAACACAGTCACGTGTATTTCAAGAGAGGAGAGGGGATTTCTCTCAGAAATTACTAGTGCATGGTTCAGTTCACTTCAGTCGCTCAGTCATGTCTGACTCTTTGTGACCCCATAGACTGCAGCATACCATGCTTCCCTGTCCATCACTAACTCCCAGAACTTGCTCAAACTCAGGTCCATTGAGTCGGTGATGCCATCCAAACATCTCATCCTCTGCCGTCCCCTTCTCCTCCTGCCTTCAATCTTTCCCAACATCAGGGTATTTTCAAATGAGTCAGTTCTTTGCATCAGGTGGCCAAAGTATTGGAGTTTCAGCTTTAGCATCTGTCCTTCCAATGAATCTTCAGGACTGATTTCCTTTAGGATTGACTGGTTTGATGTCCTTGCAGTCCAAGGGACTCCCAAGAGTCTTCTCTAACATCACAGTTCAAAAGCATCAATTCTTTGGTGCTCAGCTTCTTTATGGTCCAACTCTCACACCCATACATCACTACTGGAAAAATGATAGCTTTGACTAGACGGATCCTTGTCAGCAAAGTAAAGTCTCTGCTTTTTATATGCTGGCTTCCCTGATAGCTCAGTTGGTAAGGAATCTGCCTGCAATGCAGGAAATCCTGGTTCGATTCCTAGGTCAGGAAGATCCCTTGGAGAAGGGATAGGCTGTTCACTCCAATATTATTGGGCTTTCCTTGTGGCTCAGCTGGTAAAGAATCTACTTGCAATGCAGGAGGCCTGGGGGAGACCTGGGTTTGATCCCTGGGTTGGGAAAATCCCGTGGAGAAGGGAAAGGCTACCCACTCCAGTATTTTGGCCTGGAGATTGAGACACAACTGAACAACTTTCACTCACTCACTCTAGGTTGGTTATAGCTTTTCTTCCAGGGAGCAAGCATCTTTTAATTTCATGGCTGCAGTCACCATCTGAAGTGATTGTGGAGCCCAAGAAAGTAAAGTCTGTCACTGTTTTCATTGTTTCCCCATCTATTTGCCATGAAGTGATGGGACTGGATGCCATGTCTTAGTTTTTTGAATGCTGAGTTTTACAGCAGGTTTTTCACTCTCCTCTTTAGTTCCTCTTCACTTTTGCCATAAGAGTGATGTCATCTGCATATCTGAGGTTATTGATATTTCTCCCAGCAATCTTGATTCCAGCTTGTGCTTAATCCAGTCTGGCATTTCACATGATGTACTCTGCATATAAGTTAAATAAACAAGGTGACAATATACAGCCTTGATGTACTCCTTTCCCAGCTTGGAACCAGTCTGTTTTTCCATATCCATTTCTAACTGTTGCTTCTTGACCTGCATACAGATTTCTCAGAGGGCAGGTAAGTTGGTCTGGTATTCCCATCTCTTGAAGAATTTTCCACAGTTTGTTGTGATCCACACAGTCAAAGGCTTTGGTGTAGAAAATAAGGCAGAAGTAGATGTTAATCTGGAACTCTCTTGCTGTTTCTATGATCCAACGGATGTTGGCAATTTGATCTCTGGTTCCTCTGCCTTTTCTAAATCCAGTTTGAACATCTGGAAGTTCTCAGTTCACATACTGTTGAAGCCTCGCTCTCGCCCCTAAATGCCATATTTCTTATGTGTAAAATGGGAGATGCAATGCTTTCCAGTTTACAAGGAATTTGTGAGGATTCAATGGTATAGATCATGTAAAGCCTTTAGCACAGGTTCCAGCAATGCAGCAAAACTAATGTGCCATTCTCACCATTCCTATAATTAGTTCATAACTGATAAATACCAGTGTAGGCACAGTTGGTATCCCTGGGGTCTTGAACATCACCTAGGAAGAGCTTCAGTTCAGTTCAGTTCAGTTCAGTCGCTCAGTCGTGTCCGACTCTTTGCGACCCCATGAATCGCAGCACGCCAGGCCTCCCTGTCCATCACCATCTCCCGGAGTTCACTTAGACTCATGTCCATCGAGTCTGTGATGCCATCCAGCCATCTCATCCTCGGTCGTCCCCTTCTCCTCCTGCCCCCAATCCCTCCCAGCATCAGAGTCTTTTCCAATGAGTCAACTCTTCTCATGAGGTGGCCAAAGTACTGGAGTTTCAGCTTTAGCATCATTCCTTGCAAAGAAATCCCAGGGCTGATCTCCTTCAGAATGGACTGGTTGGATATCCTTGCAGACCAAGGGACTCTCAAGAGTCTTCTCCAACACCACACTTCAAAAGCATCAATTCTTTGGCACTCAGCCTTCTTCACAGTCCAACTCTTACATCCATACATGACTACTGGAAAAACCATAGCCTTGACTAGACGGACCTTAGTCGGCAAAGTAATGTCTCTGCTTTTGAATATACTATCTAGGTTGGTCATAACTTTTCTTCCAAGGAGTAAGCGTCTTTTAATTTCATGGCTGTAATCACCATCTGCAGTGATTTTGGAGCCCAGAAAAGTAAAGTGTGACCCTGTTTCCACTGTTTCCCCATCTATTTCCCATGAAGTGATGGGACCGGATGCCATGATCTTCGTTTTCTCAATGTTGAGCTTTAAGCCAACCTTTTTGCTCTCCTCTTTCACTTTCATCAAGAGGCTTTTTAGCTCCTCTTCAGTTTCTGCCATAAGGGTGGTGTCATCCGCATATCTGAGGTTATTGATATTTCTCCCGGCAATCTTGATTCCAGCTTGTGTTTCTTCCAGTCCAGCGTTTCTCATGATGTACTCTGCATATAAGTTAAATAAGCAGAGTGACAATATACAGTCTTGACGTACTCCTTTTCCTATTTGGAACCAGTCTGTTGTTCCATGTCCAGTTCTAACTGTTGCTTCCTGACCTGCATACAGATTTCTCAAGAGGCAGGTTAGGTGGTTTGGTATTCCCATCTCTTTCAGAATTTTCCACATTTTATTGTGATCCAAGATCTTACCAAGGAGCAAGAGGCCAGCCCCAGATATACACCACAGAGCAAGACCTTGTCCCAAGATAGTAGAAATGGAGTGGACAAAACAGGACTCTAGACCTCAGAAAATTGGACCACTCTGTGAGAATCTCAGGCTGGTGGTACTCAGGCCCAGTCTACATGGGAGAGGAGAGGCATGCCTGGGGATGGAGACTGAGAGTCATCAGCACATGGATGCTGTTCAAAGTTATTTGTCCGGATGAAGTCATCTAAGAAGAAAGCAAAGGGGCTTAAACTTGAGTCCTGAGAAGGTTGTCGTAGCAGCCAACAGAAGAGCAGACATTTCTATTTGGATGGCATGTTCAACAACATTCTTGTAAGGGAAGGGTTGAATGGTGTTCATTGAGTTTATCAACAGGGAACCTGGCATGAGCTATTGCAGTGGGGCATTGGATGACTCGAATAAGTATGGGTAGAAAGCAGGAACCAAACGTAAGGGGTGGTGGGTGTCATGTCTTCTTCTCTGAGCTACTAAGGCCTGGACCAAGGCCTTGGAGAGGAAGAGAATGAGATTCAAGGAAGGGACTAACAATGTTGGCAAATGATACTGGGCAGCAGTTGAGAATAATGGGGTCCAGAAATTGTTGTCTGTGAGAAGTAAATGTAGGAGGTATGGATGTGGGGTCAGAAAACATAGACAGCTTCTCAAGAATTTTACCATGAAGGGGTACAGAGTGCAACAATTAGAGGAAAGCAAATATTTGAAGCATTTTGATTTTGGTGTTTTAAAGACAAATGAGACACAAGCATGTTTACTGGCTAAAAGAAAGAAACCAATTGAGAGGAAGAGCAAGAAACTATAGAGAAACAAGGACGATCGTAAGGAGGTAGTTGGGAATGATCACATCCCCGTGTGCAGAACTGGTGTGCCAGTGCAGATGGGCACCTCTTCCTCACAGGAGGAGGGGACGGGAGGAAAGGGAAGGGAAGAGACAGGCTCATTCATTCATTCAAGTAACATTTGTCATGTGTGTGCTAAGAAAAGCAAAAAGTAAATGAAAATTCCTGCCCTTGTAGGGCATACGTTCCAGAGGGAGGAGACCAACCACTATATATCTATATATGACTACAGCCTGCCAGGCTCCTCTGTCCATGGGATTCTCCAGGCAATTATACTGGATACTGGAATGGGTTGTCATTTCCTTCTCCAGGGGATCTTCCTAACCCAGGGATCAAACCCAGGTCTCCCGCATTGCAGGCAGATTCTTTACCCACTGAGCTATGAGGGAAACCCATATATACGAGACCAACCACTATATATATATATATATATATGCAAATTTATAACATAGCCTAATGGCTTAGAGAAAAATAACAGGCAGACTGAGGTAAGTCAGACTGGAGAGTGGGTTACAATTTTACATAAGATGGTCAGGGAGAGCATCACTGAGGTGGCACTGGACTATGCAAATGTCTGAAGGGAGAGTGCTCTAGAACAAAGGAACAAACAGTAAAAATTATGTAAGGTCAGAACATACTGAGCATTCCAGGAACAACAGGAAAACTGGTGTGGCTGCAGTAGAGTGAACAAAGAAGAAATATTAAAATAGTAGGAGGTGAGGTCAGAGAGATAACAAAACAGGGCCAGCAAATCATGAGACACTATACAGGGTGATGGCATGGATATATAGTGAGAAGGGTTCAGACTCTCGATATATCGTAAAGGTAGCACCAATAGGATTTCCTGACAGATAATATGTATGAGGTGTGCAAGGAAGAAAAAAGATGAAGGATAGAATTGCCATCTGCTGAAATAGGAAAGGCTATGGACAGAACAGTGTTTGTTTGTTGCTTACTTTGTTTTGCTGGAATGTTGTTTTCTGTTTCATTTTATTTTGTTTTGTTTTTTGGTAGATAGGTAGGAAGTTTAGTTTCAGATGTTGAATATGAGGTGGCTCCCTCAATTTCCTAGTATAGATGCATTTATGAGTCTGAAGTTTGTATGAGAAAAAAGTGTCAGTTCTGTTCAGTTGCTCAGTCATGTCCGACCCTTTGTGACCCCATGAATCGCAGCACGCCAGGCCACCCTGTCCATCACCAACTCCCGGAGGTTACCCAAACTCATGTCCATCGAGTCGGTGATGTCATCTAGCCATCTCAGCCTCTGTCATCCCCTTCTCCTCCTGCCCTCAATCCCTCCCAGCATCAGGATCTTTTCAAGTGAATCAACTCTTCGCATGAGGTGGCCAAAGTACTGGAGTTTCAGTTTTAGCATCAGTCCTTCCAATGAACACCCAGGACTGATCTCCTTTAGGATGGACTGGTTGGATCTCCTTGCAGTCCAAGGGACTCTCAAGAGTCTTCTCCAACACCACACTTCAAAAGCATCAGTTCTTCGGTGATCAGCTTTCTTCACAGTCCAACGCTCACATCCACACATGACCACTGAAAAAACCATAACCTTGACTAGACGGAACTTTGTGGGCAAAGTAATGTCTCTGCTTTGCAATATGCTATCTAGGTTGGTCATAACTTTCCTTCCAAGGAGTGTCTTCTAATTTCATGGCTGCAGTCACCATCTGCAGTGATTTTGGAGCCCCCCAAAATAAAGTGTGACCCTGTTTCCACTGTTTCCCCATCTATTTCCCATGAAGTGATGGGACTGGATGCCATAATCTTCATTTTCTGAATGTTGAGGTTTAAGCCAACTTCTTAATTCTCCTCTTTCACTTTCATCAAGAGGCTTTTTAGTTCCTCTCCACTTTCTGCCATAAGAGTGGTGTCATCTGCATATCTGAGGTTATTGATATTTCTCCTGGCAATCTTGATTCCAGCTTGTGCTTCTTCCAGCCCAGTGTTTCTCATGATGTACTCTGCATATAAGTTAAATAAGCAGGGTGACAATATACAGCCTTGATGGACTCCTTTTCCTATTTGGAACCAGTCGTTGTTCCATGTCCAGTTCTAAATATTGCTTCCTGACCTGCATATAGGTTTCTCAAGAGGCAGGTCAGGTGGTCTGGTATTCCCCTCTTTCAGAATTTTCCACAGTTTATTGTGATCCACACAGTCAAAGGCTTTGACATAGTCAATAAAACAGAAATAGATGTTTTTCTGGAACTCTCTTGCTTTTTCCATGATCCAGCAGATGTTAGCAATTTGATCTCTGGTTCCTCTCCCTTTTCTAAAGCCAGCTTGAACATCTGAAAGTTCATGGTTCACGTATTGCTGAAGCCTGGCTTGGAGAATTTTGAGCATTACTTTACTAGTGTGTGAGCTAAGTGAAATTGTGCAGTAGTTTGAGCATTCTTTGGCATTGCCTTTCCTTGGAATTGGAATGAAAACTGACCTTTTCCAGTCCTGCGGCCACTCCTGAGTTTTTCAAATTTGTTGGCATATTGAGTGCAGCACTTTCACAGCATCATCTTTCAGGATCTGAAAAAGCTCAACTGGAATTCCATCACCTCCACTAGCTTTGTTCGTAGTCATGCTTCCTAAGGCTTACTTGACTTTACATTCCAGGATGTCTGGCTCTAGGTGAGTGATCACACCATCATGATTATCTGGGTCATGAAGATCATTTTTGTACAGTTCTCCTGTGTCTTCTTGCCACCTCTTCTTAATATCTTCTGCTTCTGTTAGGTCCATACCATTTCTGTCCTTTATCGAGCCCATCTTTGCATGAAATGTTTCCTTGGTATCTCTAATTTTCTTGAAGAGATCTTTAGTCTTTCCCATTCTGTTGTTATCCTCTATTTCCTTGCATTGATCTCTGAGGAAGACTTTCTTATCTTTCCTTGCTATTCTTTGGAACTCTGCATTCAGATGCTTATATCTTTCCTCTTCTTTGCTTTTCGCGTCTCTTCTTTTCACAGCTATTTGTAAGGCCTCCTCAGACAGCTGTTTTCCTTTTTTTTTTTTTTTTTTTTGCATTTCTGTTCCATGGAGATGGTCTTGATCCCTGGCTGTGCAGGGCCACCCAAGACAGATGGGTCATAGTGAAGAGTTCTGACAAAATGTAATCCACTGGAGGAGGGAATGGCAAACTACTCCAGTGTTTTTCCTGTGAGAACCCATGAGCAGTATGAAAGGCAAAAAGATATGACACTGGAAGATGAGCCCCCCAGATGGGAAGGTGTCAAATATGCTCCTAGGGAAGAGCAGAGGGCACTTAGCAATAGTTCCAGGAAGAATGAAGCAACTAGACTAAAGCTGAAGTGAAGATCATCTGTGGATGTGTCTGGTGGTGAAAGTAAAGTCCGATGCTGTAAAGAACAGTATTGCATAGGAACCTGGAATGTTAGGTCCATGAATCAAAGTAAATTGGATATGGTCAAGCAGGAGATAGCAAGAGCGAATATCAACATCTTAGGAATCAGTGAACTAAAATGGACAGGAATGGGTGAATTTAATTCAGATAACCATTATATCTACTACTGTGGGTGGGAATCCATTAGAATAAATGCAGCAGCCACATAGTCAACAAAAGAGTCCAAAATGCAGTTCTTGGGTGCAATCTCAAAAATGACAGAATGACCTCAGTTCATTTCCCAGGCAAACCATTAAACATCACAGTAATCCAAGACTATGCCTCAAACACTGATGTCGAAAAAGCTGACGTTGACCAGTTCTATGAAGACCCACAAGACCTTCTAGAACTAACATTAAAAAAAAAAGAAAAAGAAAGAAAGATGTAATTTCCACCACAGGGGATTGGAATGCAAAAGTAGGAAGTCAAGAGATATCTGGAGTAACAGACATGTTTGGCTTTGAGTACAAAATGAAACATGCTGGCAAAGGGTAACAGAGCTTTGCCAAGACAACAGATTGGTCATAGCAAACACCCTTTTCCAACAACACAAGAGATGGCTCTAGAAATGGACATCACCAAATGGTCATTATTGAAATCAGAATTATTATATTCTTTGCAGCCATAACTAGAGAAGCTCTATATGGTCAGCAAACGCAAAATGAGGAGCTGACTATGGCTCAGACCATCAGCTCTTTATTGCAAAATTCATACTTGAATTGAAGGAAGTAGGGGAAACCTCTAGGCCATTCAGGTGTGACCTAAATCAAATCCCTTATGGTTATACAGTGGAGGTGACAAATAGATTCAAGGGATTAGATCTGGTAGACAGAGTGCCTGAAGAACTATGGACAGAGATTTGTAACACTGTAAAGGAGTTAGTGACCAAAACCATCCCCAAGAAAAAGAAATGAAAGACGGCAGTGTTTGTCTGAGGAGGCTTTACAAATAGCTGAGGAAAGAAGAGAAATGAAAAGCAAAGGAAAAAAGGAAGGATATTCCCAACCAAATGCAGAGTTCCAGAGAATAGCAAGGAGAAATAAGAAACCTTCTTAAGTGAACAGTGCAAAGATATAGAAGAAAACAATAGAATGGGAAAGACTAGAGGCCTTTTCAAGAAAATTGCAGGTATCAAGGGAAAATTTCATTCAAGGATGGGCATGATAAAGGACAAAAATGGTAAGGACCTAACAAAAGCAGGGAAGATTAAAAAGAAGTAGCAAGAATACACAGCAGAACTGTTCAAAAAAAGGTCTTAATGAACAGGATAACCATGATGGTGTGGTCACTCACCTAGAGCCAGAAATCCTGGTGTGTGAAGTCACGTGGGCCTTAGGAAGCATTACTACAAACAAAACTAGTGGAGATGATGGAATTCCAGCAGAGATATTTCTTCAGTGCTAAAAGATGCTGCAGTTAAAGTGCTGCACTCAATATGTCAGCAAATTTGGAAAACTCAGCAGTGGTCACAGGACTGGAAAAGGTCAGTTTTCATACCAATCCCAAAGAAAGGCAATGCCAAAGAATGTTCAAACCAACATAGAATTGTGCTCATTTTGCATGCTAGCAAGGTAATGTTCAAAATCCTTCAAGCTAGGTTTCAGCAGTTTGTGAACCAAGAACTTCCAGATGTACAAGCTGGATTTAGTAAAGACAGAGGAACCAGAGATCAAGTTGCCAACATCTGCTGGATCATAGAAAAAGCAAGGGAATTCCAGAAAAAAAAATATATATTTCTGCTTCATTGACTACACTAAAGCCTTTGACTGTGTGGATCACAACAAACTGGAAAATTCTTACAGATGGGAATACCAGACCGCCTTACCTGTCTCCTGAGAAAAATGTGTGCAAGTCAAGAAGCGACAATTAGAACCGGACATGGAACAATAGACTCATTCCAAATTGGGAAAGGAGTTATCAAGGCTGTATATTGTCACCCCACTTATTTAAATTATATGCAGAGTACATCATGGGAAATGCCAGGCTGGATGAAGCACAAGCTGGAAACAAGTTTGCCTGGAGAAATATCAACAACCACAGATATGCAGATGATATCACTCTAAAGGCAGAAAGCAAAGAGGAACTAAACAGCCTCTTGATGACAATGAAAGAGGAGAATGAAAAAGCTGACTTGAAACTCAACATTCAAAAAGCTAAGATCATGGCATCTGGTCCCATCAGTTCATAGCAAATAGATGGGGAAACAATGGAACCAGTGACAGATTTTGTTTTCTTGGGCTCCAAAATCACTGTGGATAGTGACTTCAGCCACGAAATTAAAAGACATTTCCTCCTTGGAAGAAAAGCTATGACAAATCTCAGTTCAGTTCAGTTTAGTCATTCAGTTGAGTCCAACTCTTTGTGACCCCATGGAGTGAAGCACGTCAGGCATCTCTGTCCATTACCAATTCCCGGAGTTTACTGAAACTCATGTCCATTTAGTCGGTGATGCTATCCAACCATGTCATCCTCTGTCATCTCCTTCTCTTCCTGCCTTCAATCTTTCCCAGCATCAGAGTCTTTTCAAATGAGTCAGTTCTTAGCATCAGGTGGCCAAAGTATTGGAGTTTCAGCTTCAGCATCAGTCCTTCCAATCAATATTCAGGACTGATTTTATTTAGGAAGGATTGTTTGGATCTCCTTGCAGTGCAAGGAACTGTCAAGAGTCTTCTCCAACACCACAGTTCAAAAGCATCAATTCTTTGTCACTCAGCTTTCTTTATAGTCCAACTCTCACATCCATGCATGACTACTGGAAAACCCATAGCTTTGACTAGACAGACCTTCGTTGGCAAAGTAATGCCTCTGCTTTTTAATATGCTATCTAGGTTGATCACAACTTTTCTTCCAAAGAGCAAGCGTCTTTTAATTTTATGGCTGCACTCACCATTTGCAGTGATTTTGGAGCACCACCCCCCCACCAAAAAAAAGAGCCTCTCACTGTGTCCATTGTTTCCCCATCTATTTGCCATGAAGAGATGGGACCAGATGCCATGATCCTGGTTTTCTGAATATTGAGTTTTAAGCCAACATTTTCACTCTCCTCTTTCACTTTCATCAAGAGGCTCTTTAGTTCTTCTTCACTTTCTGCCATAAGGGTGGTGTCATCTGCGTGTCCGAGGTTATTGATATTTCTCCTGGCAATCTTGATTCCAGCTTGTGCTTCATCCAGCCCAGCATTTCTCATGATGTACTCTGCTTATAAGTAAAGTAAGCCGGGTGACAATATACAGCCTTGACCTACTCCTTTCCCGATTTGGAACCAGTCTGTTGTTCCATGTCCAGTTCTAACTGTTGCTTCCTGACCTGCATACAGATTTCTCAGAAGGCAGGTCAGGTGGTCTTGTATTCCCATCTCTTTAAGAATTTTTCACAGTTGACAAACCTAGAAGCCATATTAAAAGACATCACTTTGTTGACGAAAGTCTATATAGTCAAAGCTATGGTTTTCCCAATAGTCATGTATGAATGTGAGAGTTGGACCACAAAGAAACCTGAGTGCTGAAGAATCAATGCTTTAGATCTGTGATGTTAGAGAAGACTCTTGAGAGACCCTTGGAAAGCAAAGAGATCAAAGCAGTCAATTCTAAAGGAAATCAACCCTGAATATTCATTGGAAAGACCGATGCTGAACCTGAAGCTCCAATAATTTGACCACCTGATGCAAAGAACTGATTCATTGGAAAAGACCCTAATGCTGGGAAATATTGTGGGCAAGAAGAAAAGGGGTTGATAGAGGATCAGATGCTTGGATAGCATCACTGACTCAATGAACATGAGTTTGAGCAAACTCTGTGAAGGACAGGGAAATCTGGCATGCTGCAGTCTATGAGTCCCAAAGAGTTGGACACAACTGAGTGACTAAAGAATAACAGCAGCAAAGAAATAAAATTGGGAATCATCAGCATAGAGAATGCATTTAAAGCCATGGGACTGAATGAGATGATCATCGGAATAAGTGTAGCTAGAGAAAAGAAGTGAATCAAGGACTGAGCTCCTAGTTTTTTAAGGAATTTCCATACTGTTCTCTGCAGTGGCTGTATCAATTTACATTCCCACCAACAGTGCTAGAATGTTCCCTTTTCTCCACATCCTTTCCAGTATTTATCATTTGTAGATTTTTTGATGATGGCCGTTCTGAGCGGTCCTAGGTAATATTTCGTAGTAGTTTTGATTTGCATTTCTCTAATAATGCATGCTGTTGAGCATCTTTTCATGTGTTTTTTGGCCATCTGTACGTCTTCTTTGGAGAAGTGTCTGTTTTAGATCTCCTGCCCATTTTTTTTATTGGGCTGTTTGTTTTTCTGATATTGAGCTGTATGAGCTGCTTATATACTTTGGAGTTTAATCCTTTGTCAGTTGTTTAGCTTGTAATTATTTTCTCCCATTCTGAGGGTTGTCTTTTTAAAGTTGCTCATTGTTCCCTTTGCTGTGCAAAAGCTTTTAAGTTTAATCAGGTCCCATTTGTTTATTTTTGTTTTTATTTCCATTACTCTAGGAGGTGGATCAAAGAAGATCTTGCTGTCATTTATGTCAGAGTATACTGCCTATGTTTTCCTCTAAGGGCTTTATAGTTTCTGGCCTTATCTTTAATACATTTGAGTTTACTTTGTGTTTTGTGTTAGGAAGTGTTCTAGTTTCATTCTGTTACATATAGCTGTCTAGTTTTCCCAATACCATTTGGCCCAGCAATCTCACTACTGGGCATATACCCTGATAAAACCATAATTGAGAAAGACACATGTACCCCAATGTTCATAGCAGTACTATTTACAATAGCTAGGACATGGAAGCAACCTAGATGTCCATCAACAGATGAATGCATAAAAAGATGTGGTATATATATACAAAGGAATACTACTCCACCATAAAAAATAATGAATTTTAGTCAGTTCTAGTGAGGTAGATGAACCTAGAGCCTGTTATACAGAGTGAAATAAATCAGAAAGACAAAAACTATGGTATATTGATGCATACATATAAGATCTAGAAGAATAGTATTGATTAACCTATTTGTAGGGACAGAATGGAGACACAAATATGGCGAATGGATTTGTGGACACAGTGGGGGAAAGAAAGAGTGGGATGAATGGAGAAAGTAGCAGTGACGTATACACATTACCATGTGTAAGGTAGGTAGCCGATGAGAAGCTGCTGTATAACACAGGGAGCCCAGCCAGGTGCTCTGTGATGACCTAGAGGGGAGGGGTGAGCAGAGAGGAGGGGAACTCAAGAGGGAGGGGATATGTGTATAATTATGGCTGATTTACATTGTTGTACAGCAGAAACCAACACAACATTGTAAAGCAATTTTCCCCTAATTAAAAGTTAAATTTAAAAATAAAGGACTGAGCTCCAAGATACTCCAGTATTAAGAGACCAGGGAGAAGAGAAGGAGTCAGCACAAAGTTAGAAATGTGATCAGTGAGAAGGGAGGACAATCAAGACAGTGAAGCATTGTGGGAGTCATTAAGGAGGGAGGAAGTCAATTTGTAGCTGCTGCTGACAGGTCAAGTGGGATAAGGCTAAGAACTGAGCATTGGAGTGAGCAGCATTCAAGTCATATAAAATAAGTGTCTATGGTATGTGTGGTTTTGGGAAGGCATGGGAAAGAGAAGCTAAGATTGATTGAAATAGCTTCAAAAAAGACTAGGAACTGTAGATAAGGAGCATAGACAACTCATTGAGGAGTTTTGTTTGTAGCTAAATGGTGCAGTTAGACAAGGAAGGAGGATCAGAGAAGGTTATGTGGGAGAAGTGATATCTTGTGCATAAGCTGAAGGAAATGTCCAAGTAAGAGTAAAACATTATACTTTAGGGGAGTAAGGATGAGGCTTCCTGGGATGTCACTGAGTGGGTAAGAGAGGATGAGATATAATGGTTTGGAAGCAACATTCGTGAATGTGACAACCTTGCAACAGACCCTGAGGGACACAGAGTACCAGAGAATACTTGCTTTTGATTGGTCCACAGACCTGGTGCCCAATCACTGTTCATTGACTGAATTAATGACTGAGTGCATAAATGAGAGCCTTGTAGGGGAAACCTTGTCCTACAGGTGGAAGAGCTACAGTAGGATTTGGATAAAGCAGTGGAGGTAGAGTTCACCAAGAGGTGGGAGCAAGGCACTGATGGGCTAGTGGGAGGTACTGAAAATGTAGAGGGGGTGTCAGAGTGGTCAGCAGTTCAGTGGAAGCTGTAGGCGCACAGAGCAGTGGAAGGGTGGGTATACTAGAGAGCAAGGTGGAGGACTGGGGTATGGAGTGTATCGGGTCTTGTTGGAGTCCGAGAGAAATGATTAGCCACACACCCCTACCCCTCCCTCCAAATTCAGAGTAATTTAAAAATAAGATTCAAGAGTCAGACAGATACCAAAAGACAGATAATTCCCCACATTTCCTAATAAAGTGGACAGAGGCTCCAAATTGGCTTCCACCTCATCCCTCTGCCCTGCCTCACTTTAAACTTAACAGCTCTTCCTGAGGACAGGCAGCTACAAAAGGCAGAAGACCCTCTTGTGGACCTCAGAATCCCAGTACAGAAACACCAGGGAACTGAGATTGCCGCATTTCCTTTGCTCTGTCTTCCCAATCAGGTTGGGCTTCCCAGGTGGCTCAGTTGTAAAGAATCTACCTGCAATGCAGGAGACCCAGGTTCAATCCCTGGGTCAGGAAGATCCCCTGGAGAAGGAAATGGCAACCCACTCCAGGATTCTTGCCTGGAGAATCCCATGGACAGAGGAGCCTGGTGGGCTACAGTCCATGGGGTCTCAAAGAGTCGGACACAACTGAAGAAACTGGGCACACACACACACACACACGCCTAAACAGGTTAGCCACGGGTTCTCCAAAAGAAGTAAGAAAAGGAACAGAAGTGTTTCTTGCATAGATCTTTGCTACTATATGTGCAAAATAGAGACACTAAATAGAGGAGGAATCATTTCACTTGGACTTTCCTGGTGGCTCAGTGATTAAAAAAAAAAAAATCTGCCTGTCAATGCAGGAAATGCAGGCTTGATCCTTGGATGCGAAAGATCCCCTGGAGAAGGGAATAGCAACCCACTCCAGTATTCTTGCCTGGGAAATTCCATGGACAGAGGAGCCTGGCAGGCTACAGTCCATAGGGTTGCAAAGAGTCAGACAAGACTGAGGGACTAAACAACAACATTTCACTTACAGTCTCCAGGTTTTATTTCTTTTAATCCCTTAAGCTTAAGGATTAAGTCTGAGATTAACCAGCAGTGGGACTGTGACCCTCATGTTTGTAGAGGGGATTGGGGGGAATGGCCAGTAGATCAGAAAGCACATATTTACAGAGAGTCCTGTTCTCCCCTTCATGAGACCCTTCCCCCATTACCACTCCATGCCCCCCTTGTGTATCTTTGCATAGAGTAAATCACATTTCCATCCTCCCTTTCCTTTCTCACGAATGCTGTTCTGGGTGCTGGGGATACTGTGACAGGCCAGAGAAATCTCTGCCTTCATGAAGCTTATTGTGTAGGGCAAGAGCAAATTAGCAAAGATGGCAATGGTCAGACTCCCTTACCCCACAGACTCTCACTCTCCCCCTACCTTTTGTAAATGAATGGGTATGTAACAGCTAAGATCACTTATAGCACTGTGCATGTACAACACGATGAACCCGCCTGGCCACGGGCTACTTTTGTTCTCTAAGCGTATATAAGCTCCACCTAAAAAGCCCTCAAGGCTGTGTTATGACTGCATCTGTTGGGTCAACCACAAGAAGAGAGAATATGGCATGTCTGCTGCTATGGCTGCTGCACCAGCCTGGAGAGAATAAGCATGTCTGCAGTTCCTATGGCTCCTCGAGTTTTCTTACAGCTTCCCCACTTACATCTTGCCTACCCTGGGGTCAGCAAACAGTGTAAACTGTGAAACACATTGTTATGTGAGAAAATGGGCAATACACAGACAAGGGAACAAATCTGATAATATCCAGTATGAAGTGTCATGAAACAGTTAAACTTGGTAATACAGTCCAGGATGACTATAGGAGGAGAGTGGAGTGTCAGTCTGGCTGGGGTAATGAGAATGTTCTGGACTTTCTGGGCAGCTTGGAAACTCAGGGCAATCAGCCCTGAAACCATTTTTGCCACTTCTAATTTCAATGTGAAATACAGGGAGTGAGAGGAAGGTAAAATGACAAGGCTATTAATACATGAGAGGCTGCCAAGCCATTATCATTTATTTCAAGTGGTGGTAAAAGCAGATGACTCATCCTTCAGAGCTGCAGGACTTTTCACCAGTCTTGATAGTTTACTGGCTTGCCTGTTTTCCCAAATCTAAAGTTCAGGGGACAGGGCTTTGGAGCATGAATATTGCTGAAGAACTGTATTTTTTTCACTTCAACTGTGAAAGGTCCCAAGGGAACCAACAAATGCTTCAACAAAGATTGGGAGCAGGGTGGTTTCCTGGTGGGGCTGGAGATAGGCACATAGATGGAGGAGTTTGTGTTTCCTTTGCCGTCTCTCAGCAGGCACACTTCCGTGCCTTTTGTAGGTTACAGAGTCGCTTGTTGGAATTCCCAGGAGGAGCATATTTTCCCTGGTGCTCTGGACACATGTATTTAATGAAAGCCATTTCTCCCCCCAAGCCTGTGGAAAACCAATTGACAATTTCATTATGCCTGCTGGGCCCAGCTGCCAATCATTTGTAACAATTGGGATTGTTGGGTTTGGTCAAGTGTTCTGGGAGCCTCCATGGATGGAAGCTCCACCATTGAGTCTATCAGCCTGTTCTACAAAAGAGATTTGCTCCCAATATATTGGGAGGTGAGTTCACTGAGGAAGTATGTGCTTTCAATGTAGATGCATCATCTATAACATTGTTTGTTGGGCCTTGGTTCCAAAATTATTTGGGCTGTTATGTACAATAGAAAGGGCTCTGTGGTGGACTAGATACATTTGAGACTTCTGATTTCTATGGGTAGTTTTAACAGGAAAAATATGTTTTGATCTCTTAAGAGTCTAGTATGATGGACTAGAAGAGGAATCAGGATTTGGAAGGAACTATAAATAATTTGATGAAACTGGTCCTAACTTTCTCTCAAAATAGGAGTACCTGTTACAGTCTCCTTCACAAATAGGGTGTTCAACCTTAGACTGAAGCAGGGGTAGGGAGCCCCGTACTCAGGGCAGCCTGTGTCACTTTCAGATGAGCTCTACAACAAAGAACTCCTTTGATACAGTAAATAATTTCCTAAAAGAAGGTAGAAGGGCCAATCAGACTCCCCTTTGTTTACAACCCTAAATTATCCAGGACAAAACATTTAAACTTGAAATTAGAGAGCCTGTCCCTACCACTGTTTTGCCCTGCCCACATAGGCAGGCATGGTTTGATCCCCTCCTCTATGGATATGTGCTCTGTGACATTCAGTAATCATTTTCATACACACTAAAGCTAAATAGGTGACACGTTATCATAATACTTCTGATATTACTTGGACCAAAGATTAGCCAGTAATTTAGAGACATCACAATCATCTGAATGTCTCAGAGTCAACAGTAAAGCTTCTGCCAGTTTTTCATAGGTAAGCCCTTAGGACTTTATTCAGAGCCTGTTTACACTTAGTCTACATACAGTTCCAAAATTAGGTTACCAAACTCAAAGCAGCTTAATAGCACAATTAGAAGGGAATAGGACTTATTCACCTGATAATCCAGGGTGCAAATAGCTTTCAGCTTTGTCACAATCAATACAATTAGCCATAGAATGTTCAGTGTACTCTTGGAGAAATGACTTTCCAGCTCTGAGCCGCAGTTTCTATTTTTGTTTAATTGATGTGAGAATGATGATAGCTCCTGTGCCTACTTCAAGCCCTTGTTATTGCTCATGTCAGCTATTGTGTTGGATCATTTACAGTGCTTTTAGCTGCAAGTAATGAAAATCTTTACTTAGATTGACTCAGACAACAAAAAACATTTATAACGGGAAGGCCAGGGCTATGTGAGCTACTGGATTGCTTAATTCAGTAGCTCAACAATGTCACTGAGGACCATTTCAAAGACAACACAATGTTCTCTGTGTTGGCTCTTTCCTTTAGTGGAAGAACTTGATCTAGGACAAGAGCTGGACCTAAAGTCAACTGACAACCCAGAGTTCTGTCCACTGCTCATGCTCTCTTAGGACTGTAGATATTCCAATAGTCTTCTCCAGAGCACTGGAAATTGAAGGATGCTATCTCAGGGGAGCACTTGTGTCCAATTGGCTGTAAAGTTCCACAGCTCTAGGAAGGGTCTAATTCCATGAAAATGTTCAAGGTATATCAGAATGGAAAAGGCTGAAGAAGGTTAGAGAGGAAATTATATGTTTAAGATGCTTCTGGTTAGGATTGGTAAGAATATTGGATACTTAGGCTAGAAAGTGAAGTTGGCATGTATCTCTAATATCATGGTGTAAGACTACATTCTTATGGGTCATTACATAATTTAAGGAGAGGAATTTGACATGGTCAAATTTAGGTTTTTGAAGGATTTGTACGGCCATGATGGCAAACATGGATTTGGAGAGTTGATGGGTGATACCAGAGGTAGCTGGATCTCTTAAGATGCTGTTCCAATATTACAAGACAGAAATACTGAGAATATGATTTAAGTCAGGGCAGAGGAGATAGAAAGTGCTGACAGTCCTTCAAGTATTAGTCTTAGCCTAGCAGTTGGTGATAAATTGAATGTGGGTGGTGAGGAAGGGTTCAGCCTATGTTTCAGGTGTGGCCCCCTAGTGCCTCCTTCATTGACATAGGCTGCCCAGGAGAAACAGGATGCCTTGCAATGGAAGGTAGAAGTTTTGGTAGTTTGGGATATGTTGGCTTTGAAGTTTATGTGGGAAATTTCCAAGAGGCAGTTGAATATATCAGACTGGAGCTTAGGACAGAAGTCAGGTTAGAGATTGACTTATTAGTATTATCACCACTGTGTTTTACAAAGAATCTTCATCATCATGATTATATTTTATCTTTATCCCAGTTCTATGAGGTATACATTATTTTCCCACTTCCCAGCTGAGGCAACTGAGTCCCACAGAAATTAAATGATTTGCCCAAGATCACACAGTAGGAAATAACAGAGCTGGAGCCAGAATGCAAGTCTCCTAATACCAAATGCTACATGTTTCCTACTGTTCTTCAAAATAGCAAAGTCAGCTGCACGGAGATGGTAGGAGAAGCCACGAGCATTGCTGAGGTCCCTTATAAAGCTTATGGAGAGCAAAAAGCATTTGGCAGATGAAATTCTGGTATTTCCGTGGAAGGAGATGTGAACTGACTGCAGCTGGGCCTGCAGAATTCTAGTCGGTGAGACGTTATGATTCCACTTTTCTTTAGACCTTATTCTTGGCCCTGGGGATACTGCAACTTGGCCCTTCCTAGTTTTCTTCCTATACCTAGTCTAGCCCCCACCCCCACCCTCTACCTCCTGTGCTTCTACTGAAGTCACTCAGTTTGTGTTTTTGGCTCTGTTAACTGTGCCTTGAGGTTCTGAACCTTGGCTGAATCCCTAGATTGTTGACTCACTGCACCCACCACAGGTCTCCCTGTTTGGGTCTTGTACTCTGTCCAGGATTTGGGCTGGCTGGGCTTCAGGTTCTGGATGCAAGCCCAGGGAGCATTACAGGGGAAGAATGAATTCAGACATGCTTCTGCCTCCCCTCTCAGGCTTGCTCTCTTGCCCAGTAGGTCACAAAGGAATGGCTGTGATTTGCCTGATTGGCAAACAAACCCCTATTAAGGTTCACATGGCACATTAGACAGAAGTGAGGACTTTGTAAACTAGGGGGCAATTCTCCTCCTTGTGAGGAGGCAGTGAGGAAAATCCAAAAGGCACGAGTCAACTTGGGGCATGAGTTGGAGGAGGAAGGGTGCTAGGGGCAAGACAATGGAAGCTCTGGTTCCTGTCTTCAGGGAAACGAGAGGCAATTTATTCCCATCCTCAGATCAGGACACAGTAAGCAGCAGAACTGTGCTAAGAACAATGGCACTTCTTATATCACATTTTCCAGACTGGGTAGTGAGGAATCTGCATGAAGGTGTCTAAAGGAAGTTCACCACTTTAAACATCAAGGTTTTTGAAAAAGGTTATTTAATCTATGTATCAGGAGGTAAAAAAACACAGCTTCTGGCTATGGTACTTTTTTCTGTTTTAGCAAAATGAAACATAGCACACCACACATAAGTAACCCCTTTCTAATGATTCCAGGTTCTTATTATGAATTTCATGTTCTGTTCTTGGCCATGACAGTTGTTTTCTTGGTTGCTGCTTAGATGTAGTCACTCTATTCTAACAGCAAATTGCCTCAGATGGATGTACTTTTTGAGTTAGCATGTTACAGAGTTTTTTCTCTTCCTTTGCTGTCAATGTGTCAACAGCCACTTCTCATGATTGTCAGTGAGTCTGCTTCTTGCATGAAATCACTTTGCTATTTATCATTTGCTTTGAGATTGGAAGTTATATACATATATTTCATAGAACTTTATATAAACTAAAGTTTCTGAGCTCTGACTGAAATCCTGAACCCCCTACTCCAATAAAAGTGTGGAGCTTGGGCTTCATGACATGATTTAGTTGGCTCTGAAAGTGTTAACTGCTCAGTTGTGTCTGATTCTTTCTGAACCCCATGGACTATAGCCTGCCAAGCTCCTCTGTCCACAGAATTCTCCAGACAAGATTACTGGAGTGGGTTGCCATTCCCTTCTCCAGGGAATCTTCCTGATCCAGAGATCAAACCCAGGTCTTCCACACTGCAGGCAGATTCTTTACTGTCTGAGTCACCAGGGAAGCCCAATTTGCTCTGAGGCTTTCCTTTTTCTCCCTTCTTAGTTGTATTCTCTTTCAGTTCAGTTCAGTTGCTCAGTCATGCCCAACTCTTTGCGACCCCATGAATCGCATCACGCCAGGCCTCCCTGTCCATCACCATATCCTGGAGTTCACTCAGATTCATGTCCGTCGAGTCAGTGATGCCATCCAGCCATCTCATCCTCTGTCGTCCCCTTCTCCTCCTGCCCCCAGTCCCTCCCAGCATCAAAGTCTTTTCCAATGAGTCAACTCTTCAACTTATTTATTCTTTTAGTGAATATTTTCTGAGCACCTACTATATGTCAGAGATTTTTTTAGAGGCTGGGGAATACAGAAATAAACAAAGCTAAAAGAAGTTCCTGGCCTCACAACGCTTGCATTTCATGGGAAGAGACAATTTAAAAATAAGTACAAGATATATTAGAAAATGGAAAATGTTATGAAATACAGAGATCCTTGGGTTTAAATACAAAAGAAGGTTTCAACCTAGCTTCTGGGTGTGGAAGAAGCAAGCGGAAATGGGTGTGGTCAAGATTGCTAGATGTGCATTGGAATTTAGTTTCTTTTTCTTCCATGATAACAACGTTGTGGCTGGGTACATAACTGCCCAATTAGACCACATTTCTAAGAATCTCCCTCACTTCGATGCTGTCATATGCTGTCATGTGACTACCTTATACTCACCTTAAGACCACAGTGTGCCTCCTCCTTGTCCTTTTCCCTCTTTTCCGTCATCTAGATCACTTTATAGTGACCATGCACATTTAAATGATACCAATGCCCCAATGAATAGCCAAGCAGCAACCTGGAAGGAATCTTGGTTCCTAAATGACTTCAAGGGAAGAACCACTTAATCAGTAGTCATGTATGGATGTGAGAGTTGGACTATAAAGAAAGCTGAGCACCAAAGAATTGATGCTTTTGAACTGTGGTGTTGGAGAAGACTCTTGAGAGTCCCTTGGACATCAAGGAGATCCAACGAGTCCATCCTAAAGGAAATCAGTCCTGAATGTTCATTGGAAGGACTGATGCTAAAGCTGAAACTCCAATACTTTGGCCACCTGATGCTAAGAACTGACTCATTTGAAAAACCTCTGATGCTGGGAAAGATCGAAGGTGAGAGGAAAAGGGGACAACAGAGGATGACATGGTTGGATGGCATCACTGACTCAATGGACATGAGTTTGAGTAAAGTCCTGGAGTTTGTGATGGACAGGAAGCCTGGTGTGTTGCAGTCCATGGGGTTGCAAAGAGTCAGACATGACTGAGTAACTGAACTAACTAACTTAACCACAGGGTTATTAAATAATAAAAAATAAACTCCTTTGTTTTCTCAGCCATTCTATTGGTGGGTCTCTATTATAACAACTAAAGTAGAATTGTACCTTAAATAAGGTGCTATTATAACAAACGCCTAGCAGATAGGTGGTGGGGAGAGAGATATTGATACTATCAAGTTGAAAATGGGTAACTTCTTTCATGCTATGACAAAGCATAGTAAAACTGTCACTTCTACTAACTTGGAATACAATCTGATGTTTACTGAGACTACAG
This sequence comes from Oryx dammah, assembly GCF_014754425.2. Taxonomy (NCBI): domain Eukaryota; kingdom Metazoa; phylum Chordata; class Mammalia; order Artiodactyla; family Bovidae; genus Oryx; species Oryx dammah. The sequence continues at coordinate 54,955,880 of NW_024070207.1, forward strand.
TGCTAGAAAAAGTGGGAAGACTCAGAATGTTTATGTTTGCTGCTCCTTAATGCTTTTAGGCAAGTATTAGAAAGAGTTGATCTCAGCCGAGAATTTCCCCAATTTGCAATCAGAAATGGAAGGGAATACATATAGTCCAAAGATATGCCCCCTTGCCAGGTTTGGGAAAGGGAACTACTTAAGAAATTCCAAATATCTAGAGAGAGAAGATTGGCTTTCTCCGAGTTCCAGTGAAACTTTTCAGCCAGCCAAAAAGAGATGGCCTGTTCCATTGATGTATGTTTCTGTTTTTGTGCTAGTACCATCCTGTTTTGATTACTGTAGCTTTGTAGTATAGTCTGAAGTCAGGGAGTGTGATTCCTCCAGCTCTGTTCTTCTTTCTCAAGAATGTTTTGTTTTTTTAATCATTGTGTAGTATTCATTTTATAAATTTACAAAATTTTAAAAAATTGTGCTTTTATTAGATGTTTAGATAGTTTTCAGTTTGGGTGTTTATTATGAATAAATCTGTAAAAATCATATATATATATATATATATATATATATATATATTCCTGTTGGTTATACTCTAAGACCTAGAGCCAGACATCCTGGAGTGTGAAGTCAAATGAGCCTTAGGAAGCACAAGAAAAAGCTAGTGGAGGGGATGGAATTCCAGCTGAGCTATTTAAAATCCTAAAAGATGATGCTGTCAAAATGCTGCACTCAATATGTCAGCAAATTTGAAAAACTCATCATCTTTTTCAACTTGGAAAAGACGCTGAAGGACAGGGAAGCCTGGCATGCTTCAGTTCATGGGGTTGAAAAGAGTCGGACATGACTTAGCGACTGAACAACAACACTCTACAAACTAGAATTGTTGGACCAAAGGGTATGCATATATGTAGCTTTAGTGTGTGAGTGCATGCTAAGCCACTTCACTTGTGTTTGACTTTGTGCGACTCAATGGATTGTAGACTGCCAGGCTCCTCTGTCCGTGGGATTCTCCAGGCAAGAATGCTGGAGTGGATTACCATGCCCTCCTCGAAGGGATCTTCCCAACCCAGGAACTGAACGCTGGTTTCTTAAATCCCCTGTGTTGGTAGGCAGATTCTTTACTACTAGTGCCATCTGGGAAGTCCATGTAGCTTTAGTGTGTGCTGTGCTTAATTCACTTCAGTTGTGCCTGACTCTTTGTGAACCTTATGCCAAGTGTGGTAGAGTTGGGATAAGAAGTAATATTGACCAACTGCTAGTCTAATCATTGCCATAGCCTGGATCAAAACAGAAAATCTAGCTTTCTGGAAATTGTTATGTCTATGCATTTTGCAAACAAATTTTCCTTCTGCCAAATTATTGCTGCTTGGGAAGCTTAGAACTATTCCTGAGCAAAGGCCATGGAATTGCCTCTACCCAGTGAGGCTCATGCTGAGGGGGCACACATGAGAATGGACTTTGCTCCAGTCTGCTAACCCTCTGAGTCAAAATTGCTGACCATCCTCTTTCTTCAAAAACACCTTAAAAGCACTGTGCCTAGTGCCTCTCACTACTCCTGTCCCCTCCTCCACTGCCATTGGTATTGAGCCTGCACAAGTGGGAAGGGTGAGCTGGCACTGTGTTTGAAATACAGAGAGCATTTCTTTGTTTATCTGTCTCCAATGACCCCCAACAGGAACCTAGCAAAATCTGAAGGCTGGAACCTCTCACCAACTATGACTCTCTAAGGGGACATATGACAAAGATCATGCAGATGATTCAGCAATGTCTGGTGAGCAGTTCTGAATAGTTTCACCTATGACTGAGATCTAGCACACAAATTGTTTAGCAATCAATCAGACTGTTTATTTGTAATTAATAGTATAGCCTGTGTATTCCTAGTTGTAGGCAAGATTTTTCATGTTGTGGTTCAAGATGAGTTTAAGGAAGTGGGACCCACCTCACTCCTTCAGGAATAGGTGTTCTCTTTAGTGAGTAAGACTATCAGCAGATTTGGAGATAAATCAGCCCAAAGGACAGGAAAATTCCATAGTACACAGACAGATAGAGCAGGTTTTGAACTTCCACGGCCATCACAACTCTTTGGAAGATATGTTAAAATGCATGCTCCTGGGTCCTGCCTTGTAAATACTGATACAGTAGACCTGGAGAAGCTGAATCTGTTGCTGATGGCTCAGGGGAGGATTATATGTTGATAATTGCTCTCAATTATTTCACTTGAGCAGGCCATACATTCCTATGATCCTCAGGTTAACTCTAGAGTGGAACGGTCATGATGGCATGAGTATCCCATTTTACAAATGAGGAAATTGGGACTCGGTAAAGGAAAGTGACTTGCCTAAAGGCTTCAGAGCCAGAGTTGCCAAGCTGTTATTCAAACTTTAATATTCAGAATCTAGCTCAGGGAGTGTCCTGCTCCAACCTGTTCAACCAAGAGGCATTGAGTTTCTAATTTTATTCCACTGTAACAGGTGTTTAGGAGGTGTTGCCATTTATTCTAATCCCTCAAGAATGTGACAAGTGATTTTGAAAGTTGGACTCAGGGTACTCCTGGCAGAGACAACTGTGGAAGTGAAGTGAAAGTTGCTCGGTAGTGTCCTACTCTTTGCGACCCCATGGACTGTAGTCCATGGGGAATTCTCCAGGCCAGAATACTGGAGTGGGTAGCCTTTCCCTTCTCCAGGGGATCTTCCCAACTCAGGGATTGAACCCAGGTGTCCTGCATTGCAGGCAGATTCTTTACCAACTGAGCCACAAGGGAAGCAAAGGCCAAATCTCAGGGAAATGCTCCCTTATCACTAGTGTGCCAATACCCCTCTCATTACCTGAGGTCCAGTTCAGAGTTCTGCATCCTTCTCCATCAGATGTCTTAGTCCCTAGCAAGGCTGCCCTCACTGAACAGGGCACCATCTCCCATACCTCTCCTTCCTTCTCTCCATTAGAGCCTACTGTCCTGGACTGGGCTCCTTACCCCAGAATCACTAAGTCTAATGGAGCACACTAGTTTACTGAGGTCAGGAAAAGTGAGGAGGCTTGACTTAAAGCCCAGACTATTCTGTAAGGGGGGCAATTTTTCCACCCTGCAGGGCCAGGGAACTCTGCCTCCCGTCATCTTTTGCAAACTTTTAATCCACCCTATATTTTAATATTTTGGATCCCTAGAGTAGGATCCAGACCCCCCAAGTCCCCTTGCCAAGATTTGAGGGAATTAAAGGCTCTCCTGTCCATTCCCATGCAGGATGTCTAATTTGCTTATGGGAGAAATCTTTGTATCTTGTTTTGAGTCACTGGGTAGTTGCACAGAAGCCCAGCTAATGTTACAGCCATCAGGTCTAAGGAGACAATTTGCCAATTGACTTCTCACACATTTATCTCTCCAGGAAGATTCTCATCTCAGTCTGAAGATTATTTCCTTATTTAACGAATTTTTAATAAGAGTCTGATATATCCCCAGCACTATAGCAAGCTCTGGAAATATAGCAGCGAGCATAATAAGAGATAAAAATCCCTGCTGTTCTGAACATTACATTCAAACAAGGGGGTATTATTTCCAATGCCTGAAACATAATATATAGAATATATACTACAGTTGAAAGTGGTGAGTGCTAAGGCAAAAAGATAAAAAAGAAGGGTAAGGTTTATGGTGATTGCTAGGGGTGTGTATGTGTGAGAGAGAGATGTTAAATAGATGGCAAGTGAAGGCTTCATTTAGAAGTTTAACAGTTGATAAAGACCCAGAAGAGATGAGAAATGAGCCATGTTGTACACAACTTGAAAATGAGCATGCCAGACAGAAGTGTGAGTACAAAGTCCCTAAAGTGAGAGTATGCTTGGTATGTTCTAGGAAGAGCAAGGAATCAAGTGTGGCCAAAGCAGACTGAACAAAGCCAAGAGCTATTAAGAGCTGAAGTCAGAGAAGTTGGAGTAGGGAAGGAGAAGTAGATCATTAAAGACTTTAAGCCTTTGGAAGGAAATTGATACCCATTGTATGACAGGAGAAAATCATGATCTGCTCAGGTATTTTTACAATCTGTTTCTCTGGAGTATTTTTTTTAACAAACAATAAAATATATCCAGTTTAATCATAATACAGTTACATGAGATTATTTAAATGTACACTTATGTAATCTTGATCACAATCATGATACAGAATGTTTACATCACCCAGTTTTAAACTCTCCTTTCCACCCTTGCCTCCAATCCAAGGTAATGCCACTTACCTAATCAATCACAGTGCATTAGCTTTGCTTATTCTAGAATTGATATAAGTAGAGTCATACTTCATAGACTATTTTATGAATGCCTTCTTTCACTAAAAATTATGTCCATGAAATTCATCCATGTTATGTGTAGCAGTGGTTCTTTCATTTTTAATACTGAGTACTAAATATACCACAGTTTGTTTATCTGGTCACTTGTTGACAGATATTCATATCATCTTCAGTTTGGGGGAAACATGAATAAACATGCTATGCAAATTTGGGTACAAATTGTTGTGTGAACATCTATTTTCAATTTTCTTCGGTTAAAAAAGAAAGCATACAGCAAACACTTTTATACTGCCACCTAGATTCTATTAGTTTTATTATAGTTGCATTATCATATTTGTCCATCTTGCTATTGACCCATTAATCTACTTTATTATTTCTGTATATTTCAAAGAAAATTAGATACAACAGTTATTGTCCTCACAAATTTTCTATCAGGTCTTTCACTAACTAGAATTCAACATTTGTCTACAGTTTTTTTCTTTCAATTTAAAACTTTACCAAACTTTACAATGAAATGCACAAATCTAAAGATAGCATGTGAGTTTTGACAAATACGTGCACCTGAGTAAGTCAAATTGTTAGAAAGACATAGAACATCACCATTACTGTTACCTTATGCTCCCATGCTCCTTGCCATCAATTCTTGTCTATATCATCCTCTGGAAGCAACTACTGTTTAAAATTCTTCTAAGACAACTACTTTGTCTATTCTATACCTTCATACAAGTAGAGTCATACAGTATGTACTCTGCCATGTAATTCTTCTTTTGCTTTGGTTGAGATTGCCCTTTTTTGCTCTATTTTCAAGACTCATTAATGTTTTTGTGTTCATTAATAGAGCTTTCCTTTTTCTTGCTGAGTAGTCTTCCATTGTATAGATGTACTGTATTTTGCTTATACATTCTCCTATTGATAAGCATTTGTTTATTGCAGTTTTTTACTATTATGAATAAAACTGCTATGAATACTTTTGTAGAAGTCTTTTTGTGCACATATATTTTCATTTCTCTTGGATAAATATTTAGGAATAGAATGACTGTCATATGATAAGAATATGTTTAGTTATAAGAAACTTCTAGAACTTCTTCCAAAGTAGTTGTAGCATTTTACATCCCAATTAACAATATACGATAGTACCAACTTCTCCCCAAGTCTTTTTAAATTTCAGCCATTCTGATGTGTGTGTGGTGGTATGTTTTTTGGCCTAATTTTGCATTTCCTTGTTAACTACTGATAATGAATATTTTTTCATGTGTTTTTGGGATATTTTTATATTTTTTCTTGTGAAGCATGTATTCAAATATTTTGCCCACTTTTAAGGTGAATTTTTTTGGTCTTTTTCTTATTGAGCTATAGGGGTTTATTTTTTTTAATAAATACCCTAAATAATAGTCTAATGACAGATATATGTTTTGTAAATATTTTCTTCCAGTCCATGACCTTCCATTAATAGTGTCTTATTATGAGCAGAAGTTTAAATTTTGATTAAGTATATTTTATTAATTTCTTGTTTATAGTTATTATTTTCCATGGCTTAAGGAACTTTTGCCTACCCCCAATTCTCAAAGACATTCTCCACTTTTTTAAAATTTTAATTAATTTATTTATTTTTATTGGAGGATAATTACTTTATAATATTGTGATGGTCTTTGCCACACATCAACATGAATCAGCCATAGGTACACATGTGTCCTCCCCACATCCTGAAGCCCCCTCCCACCTCTCTCCCCATCCTATCCTTCTAGGTTGTCCCCAAAAAGCATTAGGGTTTTAGCTTTTACATTTAGGTCTATGATTTGTCTTGAATTATTTTTTATTTGCAGTATATGTTTTGGGTTGAGGTTTATTTTTTAAATATAGATATCCAGCTGTTTCAGTACCATTTTTTTTTTCAAAAGTCTTTTATTGTCCACTTGGATAGCATTGAGACCTTTGTGGAAAATCAAGTAATTTTATAAGCATGCATCTATGTCTGGGCTCTGAATTATGTTCCGTTGATCTATGAGGCAATCTTTGTGATATTTCTTTACTGTCTTGATTACTGTAAGTTGATAATAGGTCTTGAAATCTGCTAATAGTATAAGACCTCTGACTTAGTTATTTGTGGAGGTTTTAAATTTTGATGAAGACCAATTTATCATATTTCTTCTTTTATGGTTAGTGTTTTTTGATCCCAAAGTTTCCATCTAGAAGTTTTACAGTATTAGCCTTTATATGCTATTAGTGTTACTCAGTCCAGTTGGACTCTTTGCAACCCCATGGACTGTAGCCTGCCAGGCTTCTCTGTCCTTGGAATTCTCCAGGCAAGAATACTGGAGTGGATTACCATTCCCTTCTCCAGGGGATCTTTCCAACCCAGGGATTGAACCTATGTCTCTGCATTGCAGACAGATTCTTTACCATCTGAGCCACCAGGGAAGCCTTTTATATGCTATGCACAATTTCAAATGAATTTTTATATATGCTGTGGAGTAGGGGTTAGAGCTCATTTTTCCCATAAAAATATCCAATTGTTATAGCAACATTTATTAAAAAGAGTTTCTCTTTCGGTCAAATGCCTTAGTCCCGTGTCAATTAAATGTATGTACAGGAATCTATTTCTAGACACTTCTGTTCTAACAATTTTTGTGTCTAATTGTTATGTTACTACTGCACTGCCACTTTGCTACAAATTTATTTTATTTTTTAAACTACTTTATTGAGGTTTGATTGACATATGTAAACCTGTACATATTTAATGTGTACAACTTGATGGGTTTGGAGATAAGTATATACCCATGAAACCATTACTAATATCAAGGCAATAAACATATCCATCACCTCCCAAAGCTTCCACCTGCCCCTTTACTATATAGGGGAGGGTATTAAAAAATCAACATAAAATCTACCCTCTTAGCAAATTTAAAGTATATAACACAGTATTACTGTTTGCTATATGCATTATGGTGTAGAATAGCAGATCTCAAGAACTTACTTACCTCACATTAATAAAAATTTGCATCCTTTAACCATCACCTCCCCATATTCCCCTCTTGCCAGGCCCTGAAAACCATCATTCTATTCTCTGCTTCTAAGAATTTGACTATATTAGATTCCACATATAAGTGAGATCACATGGTATTTATTTTCTGTGTCTGGATTATTTCACTTAGCACAGTGCCCTCCAGGTCCATCTATATTGTCACAAATGGAAGGATTTCCTTCTTTTTTAAGGCTGAGTAATATCCCACTTCCTGTATACACATTTTCTTTATCCATTCTTCCATCAATCAACATTTAGATTGTTTCTATATCTTGGCCATAGTGAATAATGCTGCAGTGAACATGAGAGTACAGAATTCTTTGAGATCTTGATTGCAATTTCTTTGTATATATATATCCAGATTGTTGGATCACATGGTAGTTCTATTTTTAATTTTTGAGAAACCTCCAATCTGTTTTCTATAATGGCTGTGTCAAAATTACATTCCCACCAATACTGTACCACAAAGGACTTCAGATAGCCAAAGCAATCTTGAGCAAGGAGAACAAGATTTCAAATTATACTACAAATTCCTGATTTCAAATTATACTACAAAGTAATAAAAAAACTTAAAAAGTACTGGCATAAGGACATATACACCAATGGAACAGGATGGGGAACCCAGAAATAAATTCTTATATATAAGGTCAATTGATCTTTGACAAGGGCACAAAGAATACTAAATGGGAAAAAGACAGTCTCTTCAATAAATGAGGTTGGAAAAACATGAAAAATATTTAAAACGAACCATTATCTTACACCATACACAAAAATCAACTCAAAAGGGATTAAAGACTTAAAGACCTGAAACCATGTAATTCCTAGAAGAAAGTACAGGAAAAAACCTCCCGGACATTGGTTTCAGCAATGATTTTTTGGATAAGACACCAAAAACAAAAGTAAACAAGCAGCATGACATCAAAATAAAAAGATTCTGTCCAGCAACGGAAACAATCAACAGAATGAAAAGGCGACCTACAAAATGGGAGAAAACATTTGCAAACCATATATCTGGTAAGAGTTTACTATCCAAAATATATAAGAAACGAACCAAACTCAATAGCCAAAAAAAAAAGCTAACCTGATTTTGAAATGGCCAAAGGACCTGAATAGACATACAAATGACCAATAAGCATATAAAAAGGTATTCAAGATCATTAATCATCAAGGAAATGCAAAGCAAAACCAACTGACATTCTTAGGAGACCTCCACATGGACTCCCGGAGTACTACACTTCCTGCAGACCCCTCATCTATAGTACCCTGCCCCACAAATTCCAGTCATTTCAGATCCCCTTGCCACTGTACTCCTTCTTCTCAATCCATGGGAGTGCCGTGCTTTGCCTTGACTCTAGCTCACCGTACTGTGAGGGGGAAACTTTCTCCAGGCTGAAAGTTAGGTGACTGAGGCTTACCTTGTGAGTTTGCTTTACTTATTTGAATCACATGCTTCCTGTTCTCTAATGCCTGAAAACAGTCGTGTCATATATTTTGTACAGTTCTATGGTTGTTAACAACTAGAAAGCTTGTCAACTACCAGTTACTCCATCACAGCTGGAAACTATGACTTAGTTTCTGAAAAAAACCACTCTGACTACTGTAGTAAGAATGGATTACAAAAGGGTAGAGTGTCATTAGGGAGACAAGCCTGGTGGATAGTGTGTCAGTACACGAAAGAGATGATGGTGGCTTGGACCAAGGTGAGAGCAATGTAGCTGTTAAGGAATCATTGGAATCTGCATGTATTTTAAAACTATTTCAACAACATTTCTTGATAGATTATATATGAAATGTGACAGAAAACGAGGAACTAAATAGCGGTCCAAGGTTTTGGCTTGAGTGACTTGGAATATGAAATTCCTATCAATTGAAATAAGGAAGTCTATGGATAGAGAAAGCTCTGTGGGAGTTAATCAGTTTCAGTTCAGTTCGGTCACTCAGTCGTGTCTGACTCTTTGCTACCCCATGAATTGCAGCACGCCAGGCCTCCCTGTCCATCACCAACTCCCGGAGTTCACTCAGACTCACGTCCATCGAGTCAGTGATGCCATCCAGCCATCTCATCCTCTGTCATCCCCTTTTCCTCCTGCCCCCAATCCCTCCCAGCATCAGAGTCTTTTCCAATGAGTCAACTCTTCACGTGAAGTGGCCAAAGTACTGGAGTTTCAGCTTTAGCATCATTCCTTCCAAAGAAATCCCAGGGCTGATCTTCTTTAGGATGGACTGGTTGGATCTCCTTGCAGTCCAAGGGACTCTGAAGAGTCTTCTCCAACACCACAGTTCAAAAGCATCAATTCTTTGGTGCTCAGCCTTCTTCACATTTTGAGATGTCCGTTAAACCTCCAAGTGTTGATGTTGAATAGGCATGAATATTATAGGTGTGTAGTTTGTACATGAAGAATGAACTGGAGATACAGATATGGTAGTTAGTGGTATATAGATGGTATTTAAATCCATGAGACTGAAAGTGAGTGTAGATAGAGACAAGTGGTTCAGAGACTATTTCCTGAGTTATTCCAACATTAAAAATTCATGTTGAAGACAAAGAATAGGAAAAGGAAACTAAGAAGGAGCCACAAATGAGATAGCAAGGAAAACCAAGTTTATGTTGAAAATCAGAAACAGAGTTACAAAAGCAAGTCAAGGAGGGGGTTGTGATTAACAGTAACAAATGCTGGTGATGAGTCTTATAAGACAAATACTGAGTGTTAATCAATAGATTTAGCAATATAGCAGTCACTGGTGATCTTATTAAGAGCAATTCCTATGGGTGTATCTGTGCGATGTGGTAAGGAGGTAACAAGGATTGATTGGAGTAGATTCAAAAGAAAATCAGAGATGAGGATTTTTAGATGGTATACACAAGGAGGTCAAACAACACTGTAGACAGTGTAGACAGGTAGTTTTTCTGTATAGGCAAGCAGAGAAATAAGGCAGTAACTGGCAGGGAAATCAGGTCAAGAAAATGTTTTGTTGGTCTTGGAAAAGTAATAGCATGTTTATTTATTTATGGGAAAGAATAAGTAGACAGTGAATAATTGATAATGCAGAAGAGAGAGAAATTAATCCGGGATGCAAGTAGAAACAAAGACATTAGGTAGAATTGTGGACAGTTAAGTTAGACTAACAGATGTTGGTATAGGTAGTTGCGGTTATGGTGAGGGTAGCATATGGAAGTTCTCTTCAGATTACTTCTATTCTTCTGAGTGAAATAGGAATTATGGTTGAAGCTGAGAGTGAGGCCACAAACCAGTACAATTGCAAGTACAAGGGAACCAGAGTGGGTTGAGGCTCATTTCAACACCCAAGCTCCCTCTAAGCTTGCATTTTCATTAGCACCAGGCCAGAGGGTCAAAGGAGAAAAAGAAGGGGATTTCAGGGCATCAGGGACAGTGCCAGTATCTGAGTACCTAGCTTCTCCAGTTCTAGAGGGCCTTTGCAGGTAACTTATCACACGTTCAGAAGCAGGAAGGCAGTGTTACAGTGTCTGCCTCCTTCAATGATACAGCTGTTATATATAATTTGCAGAGGTAGAACCTTGCCAGACAGAAGAGCACACTTGAATGACTGATAATGGCCTCAGGGCTCATGGGGACCAGAATGGCCAAATCTTGGCCTACCATGTCTTCAGCAAGCACCAACTTTGTGTTGTGGTATATCTGGGTGAGCCTGAAGAAAGGTGTAAGGGGGTACACGTGCATTTGTTGGACTTCTCCAGGACTCTATAAATATGTGGAAAACACAGGCTTGGTAAGTTCCAGACCTGAGGAGGAAACAACTACCAAAACCAAGTGTCAAATACAAAGATACTCAACCACTGCTTAAGAGGAACTGGAAAAAGGCTAGAGTCCTTTTGATCACCATTTTGATAGCAAAATATGGCTTTTAGATGTAATTTTTAATTAAAAAATTCTTCCTGTTAAATAAGTTGTGTTTGTTGTATAACATTTATTGTATATCAGTATAGAGAAAATAAAATCATTACAATACCACCACTCAAAGGAAAACACGGTTGCATTTTCCTTTCAGGCATTTTCTTATACACACATACAAATGTTTATGCAAAAGTGAGATCAGACTGTGTATATAAAGTTGCTACCTAAGTTTTACACTTGATATTACTGTGGTGACTGATTAGAAAATCACCACATGACAGTTCTATAAGTTTTGAAAAACATACAAATATAACAACTTATCTCCCCATCCAAAGATAACCTCTGTGGGTGGCCAGTTTTAAATGGCTGGAGTTTCTGTGTCTGGTTTATTCTTAGATAATCAAATTCAATAGTGTTTAGCCCCTTTCCTGTCCCCCACACCAAGGGAATATATAAAACAACTCCCTGCATGATTGAAAAGGTCTTCTCTCTCTTATCTGGTTCTATCCCTTTGTTTTACAGACAAAAATCTGAAACAGAAAAGTTTGCTTATTGCTTATGAGAATTTAACCTACCATCCAGGTTTCCTATTCCCTGACATTGCTACCTCTGGCTGCTTCCTCCTCTGTAAACTGGACAATCTCCATGGCTGCCCCTCACCCCCACACCGTGTACCGCCAATGCCAAGTGACTGGAAGAGAGTTTAAAAAAGTCAAATCAACCTAGAGTAGCACAGTGAAGGGTAGCTTCTAGGAGAAGTGGGTGGTAACAGAGTAAGTCTTCTGACTTGATTGGAAAGGAGGCCCTGGGGTCTTTCAGTGAGGAGAGGAAATGGCTCATTCATTCAATTATTCATTTGCTCATTTATGGTGGGAGGAAAACAATTGCTATGTTAAGAGCTGGCTGCAGTTTGAGTGTGTTGACTCTGGAGGAAAGCAGAATTTTATTAGGAAAAAAACCTTTGGTTTATAAAATCATGTTATTAGGGCCTTACAGCCATGAAGAACAGAGCCAGGGGGCAAAGTGGAGGTGGAAGAGGCGAGATCAACAAGAATTTAATTCCTCAGCATAATAAAGTAACAGGTGTTTTCCCCTTTCCTCTAATAAGCCAGGAAAAATGAGGTTATAGAATGTAGAAGTGATAGGTAACCTTGGAGGGAGGAGAAAGAATTTAGAGAAGTAGCAGACAGGGCCATAAGGAAGGGCATCATAAATACCGAGATTCAGTACACTATACACAACTCGGGGCTGCACGGCAGTCAGGTTATTGTGCTCAGCAATAATCTCTCTCTGTTTCCCTCCTCCCACCAAGATTTCTTTTCCTTTTCTTCCATCATCAAATCATCATCATCACTACCATCATGTTTATTGAGCATGTACTACATACAGGCACTGTGTTTTTTAATGTGCTTCATACCATTTAATCCTTATAACTATTCCATAAAACAGATTATCAATATTGTCATTTTTTCAGATGCAGAACATCTGTGCTTTCAGAAGCACAAAGAGGCTAAATAACTGGCACAAAGTGAATCATCCAAGAATGGGTTCAGTTAGTGCTTAAGTCCAGGTCTATGCTCTGTAACAGTTATCTTCATACTTTTGTGATTGCCCTTCCCATCAGTTAAATATTTTCCATTATCTGCTCCCAATATATGAATAGTTACTTGCAGCTGATATACATGTGCCCTGAGACTATTTCTATATTATAAATATAGTATAAAACATATTTAAATTTAGAACTTTTAGTAGGATAATATAAATATGAGCTTCAAAATACCTATCTCTGTAACTATCTTATAAGTCCTGGTGGCTTTACCTTGCAATTTGCTAATTTCTCAGGAAATAATATACAGTTAATATGAGGTTCATCATCAACAATGGTGATGAAATATCACATTTCATATTGTCTTGATACTTTCAACTTTTTACCATTTTTTTTGTCACATATGATTAGCTTGTCATGTAGCTTACAAAGGGTTTGTTCTCAGATTAAAGTGTCAGTGGTGTCATTTTCTTGTCACTCACTTATGCTTGTATCATTAGTGTGTTACCTTCAAACTGCTGTTTCTTTGCAAAAAAACTTTTTAAAGCACTTATCTACTTTGTGAGGGTGAGTTGAGTTAAAGTTGGATGATATCTTCTTGATTTTAGTCATCCTAGTGCATGTGAATAGGATAACATTGTGGTTTTGATTTGCATAATCCTAATATCTAGTGATGTTGAGCATCTTCTCATGTGCTTTTGGACCTATTATATATCATCCTGGCCTATTATATATCATCCTGAGAAATGTCTACTCAGATCCTTAGCTCATTTTAGGTCACTTGTCTGTTTTGTTTCAAGAGTTCTTTTTATACTCTAAATAGAAGTCCTATATCATATATATTGCAATTATTTTCTCTCATTCTCTGTGTTGGAAAGGATGTAAAGAAATGAATGCTCATTCATTGCTAATGGGATTGTAAAATGGGTGGCCACTTTGGAAAACAGCTTTACAGTTAATCAAAAAGCTAAACATAGTTTGCATATGACCGAACAATTCCACCATTAGGTATTCACTCAAGAGAAATGAAACCATACATCTATACAGAAAGAAAGCCACACACACACACAATGTTTTGGAATAAATAGTGATGGTAACCCAACTCTGTGAATATACTAAAACTCACTAAATTATATACTTTGAAGGAATGAAGTTTATAGTAATTGAATTATAACTCAATGAAGCTATCATAAAAAATAGTTGATATCTCTAAATTCATTAAACTTAGCACCCATGGCTTGCTCAAAATGCTGGTGTTCCTCCAGGAGGGCCCTGCAGTAAATGCTAGAACACTGTGCATCTTTCTTCTATCTCAGGGCACTTCTCCACAATGCAGGCCTAGGACTGTCTGCCACGTGAGTGAATAAAATGAGATGAGGACTACAGGTCACCAAGCATACTCCATAATGGGAAGACAAATTTCTGTCTCAGCTCTTCATTTTCTTTTTTTGGCTGCACCATGTGGCTTGTGGGATTTTAGTTCCCTGACCAGGAATGGATCCAGAGGCCTTGGCAGTGAAAGTATGGACTCCTAACCACTATACCACCAGGGAATTCCCCATTTCACTTTTAAAATTTAAAGACACAGAACAAGTTGTAGTGTTTTCTTTCTCACAAAGAAATGGATCACTCCCATGATTCTCATATTAGATACTACTGTGCTAAACCATGTTCTAGAAATGCTCTAAAGTTTTTTCCAGTAAAAGCCAGTTACACACAGTAGCCTGACCAACTTAGCAGAGGCCAAGATCTACTGTTACTCAAATTATTGACAAGAAGTAGCAGTTGAACATATAATCTGGAGAAGTGATCATTGATAGAGTAAAGCTATAAGAAATTGAGACCAAGTGCAATCCAAAGCAAGAGGGAGGGATTCAACCAAGACAGAAGAGTGATCACTTTCTCTAGCATAAATGAGTAGAACAGGTAACTTTGTAGGTTTGACAAACATAGCATAGGGAAAATTCCTTCTGTTGGATTTCATTTTGTATATGTGTGTGAACTAGGAAGTGAGGTCCTATGCTGAGAGCAAGAGGCAGTTAGGGGAGAAAGTTAAAGGTTTGCAGATAGTAGATAAGGTTTGAAATAGCTATTGTGGATAAAATGGATGGGTAAGTTGATCAGAGGCATGTGGTAGAATTGCCAGGCAGTTGGTGTTGGAGGATGAAAGTTGATAATTGTGCCTTTAGAATGAAATTAACCTTCCTGAAGTGCAGTTTTCTCCAGCATTATGCAGCTGCTGAGACTCAAGCACAGAGATTGAGTTCATGCAGAGTTGGGTTACCAAAAAAAGGTGGGAGGGGGGCAAGAGAATTTAGCAAGGCGTTGGGAAGGGTGGAATTGAACTAATCTGCCATTCCATCCAAATGGGATAAGGAGTCAGGCAGAGAAAGGAAAGGGCTAAAAGACTGAGTGAGACAAAAAGAGTCACTAGTTTGTGAGCCCCAAAATGGTGAAGAACTGTAATGGTGGAGAGTAGAGCAAGCAATCAAGAAATAGAGAAGTTTGTGGTCAGAGAGTAGAATGTTTGAAACACTGGTTCTGAAGGTGGGGCAATAACAGGAAATGACAGGGTCTCTGGTATGATGGCAGGAGCATGTGGCTGAGATGAAATGAGGAGAGGTTCCTTGGAAATAAAAAGGCTAAGGAATGAGGAATTTAAGAAGTTAGACAAAGTTATCCATAATGATGGCAGAACTTAGAGTACAAAGAGCACTGTGAATCAGGTGCCAAGTCTTCAATAAATAAATGACTAGGGGATCTGGACATTAGAAAAGTAAGGAAAGAGAGAGTAAGTGTACGGAAAGAGCAAATTAGCCAAGATAGAGGTGGTCAGGCACTCTTGCTCCATGGCCTCTCTCTCTCACCCCATGTTTTGTAAAGAATTATGTAACAGCTGAGATCACTTATAGTACTGCACATGCATGTCACAAGGTACTTGCTTGGCCATGGGCTACTTTTGTTCTATAAGCATAAAAGCTTCACCTGAAAAGTCCTTGGGGCTATGTTATGGCTGTGCTATGGAGGTGAGGCTGTGTTACAGCTGTGTCCACTGGGTCAGCCAGGAGAGGAGAGAATACAGTGTGTCTGCTACTATGGCCGCTGTGCCAGTCAGGAGAGAATAAACATGTCTGTAGTTCCTATGGTTCCTCGCTTCTTCTTCCAGCTTCTTAGCTCACACCTTGCCTACCCCAGGTTCAGTGAAGAGTGAACATAGTAAGATAACAGTGAGACAACTGGCACTGTGAGCAGGATCAGCAAGAGAGTATGATATAAGTAAATGACATAGGACTCAAATAAGTGGAAGTTTCCCGTTTTTTTTTTTGTTGTTGTTGTTTTGTTTTACAAGAAAGTGGAAGAGTCACGATCTGGAGCAAAAAAGGTCATTAATGCCATTTCTAGACTGAGATATATGAGGTGTGAGAAAATAAACAATCCCAGCTTGCATTTAAGACAGCTGTGGGAAAGGGATTTCTCAGAGGGAGCCTCAAAGCCATACTGATAAACCCTGGAGGGAGGGACAGCAAAGAGGAGGCAGAAAAGCTTTTATAGTTTGTCATGAGAATGCAAAAACAAAAAACCATAATAAATTGTGAACATTTTGAGCAAGAGCAAGCATCATATCTCCAGAGCATGTGTTTCACAGTCAATGGGTAGCACACAATGTAGGCCATATACTGCAGGTTCTGTTTGCTGCCCTAAATGTAGTGTAGTAGTCATCACCACAACACAAGTAAAGAAGTAAAGCTTAGAAAAGAAGAGATTTGTCCAATATTCCTCAGAAAGTCAAGGTCTGATTCATAAGGCAAGATGTTTGCCCTGTAGCAGACTACGTTCCTTGGATCCTTTCCAGTGGTGCCTGAAAGATGCCAGAAGAGTTAGTCACCATTTTCATTTCTTTTCTTTTTTTTTTTTTTTTTTGTCACCAGGCTATGAGATGTGCACACATATGGCAAGGGGGCTTTGTGGCTTTTTTATTCTATGCTCTTAGAGAACATTCCTTAAAATGAACCAACTTCTAGTTCAACTCATTTGAGATATGACTTTTTTTCCACTTGACTTTTGATCCACAAAGTAGAGAGAGCCAAAGTAGAAAGATCCAGGAAAGCCTAGAGCCCTTTTTTATGCCTGGTTTATTTCAGTAAGATGTGTGGAATTTGCAAAATATGGCTGCAAATTTTTACATTCCTTTCATTAAGGGGTGGGGTCTATGTATCCCTGCCCCACTTGAATCCGGGTGGGCTTGTGACTTCTAAAACCAATAGAGTACCAGAGAAACAATGCTATATATTATCACTTCTGAGGCTAGGTTATAAAAGGCCATGCACCTTCCACCTAGGTCACTGAAATACTAGCTTTTAGAGCCTTGAGCTGCTAAGTAAGAATTCCAGCTGCCCCTAAGAACACCATGCTAGTAAGACCACATATAGGTATTCTGGTCAACAGGCCCAGCTGACCCTAAACTTCCTGCCATCCCTGCTAAGGCACCAGGCATGTGAGGTGCATTCACCAGACCAGCCCATCTTCTAGTTGAACACAGCTGAGTGATATCTATCAAAGCCATGTGGGCAAAAGAATCACCTAGCTTAGCTCTACCTGGATTTCCAACCCATGAAATTGTGAGATATAATAAGATGACTATTGTTTTAAGCCAGTAAGTTTTGGGTTAGTTTGTTGTGCAGCACTAACTAACCAGAACACAGACCTGGAAGAGATAAACACTCAGTTGCATCCTTCTATTAGTCTTATCCCCTGCCACCTACTCCCACCATTATTCCATACTTTGCTGCTGACATACAGGACTTTCAGGCATTGTATGAGCATATTTTTCACTCTCCTGCCTTTGGTCTTGTTATTCCACCCATTTAAACTTTTCTTCTCATCTCCCCAACTGAACTCATACTCAGCACTCAAGACCCAGCTTCATGGTCAGCTCCTTTATGCTTCCATTCCTGATTGCCTTGGAGGTTTTGATAGCTCCTATTCCTGTGGTTCTCTCTTGCTTATCTCTCAATCTAGCACCTTTTCCAAAGTCATGAACTTTTGTGGTCTGCCTGTCTCCGTGTCTAGACTGTGAGCTCCTTGAGGACAAGGAGTAGGTCTTGTTCTCTTGGAGGCATCTCCTCCAGGATCAAATATGTTTCCCAAGTGAGTTTCCAAGAATGTAAGATAGATAGGTAAGAGGCCTTGATGGAGCAAGCCCCATTCCCTAGCGGGAGGCCGCTCAGGTAGGGGGACATAGAATTTATGGCGTGGTGAGGTAAGATTCACTTTGTAGTTTGTTTATAGGAATAGCAGGGTATCTGTGTACAGAGTGGTTAATCATGGCCAATATGAATGAAGAGCCTTCTCTAAGGATTTGGTAAAGAGCAGGAATCATGGATGGAGGCTTTTGAAGAAGTGGATTCCTCATAGAATATGTCTTTCCTTCTTCAGAGAATGTCCCATTTTTATCATGCAGTTCACAGCACTCTACTTGGTAGGGGGTTGGCTGCTCAGAGCTGATAGTTCAGAGTAAGTGGGCAGGTGTGGGAATGTACCACTGTGTACCACCAGCTGGTTAGAAGTTTGACATGGCCCTTCATATATGCCTCCACCTGATGAGTCTAAAATGAGCTCTCAAGCTCAAATATATGGGTCTGGAAATCCTGGCTTGAAGGTTATGGGCTCAGAGAGCAATAAAACTCTGAGAGACGGCAGGATGTGGAGAGAGGGAGAGAGAATTACTGAATTCTATTGCACTGTAACATTTGCATTAATAAGTTCAGTACCCCCAGTCAGTGTCTCAGGCCTGGGGACCTGGTGCACACTGTGGCATGGATTCTGAACCCTCCCAGCAAACCCTGTGCCTACCCCAGGATGCAATGAGGAAGTGTCAAACTTTCCACCTGACCCCCTAGATGTGACGGTCTGACTTGTTCACTTGCTCTGAACAAGTCAGGATCTTGGATTTTCATCTGTCAACTGGGGTGCCTTGGCTGGCTGTATTTCAGGGTTTCTCCTGCCCTGTTTCCAGCATCAGTAGCTGGAAGTGATGAGGCTGTGGCTCCTGGCAACCCCACAGAACTGGGCATTGGCAAGTTTCTAAGGACAGATCGGGACCTCCTCTACTTGGTCATGCCAGAGGCCAATTAATGGTAGGATAATCACAGTCCAAGATGTCCAATATACTTATTTACTGAGTCATGATTTGATGCAGCCAATTAATAGCTTTTGGATGGATTTTTTAATCCCTGTGAGGCACCCAGGGTGTGAAGGTGACAATGTGCAATTAACAAGGCAACAGGTGATAAATGGCGGTGACCTTACAAGGAGAAGAGAGGGTCCCCAGACCCCTTGGTTCCATGTGTGGAGAAAGCACTTTGAGGAAATTAGAATTGGGAATTCTAAAAGACTGAAAAACTTTGTTAGTCTGTTGTGATTGATTCAGCTTTAGAAAATCCAAACTTTTGTCACATTTGTAGCATTACTAGAAAGAAAGCACTCAGACCAGGAACCTATCAAGCCTAGCCTTTTGTGTGGGAAGCAATCAGGTTCCTCCAGTGACAACTTTTCAGAGAGGCCCAGGGGCCAATCTAGGGTCAGTGTGACGGGTATTTGGATGGAGTCCTGGAGGCAGAGATCAGCATTGTTGGAAGGAAGTAGCTGTCAACCTGAGCTTTTCAGTGGAGGAAAACTTCCGTAGTGTCCACTGGGGAGATACCCTGAATGCAAAAGAGGTGTGTGTCCTAAACTCTCAAGGACCTTAAACCATGAGAGTGCTAGAGCCCACATTTTTTACTCTAGCTCAGGAAACCACTCTTGAAGGCAAAGCAAGGAGACATCTGAGGTGTCCCCCAGTTCTAGAGCTCAGGATGCCCATGGCTTAAATTTTCCACTCCTCCTGTGGCTTCAACTGGAAGGCGTGTACTGGCTGTTCTGTTGATTACAATAAAATCTGGCGAGCTTGCTTGACTTACAGTCTGAGAGCACTGTGTGTGAGAGAAAACAGTTGCCAAGTTAGGCTCTAGGGGCATAGTAACTTAAGAGGCTTCCCATAGAAAGGCCACTAACCAGGCAAGGCGCCATGAGGCCACTCAGTTGGGGGAAAGCCAGCTTGCATTTTGCCAAAAACCACACATCTGTGCCTTATCCATCAGGGCCTAGCAGCTCCTAATCTGTGCCTGAGGCCAGATGGTTACACATCCTGTCCTTTCTAGCCATGTGTTCCCAGATTTTTATGAGAAAGGAGTTGCAAGTTTTCCAACATGAACCAGCTTGGTTTGATAAGTTCTTGACGGAGGAACACTAGATTTGCAGTTCACTTCATACTATAAAGTACCTGGCGATCCCCCGGAGATTCTGATAAAATGCAGATTTTGACTCAGATAGTCTGGGATGCTCATTTCCAACAATTTCCCAAATGCTGTTGGTCCCTGGCTGCAGCTGGACTGGCAGAGACTGAGCAAGTCTCAGGCCAAACCCTAAATGGGCCAGGTGGCTAGCTCCTGGTGGGAAATGCTCAGGTGGGAGTGCCATTCCTGGGTGCCAAGTAAACTATGGTCACAATAATGATCACAGTTGAGGCTCAGAGTGGGGATTCCAGGGCCAGTCTATAGCACCTAGATGTCTTTCCTTGTGGAGTTCTAAACTAGAGAGGTAGAGAGGTAGGTGCCTGAGTCATGCCAGAGGAGATGGAAACCACAGCTCCATTACTGGTAATACCTGAATGAGAGACCTCGGCTGAGATGAGCAGTCACCCTGGGCTAGCTGGCTCCTCATCCCAATTCTGCAGATGGGCCCACCCTGGCTTGTCAGACCTCTGCCTTCTCCTGAGGGTCAGGCCCCTTTCTGCTGGGCAGAGAGCAGATTATAAAAGCTGCACTAAATCCTGAATCTGGGCTGCCCCTGAAACACAGCCCAGGGAGGAGGGGCTCCTCAGGAGGAAGAAATGTGCTCAGCTCCTTCTCTTAATTCTTCCACCCTTGGGGAGGAGAGAAGAAAAAGGAAGTGGCCATGAGTGTCAGCTCTGAAATTCCTCAACAGGTTGCCATGAAGCCAAAGATTTGAGAGTTCCTGCTCCCACAGGCTTCCCAAGTGGCACTAGTGGTAGAGAACCCACCTGCCAGTGCAAGGGACACAGGAGATGCAGGTTTGATCCCTGAGTCAGGAAGAGCCCCTAGAGGAGGTCATGGCAATCCACTCCAGTATTCTTGCCTGGAAAATCCCATGGACAGAGGAGACTGGTGGGATATAACCCATAGGGTCACAAAGAGTCAGACACAACTGAAGGGACTTGGCCAGCACACGCGCATGCAGTCTACCTTGAATATGTTCTGTGGGGTTAGAGAAGCAGGTGCCTTCTCATCCCCTGGCTTTCCCCTGCTGTCTTTGCAATCTATTCACTTCACAGTCACCAGAAGGGCCTCCTTATTCACAATCAGATCACATCACCCCTCTGTTTAAAACCTTCCAGTGGCTTCTAAGTGCATAAAGAATGAAATTGGAATCCCTCAGCATAGCCCGTAAGGCCCAACATAGTTTGACCTCTAACATTCCAGCCACTGGGGCTTGCCTTGGGTCTCTGTTCAAATGTCACTCCCTCACACTGACCAGTGTGCAGTCTCTAAAATGTGTCCCTTACTTTGCCTCCTTCATTTCCAGTCATTTTTATCTATGGCATTTATTATCTATTTAGGTGAGTATGTTCTTTTCCTTCTGGGGCTGTCAGTCCTCTTCTGCCTATTGAAATTCAACTACAAGACTTGTTCACACACACCATCCCTTGGGAAATTTTTGCCCTCTTCTTGTTGCTTATTCTCCTCAGTGGAATTCATCTCTTCCTTCTGTGATAAAACTGGAGTAGGACACACATGGGTGAGAGTGGGTGCCCTTTCAGAGTGAAGCTCATCTGAGCTCTAACCAGGTCAGGAGCTCCTCCAGCAAGGTGAGGTCAGGAAGGCTGACTGTCTGATCTCCTGGGTGCTGAGGTTGAGAATTCCCCTTTACCCTTTACTTACTCTTCATACCTCATTTGTGCTGGCTGTGGGTGGTCATAGCCAAGTTTACTGCCATTTGCTGTTACACTGAGCAGTCTCTCCCAAGATCACTGGACATATTCAAAAGTTGGTTGGTCTCTCTTTGAGCTTGGCCCCCCTGCAAATTCTTCTACCACTGGTCTGTGGAGACCTGCCCTGAATCACAGCCTTTGCCTGCGAAATGGGGGTTGCAGGAGATTGGCAGTGCATAGACTATTCTCTGAAATAAAACTTCACAACCTAATGTCTCTGCTTGTGATTCCTTCCACATATTACAGGATGAAAGGAGAATGGCAGAGTAGGGAATTCTAAGGGTCCATCCCCTCTACTGAAGCAACCATTAATCTGATAAAAAAAAACCCTTTCAGAATCAACATTTTTTAGAATTTGATTCTAATCAAAGACATATAGCAATCAGGGGAGTGCTAAAGGAAGAAAAAGGCTGATAAATTTTGGTAAAACATTGTTATAGGATGTTTGTTTACCTACCTACCATCCCCACTGCCCTGTTCAGGACCAGCTGGTCACCATCCACCTACATGATGAATGTTGTTGGTGCAAGAGGAGACAATACAGACCTTATTGTCAAATAATTGTGACTGTGAATTTTTCCTGTCTGGTAACTCCCTAAGAGATTGATTCAGGGGCTTGCCTTTGTTTTACACCCCTCAGAACTCTCTCATATGAGAATGGCCTCCTGTACTGCATTTTTAGAAAGCACTTAGAGGCATAGACTATCCAAAGCTCCATGTGGCAAGAGACAACAGATGGGGCAAGCAGAAAAAAACCCAGAAATCTAGGAATAGAGGAGCAGGAGTAGAAAATACACAGGAAAGTAACAGCTTTGTGAAGCTGCCATGTATTTTCCATAATCCAGAGAGGCATGCCCATGCTAAGGGATATATCCATGCTCAGCAAAGACCTGAGACAACCCTCAGCTTTCACCTCTAACTGATCTCTGGGTTCCAAATAAGCAGAAAGTAAAGACTAAGGCAGAGTTATAGCACCTGGCTAAGAAAAGGAGTACGTCAAGGCTGTATACTGTCACCCTGCTTACTTACCTTATATGCAGAGTACATCATGAGAAATGCTGGGCTGGAAGAAGCACAAGCTGGAATCAAGTTTGCCAGGAGAAATATCAATAACCTCAGATATGCAGATGACACCACCCTTATGGCAGAACATGAAGAGGAACTAAAAAGCCTCTTGATGAAAGTGAAAGTGGAGAGTTAAAAGTTGGCTTAAAGCTCAACATTCAAAAAACAAAG